>NC_136535.1:18035708-18635708 GCF_910591455.1 Pholis gunnellus
ACACACACACACACATGGACACACACACACAGACACACTAAGCCTTCCTGTTGGCAGACTAGCCTCAGGGGTCTGTCTGCTCTCTGTCAGTGTGATTCCCTGCCTTCCTCCTCAAAGCTCCATAACACATCAGGCATAGGCATGCACACGCTGATGTGTGTGTGTGTGTGTGTGTGTGTGTGTGTGTGTGTGTGTGTGTGTGTGTGTGTGTGTGTGTGTGTGTGTGTGTGTGTGTGTGTGTGTGTGTGTGTGTGTGTGTGTGTCTGTCCATTCCTGAATGCTGAGTTGCTGTCTAAACAGAAAGTTGTTTGTTTGTCTTCTGCTTTTGTCTCATACAATCTGGACTAAATGTGAGAACACTAACAAATAACGTGGAGCAGAATATTACTGGGCGACCCAGCTGTCAATCAAGTGCCAGCCAGCAGCAGAGGAGGGCGGGATGTTGGGAGAGACAAAGAACTGCATGTTCTTTGCCGGGGGGGAAGAACGTTTAAGAAACTGTAAAAACATATGTGTGTGTGAGTATATAGACATGTGTGTGTGTGTGTTTGCATTATGACATGAGTGAGGAATGTGCTACATAAAGTCTTACCGTTGTGAGCGTGAAGGGATGGTTCTCGAATGAAGAGACACCTGGACAGTTAAGAACAACATACTGAGAAAGAGAGGGGAGGGATGGAGAGACAGCAGGACGACACAGAGAGAGAAAGGGGGAGAGGATTAGAAAGGGAGCACATGGAGAGAAACAAAGGGGGAGTCACATCAGAAAGAATAAGATGAACCTTTATACTTAAAATAACCTCACTTAGTTACAGCGGAGGAATTTATATTCACCTCAAAAACATCATACGATTAAATAAATAGTAAAGTGATGAATACAACTGAGATGTACCAAAAACTAAATGTTTGGAGATAGAGACATGTCATGTCCTCTCACCTGTCCGGGACGAGCTTTGAAGTTCTTCTTAAGCATGCGCAACTCGATGACGTCACAAGGGTGCCTGATGACCGTCACGATGGTTACAGGGTCGCTGCTGCGGATGTAGCGGTAGAAACGCTCGGCGCAGTAAAGACAGAGAGGACCGGACACCCAAAGCCATGTCTACCAACAGACAGAGAGACACACAGACAAGTTGAAAAGCCACAGTTCAGATCTCGACATGTTCAGAGCTCTCAGGAGTTACTTTAGAGAGTCATAGTTACAGTAACATGACCAATAAACCTGACGGTCATAGCTACAAAATTAAACCCCAATTAGTGTCAAACCGTAGTTTTCAGCTGGTCCAAACTTTTATCAGCGCTCTAATGACGCAGTAAAGTTTCAACCAATCATATCTTTTTGTTTAACCCTGTTCCGTTCCATCTAAAAATTGCTGTAAGCCAGATCCCAGCGCTATTTAACAACATAACGACATCATTACGATCTGTGATATCAAAAGAGTGCAACGTTAGCCCTGGAAGCTTTGGGAATGTTACGTTGTGTCTATATGTTGTAGTCTCCCGACTTGTTTCACGAAGAACACAAGCGGGACGTCGAGCTATATCTTTGGACCTTGCTATCGCCGTGTGTGGTGTTGCTGTTTCTTTTTCTTGGCAGTTCCCTGTTGCAGACTAATTGCTCACAACTCCAGTAAACCCTGCAGAGCACAATCGGGTTTAAGGGGGATTTTATGGAACCAGCTCGTTGCTTAACGACCATGTGCAAACACATAATCACACACTCGGGAAGAAACACACACAAACACAGGCCTTGATGTAGAAAGAGGATACCTGCCCCTCCCTTACAGCACTGCACCTCTAATAAACAGGACCAACTCCCTCCAACACCTCCCAAATACTCAACACAACACGTACACACCCTCTACAACACAGACACACACTTATGAGGTACGAACACTTCCTTCAACAGGCACACAAATACATTTTTAATGCCAAGATACACATAATAGACGTGCGCCGCGCACACACAGACCTGGGGGTAGTGTGGCTGGAAGTGAGCCTCCTCTCCGCATCTCCTCTCTTCATCCTCACCCTGCTCCAGCTCCTCGCCCTGCTGCTCTGTGCTGCTCTGATTGGCTCTGAGGCAGCCTGGGGGGTGGGCCTCGATGTTGGTCTGATACTTCAGAGCTCCTCTGAAACAAGAGAAAAGTCACATAGTTTGGTTATTTTAGAGTAACATTTAGGATTTCTGAGGTGTGGTTGTACAAAAAGAACATTAAGTAAATGTGAATGTTCACATTATCCAAAAGGAGCATTTTGATCTCCTTTTAAATGCCACATTCAGACCTCCTGATATAATAAAATACAGACTAATATGTTGGAATGGCAATACCAATCATTCAAAATGTCTAAGGGATGCAGATCATGCGTAGTAGAAACTCTCCTGTAAAGTAAGTGTGATTGTGTTTGTATGTTTTTGTGTGTTCAGCCTGAAACAAGAAATTGCCAACAAGGAAATATCAAAAAACAATACTGCTGTTTCACATAGGCTTCAAAGTATAGATACAGGCTGTCATTAAAAATCAACCACACTAAATACAACACAGCACAACACACTGCAAAAAGAGAGCAGTCATGTGCAAGCAAACCCTGTTTCTACAGTTGAACGAACGACAGTCAGTGGAGGTAAGTAAAGAAACTCCTGCACACTGACTGATTTCTCATGAAAAACTTCATGTTGAATAAGTCAATGACATGACATTTTTTGAATGATAAAAGTCAGTAATGCATTGCATGGTTTCCTGAAAAGCTGTGGTTTAGTCAGAGTCTGAAGTTGCTGATGGAAATGTCTCCAGCTGTCTCCAATATTTGCTGACTTTCATTTATGAAGATAAGTCTTATCTTTTCCTCTGGAGGAAGTGGTCGAGAGGGAGACAAACTGTACAAACAGAGCAGAAAAACTCACCGATCATGCAGAGACAATCCCACATACACGGACACACACACAGAGAGCTAAGCCTCTAGAGTCTAGACCTACCCGACCATGTGCACCATAAGGATGATGTAGAAGACAATGAAGAGGTTGTGTGTGTACCAGAAGATCTCATAATTGGACAACCTGGGGGGGAAAAAAAGGACAAAAAAGCAACATGTGTAATTATTTTCAAATTAACTCTTACTTCTATGTCACACCTAGGATGTTTTATAAGAGAGATAATGACTCAAAGTCGATGTGAATGAGGAATAATAACATTGTAACATGATATAAGGGAACAAGAGAATGAGAGAAACAAAAAGAGCAGAGACAACAAAAGAAGAAAGCGAGGTCACAGTTTGTTCAGGACCAGACGCACAGACTCCCAGCTCAGAGCCTGAGTAAGCAGGACTTCAGAGGTCAATATTAAAGGGGTCATTACACACAACGACCCCCCCCCCCCCCCCCCCCCCCCAAATAAACACTGCAAATACTGAACATCATCAAACCCTGTATTGATCCTCTTTTACTGCCACTTCTTTCAGGTTTAGTTTCTGTACAGAGGCACCACGAGGACTGAGCAGCTCGGTTCAATTTAAATCAAAATGTATGTTCAGCCCTGTTGGGTGGTCAGTGCCTCATCATCCAAGGATTTGCAAAAATTAATTAAAACTGCCCTTATATTTACTGTGATCTTGGGTTCGAGTCCAATTTTTCATAGATAGGGGCTGAACATAAAACAATAGATTTAAATGATTTTCCAGGAACCAAAGTTAAATTAATTAAAAAGGTTAGAAGCAAAGAAGAACAACTTTAGGCATTATTGATTTATTCTTTTCTTTTTCTCATAAAAAAAAAATTACATTATGATTGAAGAGACGCATTATAAACTATTAGAGGTTTAAAGGTATTAAACTAAAGTTATTTTATGTCAATTTTCATTTTATTTTACTATATACATACTAATGTGTGTTCTTATCACTGGATCATTGTGACTCATATTCTTCTGGTGCACGGCGGCCTTCATCCCACCTCTCCAGACACTAACCCAAACTCTTATCTAAAGCCTTGAGTGGTCTGGAAAAGCTTCTTATCCTGAAGAACAACTGCAAGAACTGCACATCCACACACACACACACACACACACACACACACACACACACACACACACACACACACACACACACACACACACACACACTTCAGGTCTCACAAACCAGCATGGGTTGCTCATGTGTGACCCACTATGACCTGAGTAATGACAGAGCTGTGAGTGGAGCACTTAGTTAGGATTTGCTTTGTAACAGACGTCTGTTAGCATGTCTCTTTATGGTTTCCATCCTACATTCTTCGCTCTCTCTCACAAGATAAACTCAGACGGAGAGACAAAGAGAAGAAATAAAAGACCTGACACAAAGAGATACACACAGAGGCAGAGATACATTTGCGTAAGCACAAAAACCAAGGCTACAATATGGCTCCCATTCATTCCAATGAAAGTTGAAAAGGTTTTCTCTCACACATGCATTGAGAAGACAAAATAAAACGTGATCTTTAGGCTTAAGGAAGCTTTTACAGATGGTGGTGTGGTTGACCTACCGTACGCAGTAGGAGGAGGATGTGAACATCAGGAAGAGGATGAGAACCAAGAGGACGCCTGTGACTCCTGGGACTAATGAGAATCAGCCAATTAGAGAGCAGACACAAAGTCAAATTAACATCCCAGGACACATACACGTGAGGGACATGTAAAGGGAGAAGTCTGCTAATTTAGATATTTCCTTATAATTTAACTTTAATTTAATAATCAGCAAGCAATTCAGTTTTGTTCCACAATAACTTATTTTACCCACTTAATTAAACAGCAAAGATACAGAGACGAGAAAGACAGGACTAAACGCAGCAGGACCTCCTCTCCTCTTGGCATAAAGCCAGACTAATCTGCAACACATTTACCACCTACACTGCTTCACAAGAAAAAAAAAAAAAAAAACATACCAGCATGCACATGCATACACACATCGTTTGTCTTTACGCAACACTGTATAAGAAAGATTAGTTCTTCTTACTTGTGGTCAAAATGATCAGCTTGGGGTCCTGAGAAGGAAACACAAACAAAGAATTGCCCAATTTATGTTTGGTCAGTTGTGCAGAGGTGAGGGGCAGGATTGATATTTCCCTCTCAAGCTCCCTTTTTTTCTACTACTTTCATCAAATTTCATGTGTGCAACTGAGTGAAACACCATGAATGCGTTCCGGCCTGAGGGTCAAGGTAAGATGGGGGGGTTAGACATGTCGTTGTGATGGTTATAGTTAGAGCGCCATGGAATGCATCAACTCAATGAGGGTCCTCATAAGTATAAAGTGCAAATCTGCGTGTGTTCGTGTCTCACCTCTCCTTTGTAGCGAGCCAAATTGAGAGCAGGAAAGTCCTCCGAGTAGCTTACACTGAAGTTGACAACATTCACCAGGTGGGCAGACACGTGTACAACTACAGAAGGAGAGAGAACGGGGTTACACAATGCTGATTTAAAACACACATTTTTGTGCACAGACACCAGCAGAACAGCTCCTCTGCTTCAAACACACACACACACACACACACACACACACACACACACACATACACATTTAATTATAAAGGTCAAAATGAACTGCTAGTGGACACTAGTACAAACATCTTTTTGTCTATTCAGCAGAAAGTCAGCAAAACATTCTTCCTGACTCAGTGGCACACACACACACACTCACACACACACACAGACACTCCAACACACACACTCACACGAACACACCTCCCTGACATCATAGGCTAACCATGCAGCCGTTCGACAGCTGATGGAATCAGAGGGCGTAATCATGAGACACAAGGGTCCTTTTTTCTCACTCACATCCTTTCTCACTCCCACTGCTCCCCCCCCCCCCCCCCCCCCCCCCTCTCTTTCCTCTCTCAGTGTCTATGTCTCCCTCCTGCTGTCTCTCCGTCTTCATTGTCATTTGTTGTCTCAGAGCTGTGGCACTCTGATATTAGAACATGAGAGCTCTGTGTGTGTGTGTGTGTGTGGGTGTGGGTGTGTGTGTGTGAGGTGTTGATGAGTTGAGGAAGTGAATGGCAATGATGAAATAAGACTTAAGCTAACAGATGATGCAATTGTGAAGAACAGATGCCAGATCGTTCCATTGGCTCTAATGACGGAAATGTTGTTTGGTCGGTCCACCACTTTTGCAACGTTTGCAATGATGTGTCTGCAACTATTTGATGGTTTGCTATGAAATTTGGCACAGAGGATGACTCCCAATTATTTTGGGTGGATTGGCACAAAATGTTCCTCATCATCGGGTCACAAGATAAGATAAGATGAGGAACATTGGGAACAGTTAACCTGCTAAAAATCAGCATGTTCACGTTGTCATTATTAGCATGTTAGCATGATGATGTTAGCAACTAGCGTGGCTGTAGCGTGGTCCACAAAAAGACAACACTTATAGTGATAACTATGTGCTTTCTGTTCGTCCAATAGGGAAGTCCACTCTCAGGGTGAGTACTACTGTTGTACTGTTTTATCAGAGTTTAAGTCTTATCTTAGATTGCCTTGCTTTTGCTGCTTTGTCTGTCAAAGCGTGCTATATAAATAAAGTTATTAGTTGTAGTAGTAGTACTCAATTGTATAATATCTTCTGTGGTTTTGGAGCTGCTGTGTCAACTCTACATTTAGCCTTTGTTACAAAGACATGCACATTTACAATCATATACTATGATCGACTAGATTGAGTTGCATCCTGTGTAGGATCTAGTATTTCTGGAGTTTGACCCAAACTAGAAACTAAAGTCATGCTATCTGCTGCCTTGATTTTGACAATGCATTTTTAATCTGTCTCTTTCGATTCCCCTAAATGTAAATAAAGTAAATACTAAATCGCTGAAGAATCCCTTTGAAATCAATTCTGTCTTCCTCTACATGCTGTCTGGTGGAGTAGTTGTTGGACATTGTAATTCAGAAGTCCCTGTTGAAACTTTAGAGGCTGTGAAAAACAGTTTTGTCTCTACAAGCCACATCCCAACAGCCACGGTCACGATGTTACTGGTCAATAGATCTTTATAGCAGCAACAGGATCTCTACACAATGACTGGATCACTGTGAGGAAAAGCACACAGCATGGGGTTATATATATATCGGTGGCTAGTGCTGACTTAGGACGTCTCTTTCGTGAGAACAAGAGAGTCACGTGTCACTGTACAGATATGAAGGAATAAGAGGAGGAAGCCGGTAAAGCAGAGAGCCAGCGGACACACAGCTGCTAGAAGCTCCCATGATGTCATGAGAGGAGACTCACAAGAGAAACAACACAGACACACACACACACACACACACACATAACTAGACAGCAAAAACACATGACTAGCTGAAGGGACATCACAGCTGGTACGCTGGGAATGCTGAGGCAGCCTGAGTCCATGAATCCACACTTCACACAAACACACACACACACACACACTGTGATACATGAAGAAATATGAGCTGTGGTGATTAGTTTTTACCGGAGAAGATACATATGGAAACACCACACGCCACATGAAAGGTCTTGCTCTTGTCCAGCAGTCTGCGAGTCTCTCTGCTCGATACCTACAGGAGCATATGGTGTTATAACACAAACAATAGCATTATCTTTTTGGCTGGGATTCAAGGGAAATACAACGCGCATAACTCAATTTCAACTTCTCCTCCTCCCCTTCCTACATTTACAATTTAACTTTACAAATAGTGCAGCAAAAGTACAACTGTTTTCTTGCATTTTTACATACAAATCCTTCAACTTTACGTCTTTCAAAAGATAAACTTGGTGCAGCCGCCCACTTTTCTAACTCAATGAACCCATTCTTCCGATCCCTCTTTCCTCACTCCATCCCCACCTCTTTCTTACCGTGTGTGTTCCTCGGACAAAGGTGAGCAGGGAGCGACACATGGGCAACAGCACCAAGCTGCAGTTCAGGTTCAGCAGGGACGCAGACGCCCTGCTGATGCACAGCCCTAGCTGGGAAAGACAGAAAGAGAGACACACACACACACACACACACACACACACACACACACACACACACTGTTAGTCAGCACAATGTTGAAATGGGGCCTGATGCAGCCTGATAAGGCTTTGGCGGATTAAGATACGCACTTTTGAGCTGTTCCTATTCAGATTTGGACTATTCAAAGTGCACACTGAGGGTTTGAGGCATGACTTCCACGCCACACAGGGTTATAGAAAACCATCTTTGTCCTTCTCAGTGTGAAGGCTAATAATCGTTTTCCTTTATCCGTCTCTCTTCTGAGGCTTTGCCTTTAAACTGAACACTAATTTAGTTTTTGATTGGGATTATGACACACAAAGACTAATTGTTTTAAGATAATTCAAAATGTCCGATATCGACAGAGGTTAATCAACTTTAAATGATAATCAATAAGAAATAAAACAACATTTTATACTTCAAAAGTAAGTTTTATATCAAAAGATTAGTTAATTATTGTTTCTGCATCCAACACAAGCAACTCTCCATTTTTAGAGTGATTTAGAGTAATTCCTTGTTTTCCTGCTCCAATAAACCAGGGATTTTAAAGTCGGACACTGTGCGCCTGTTGTTTGATTTTGTTCCCAGAGCAAATAAAAGGCACAATTAACCGTTCCTTAATGCAATGTACTGATGGATGTACAGACAACTGTCACTGAAAAAACCTAAAAACGTCATGATTCTGGAGTTGTAGGGATCTTTTTTTCCATGCCGATTCATGAACATTTATATGACACTATAACGACAATCCATGGAAGTTTTTAAGTCACACTGAATCCAAATATATGTGTGTCAGACCTGACTGAGTTGTGACTCCGAGAAGAAATAGCTAAAGTACTTTAATTGCCTCAATGAGCTGTGTGTCACAGCCACTGCCAAATCCGTGGGCCGCACTGCAGTAACTCACCTCCGGTTGTAATTAAAACACCAGCATTCCTGTGCCTTTCACCTCCCAGAGTATCTTTTATATTTTGTCACTCTTTCTTGTAGTTTCTCTACTTCATGTACCTGCAAGCCTCGTGGCCGCTTGTGTCAGGTGGAACGTGGGCCTGAGTATCGAGGCACTTGTTCTCAAAGGCTTCTCCTTGATCTAATGTGGCATAAACTGCACCTCATTTGTACGTCCCTTTGTGCGAAAGCATCTGCCAAATGAATAACTGTTAATTATGCATTTCTACTCCATCTCAGAACATCTGAGCGGACACAGCACCTGACCAGTTTACCTGAAGTGACATGGGAGCGATGTCCGCTATCTGTCTTTACAAATCTCAAGCTACAGCTCAATAATCACAGATGTTTTCACGCGGAAAACACTGGATGTGCTTTGGCGTCGACTAAACTCAGCACATTTGAACCCTTTTCTTGGCAGCCTCTTTCGTGCACCGCTGGTGCCGTCTCTTCAGATTACCCCGAAGAAACTCAAACAACTAGTGTGAGAGATGAAGGTGAGTGAGTGAGTTGATCAGAGATAGAGAGACAGGTCATGCGTGAAACTGCAGTTCAACATTTTAAGAAGTACTCCATCCCCGAATCTTGTGAGTATTTAACTCTAACCCTTTGTAGACTGAAAAGGTGGCTGGTGAAAAATAGTTTGTTGCTTCACTAAGAACAGTGGATGTGGGCCGTTTGAGTTTATGTTGATTCAATGGCGTTGAATTTCATGGGGCTCCAATGACACTTATCTTTGTTAACACAGTGATTAAACAACTTCTGGCTATTTACTATTTACTGTCCGTAGTTACAGCTACGAGCGGTGTCTGAGAACAACCTGGACTGAAACAGATAGAGGTGCAAAGCATACTTTAAGGTTTCTGAAATATAAGAATGGAGCACACTAACACGTCAGAGTGAGAATCTACATATAGAGAGTCAAGGTTGACACTTAAAAGTCTGATACCTTTACCCTTTAAAAACCTCCCAAGCACATTCACGCAACACAGATTTCCATACAAAAGTAGCTGACGGCAAAACCACAAGTAGGATATCTGATATCCTGCAGTCTGTAGTTCCCAAACAACCAAAATACACACACACACACACACACACACACACACACACACACACACACACACACACACACACACACACACACACACACACACACACACACACACACACACACACACACACACACACACACACACACACATGGACACTGAACCATACAGGTGAATGTGGGAAGATGCTTTTTGAAGATAAATCTAAATTCCCTTCAGCTGCATTAAAGCTTCACAATACATCTCAATCTTGCATGTGCACACATAGACACACACACACACACACATGAACACATACGCACACATAAACTTAAGCCCTCTGGCAAGGCATTCAGTCGAAGCCAGCGGCGTGCCCACACTTGCCCCTCTCTCCCCGGTGCCTCCCACTGTACAGGCAGAGCATGAATAGCTCACACGTGCTGCTTGCTGCCAAATGTTACCATTTCTTTTATTCCATACTACACACAACTCTCTTGCGATCAATTTTTATATCGCACTTTCTTCACTGAGTGACTACGAACACATGTCTTGAAAATTAGGGAGCAAATAGCTGGTGGACAGCAACAGGCAGCGCCTGAGCTTGGAAAGTCTCAGGTGATTGGACAGTCAGTGGCATTTCTGTGATTTTCTCTGAAGAACATTTACTCTGGCACAAAAAAACACACACACACACACACACACACACACACGCACTAACATAAACTTGTGACAACAATTACACCAACGCTCACATGAGTCAGCACGCATCAAAATTGAATTTCTGATTCTGTGTGAGCTTGTGTGAGTGTGTGCCCAAGCTCGTGTCACTATTGGACCGGCACAGACTGGCCGACCTGTAAACACACACACACACACACACACACACACACACACACAGTTGTGGCTAATTGCATGTGACAGTCGACCATCCATCACAAAACCTGCTCCTGTGATATAAATAGAAGTCTCTGAAGCCAGGAGCAGCATGTTTCTTCAAAAACAAAGATTTAGTCCCTTTACTTATGAAAAACGTTACTGTCTGATAGCTGCCATCTAGGAAGTCACTAAAAAGTGTCACATGAACAATTTGGGGGCCAATTTAGTTCATATTTAATATGTATTCTCCTTGAGTGTCACTGTTGAGGCTGCAATTATTCATTTTCTTTGCCTTCATTTGACAGTCCGAAGGCTGGAATCGAACTGGCGGTAATGTGGCATGCGCTGCATTCACACGAAGGCGTTCCACTGAAATGCACCTTTTAAAGAAGCTCTATGTAGCTTTTCCTCCATCTGAAGTAACCGTCGTTGTCAAAACCTAGAATGTAGATTCATCGCTTTGTACAGATCACACACTGTGTACACACAAACCGAGTCCTGAGTAGAAATCTAATCAAGCATAATAAGTGAAAACACCTGCGCGAGTGGGCCACAGCCAGGTGTGTAGGGGCTTTAAGAAATGCCATCTGACAATAGGACTGTGTCCAAAATCACTCACTTGTTCACTGGCTCTCTGCTGCCTGTATCAGAGATATTCAATATTTGACTCAATAGTTAGCAATAAATTGAGATCTGACAGACATCACATTTCTTGCCAACACTAACTTAAATGTAGCATTTATAAAATGGGACACATTGCATTGTTGGTTTTGTTAAGAGGAAGTAGTGTACATGCAGAGACTCAAATAATTGGCGGAGGTGAAACATAGTAACTACATAGGTAAAGGAGGGGTGATTTCAGACCCAGCGTTGGTCTTTTTCACAGCAAACGTTTTGACTTATCATTAGTGAGAAAAGCTCAGGTGTTACTAATAACATTAACGACGTCAGTGTGGCGTTCAGCCAGCACGCACACAACCAGGACCCTGAATTCATTTCATTATATTTTATTGTTTACACCTGTGCTTTTCCGACTGTAACGAGTCAAATGTCTGTATTGGGGGAATAAGTAAACACGATAAACAACATGAACTTCATACCTCAAACCAAATCCTTTGTTCTGTACATATTAGTTATTTAACGGTCCACGTAGCATTGTTTGAATCTTTTCACAAATATACAGTAAAGGAAGAGTTTAACTTGCAGATAAAGATAGCATTTCTTTGTCTCTCTCCAAAGACTGTCAGTTTACTGATCCAAAAAACTTTTGACAGAATCAGAAAAACTTTAATAACTTTGATATCTAAAACATTTAGCTCCTCAACACCTCTGACAGCACAGGTTAAGTTTGGTGGTAGGACAGACTTTTTGTTTAAATTAGGATTAAAGATAATCATTTTAAAAGTATTGGGTATTGAGCATTGATAATAAATGCAGTGTGCCGTATGTAAATGTGTCGAGTCTCACCCCGAGCATCTTGTAGAGGTAGTGATACTGCTGCCCAGTGAAGTACAGCAGGAAGGTCTTCAGGAAGAGCCAGGTGTTCGCCCCCAGCCAAAGCATCTACACACACACACACACGGAATGGACAGTATAGTCTATGATACATCCTTGTTTTCATCAACAGGACATAGAAACACACACAAATGAAATAAATTCCAAACAACATTTCTAATGTTTCCTGATTCAGGATTTACATTTGATCTTTAACAAAAAAAAGAAAGCCATGGCATGTAAATGGTTGTAGTGTGCTGTATGGATACAGCACATAAGATACAATAACCTCACTTCAGAGCAAACTGACTGAGAGTCAATTCATTAAGTGCCTCCTCGGGATGGAAGTTGGTAGAAGTTGTAGTTTAGCAAAACAAACAGTCTCCTCTAATGAGTGGAGCACGAACAGATGTACAACACAACAGACAAAAGTTTCCCCACCAGGACAAAGTGCTTTCCTCCCTCGTTGGCGACCCAGCTCCGCAACGACACAACCATGATGCCTTCACCGGCTCAGCAGCTGCCGCGAACTTTTCCACCACAACCTCGCTGTGTGTGTGTGTGTGTGTGTGTGTGTGTGTGTGTCTGAGAAGGTAAAGGCTCGTCCTCCCTTGCAGCTCAGCGTTCGTCTGACTGCCTGTGTGTGCAGCGTCCGCAGACCGGGCCGGTGTGCGCTCCGTCCCCCCCTGCACTCCCTCGCTACGCCGCTGACTGTCTGTCTGCTCGGAGCCCCCCCCCCCCCCCCCCCCTCACAAGTCTCAGCGGTGAGGAGCTCCGTCTGAAGCACATATCTAACCCCTCATCTCGTTTCAGTTTGCTGGGCCTGCACGCTGGGTGAGCCGCGTCGTTAAAACATCTTGAATAGAAGTGACTTTGTTGGTTCACTTTATTCGTCCCGAACAATAAACATCACGCCGCAATGCTCCTGTCTGTCACTAGAGGGCGCCAGAGTCTTACAATGAAGCGCGCTTGTGTCCTCAGCTACTGTAGTAAATAAATAATCATTACTAATGCAGAGTAGATCCTTTAAAACTAATCTTTGAGAACACATTTCGGGTAATCAGGTTGTGAAAAATCCCATTGACAGGTAAGACCAATGATTAATTATTTCAGGTGTTATTAACATCTAATTAATTGTAGACAGGATGATTTATAAATGACTTATTCACTTATAGTGAGAGTCTTTATTAACAGATTACCAATATTTGCTTCAACAAACTGAAAAGGAAAACACCTGCCAAAGGCATTTTCACAATCTGTTTTATAACTGATCCATAGAGCATCCCTGAATGATGTATTAATCATAATAAACCCACTAATTACAACATATTAACCCTTTATTGAATGCCTCATTGGGACCTCAAAGTGGCAAAAATCAATGCTTCAAAGATTATAATGCTTATTTCTGATAAATGTGTTAATCTCTGATATCGCTATGTAGTTTATAGATTTGTAGATTAATTGTCTGATTTTGGGGGGAAATTATCAACATGACTGCAAGTGTAAGTACCTTGCAAGTGCACCAAGTAGCCTATACTTCGAGCCATCTCTGTGGGCTGTCGGCGCCATCCTGTGTCTTAAGAAAGAAATGCAGCTGAAGCTGTAATGAGAGGAGATTTCAATGGGACCTGAGATTTACAAACTGGTGTACACGCTGGAGGGAAAAAAACATGAAAATACAAAAAGTATGTGGACACCTGCACCCACAACAGGCAAAATTAAGGGAAACCTCAAAGCTACAGCATTCAACTATATTTTACACAATTGTATAGCACATATCAAAGTTTATCCTTGTCCTTAGTAATTGACAAGACAATCTCACTTTAGTCTGTTTAGCAGCTGTTTTTGATCACGCTTTTGTCATTTAGTGTACAAAGATAACAACCCATAGAGGAAAAACAGCAATATCCAATCAAAGTTCTTGGCCATGATCAGGGTTCTCTTTTAATGCTCATCCAGGTTTTTCTTTGGGACATCTGTATCATAATATTCACATTCTTCACCAGAGTGAACGTGTCATTTGGTTTAAACATGTAACTATAATAAATATGTTCATGTAAGTTTTGTGAACTTACAAAAAACGTTATATTTTCACAAAACATTTATCTGACATTTCTAATTTGGTTTATTTCTCAATTTATTCATATTTTACTTGCCTGAAAGAAATGCTTCCTAAATCAAGCAGAAGAGTCCGTCATACTGTGTTATGCCCAAATACACACGTACACTTTCAATCACACAGCTGGCATGAGCCAAAACACCACAGAATATGAATCTGCTGTTACATTTTGTAATTTAATCATTACCCTACGTCGTGCTCATTTCATCATGTAACTGTAAATAAATGCCGTCACAGGTTTCAGGAGAACTTAGGTACCCAAACAACACATTTCAAATTAAATCAAAATCCAACTCCCCGTACCAGCTCAAGGTTGCAGGCTTAATGAAAGTTTTCTCTCCAGAAACACAGCCTGTTGAGGATGAGGGAGAGCTGTGGGCTGTGTCCTCCCCACATTCCTGAGGGCAGAGAGCCTCCTGCCGGCTTCACGCTCCAGCCCACCGCATGAAAGAGCCGTCCTCCACCCCACACAGCTGTTCACAGGACCAGGAGGGGTCGAGCACAACCACGGCCCGTGTGTCTTTTAGTGTGGGAAAATATGTCTGATTATCTACAGTAATATATACAGCAGTGCTTTAAGTTTGAAATAAATGAGTGAGTCCATTTTGACTAGTCAGAAGGTTGACTTTCTAAGTTTTAACGGGAAATGTTTTACTCAGTATCTCATCATTTTGACTTAGTGAGTCCAAATAGATAATGTGAGTGTTTCTACTATATTGTGTCTAACTTTGATATGCGATGAGTCTAATTTGTTACTTTCGTATATGAATAAAAGTTTCTGCAGCTTGTGTTAATGTGCTACGATATTCTATTTCCAGCTATATTTTAATGCCAGTTAAAACATGTCAACTTCCACAGACCTTTGAGGTAATTGCAATATGAGACGGCTCACTTATTAGGATAAACCAACATAAAGTGTGTTATTAAGATGTTGACCCATCATGAGTCTTCTTTACTGTAAGACGCCTCTTCTATATGAGTAGAGGTGTCTGCAGATTCAGTGTCAGTCTGTAGAAACTCATTCTTGACTCCTCTCTGCACTGAATTGTTGCTTTTTCAGCTTATTGTTGGCTGGGTTCTCGATTCTTGGCCATCTAGTATTACTGAGTCAGCACATAAATGGCCAGGGTGCAAAAGACAGTCATCAGTCGACTGGCCAAACATACCACTAATGACCGGCTCCCTCTTTGTATTCGTCGGCAACTTGTCACTCACTGCGTCTGTCTTTGCCAGACACAGAAAGTCACCTACCCCACTCCCTCCCTCCCTCCCTCTCTTTGTCTCCCTCTCTCGCTCTCCCATGCCTCCACTGTGCACTACTTAAACAAATTACTCTCTATCTCTATCACTATCTCTGCGAGCCTGCTCTACAGAGTCGGTCGTGTCGGTGCGTGGAAGCCTCTGGGACGTACTGCTTAACAATGAGGAAGGAGTCCAGGTTAATTCGGTGGATCAAGTGGAGTGTGATTGTGACGGGTTTGTTGTTGCTGGGCTTCATCATAGGTAAGACATGATAACACAACAGAAACCTACACTGGACAGTAATGTAACAATCTGCAAGTTATATCTACTGTGCTCTGTGTGTTTGCTGATAATGAATGAAAGTCCCTTATTTAACAATGAAAGGAACAGGGGAAAGTTGACCATGACAAGTGCATAAATGGAAGTAAAGGCAATTGCTGAAATAGCATAAATAGATACACATGATGAAGATGTGTTTTCTTAGTAAATGTCTTATTATTATTATCAACTGTCAAATCTACTTGGTGCTATTTCAGTTGAAGTTGTAATGTTGTGTGTGTGCTTTTAGTTTGTCACTACTCTGACACATTTCACGTCTGCCCGCTGACTGCAGGCTAACACATGCTGTCCATAACCACAACTCCATTTAAGATATAATTTCCAACACAATGCAAAGCAACTGGGCAGCGAGTAACACTTAGAAATCCTGCATGTTTCCCCCTTTCTCCCACTGTAATTTGATCTTTTTTATCAAATCATTAAGTCACACGGTGGGGACAGTAACTGTCTGCTCTGTGTTTCTCTGTACGTGTGCTGTAGGCTGGTTTGCAAAGCCAACACATCTAAACACTGCAAACAAAAGTACTTCCAGCAAATATCTGAAGGGGTTACTGGAGGGAATGAAGCCAGACCAGATCAGAAAACACCTCAGGTAATCAGCACGACGAACACACTCAACCTGTTCATCAGCACAAGTAAACCAAATGACAAACACACTAGTCTTCCTTTAAAAGATGATTTTGACAGGAAAGAAAATATACTTTAACTCTCATGGAGGAGTTCCTTTCCACAGACTTTCAGCCGTACAGGGATGCATTCTAAAGACTGCAGTGATCCCCTGATGTTTCATGTTACAACTCCACCAACAGGCCAAACTTTTTACTTGCACGCATTGGAAGATTTTTTTGTTGTTACAAAAGTACTCAGACTAATAGCCTACACATGGCCGTCTGAGGTGGCCAAAAGGCAAATTGAATTTGAGGCTTTCCGGGATAAAATAATTTACACTTCACTGTTACGTAAAATGTTACTTACTGTGACATGTCAAAGCAAGAAAAGCACAGGTTTATATCATCAAATGAATGGTGGCTGAATTCCATGTAGCTGCTTCAGCGTCAGGTTCCTGGAATTGTGCATGCTGGCTCACTGTCACACTCTGTCATGACTTACTGGGACACTTCAATACAAAAAACAGAGCCAGTCAAAGTCAAAATGATCGTTGTTAGAAAGGCTTTTTAGATGTATATGCATCATGCTGTGTTCAAGTGAAGTCAGACAACAAGAACAACAGCTTTGCATGCTTTGCATGAACTATTTATTTGGCTCTCACTTTCCCCAGCCATTCTAAAGACAACATTCTTCATTCTGGAAGCGACTGCTAGCGCCGCGACTAACTGTTTACATCCTCTCCGCAGGAAATTTACACGACTCCCCCACCTGGCTGGTACAGAGCAAAATCTGAGATATGCAGAGCAGATCAGGAATGAGTGGCTGGAGTTTGGACTGGACACGGTGGAGATGGTGCCATATGACGTGCTGTTGTCCTATCCCAACAAATCACAGCCGAATTACATCTCGATAGTTGATGAGTTTGGCAGTGAGGTACTGCACAGAACATGGACACATCCAGTCAAATGCACTTAAACTGAGAAAGATCAATACATTGAAAAAAACAATGACAAGAAAGCAAAGCATGTTGTGCCCACATATAATCATTACATCAAACCTCTGTGCTTGTTTCTGGTGTATTATTGTAATCATTAGCTACCACTTAAATTATTTAAAAATGACCGTTTTGCGTGCCTTGTGTTCTAAGAGAGAAACTAATTTAAATGAATGCTTTTGTATAATGATTGCCAAACGTATTGTGATACTATCCCATTTCCCCACTTGAAGCTCTCTGATGAAATACTCCATTCTCCGCACTCAGCCCCCTGCTGATCATAAGTTCACAGGGATTGTGATTTTTCTCACGCACATGAACAACAACACTAATTCAGTCCAACTACTTCTCAGTCCGTTTGGAGGAGATAACAAAGTTGCAGCGTGCAGGTGGAGATCATACAGACACATGAGAAATGCAGCCACATACTGCTGCAGACTGCTCTTGCTCCACCTCAACACAACACTGTAAGACAGCTCATTCAAGTCCAAGGTCCTTTTATAGCCTTGTGGCGAGATAAATCTCTCTCTATGTGTCTCATGAGTTCAGATAATGATACCACAAAGAGGCAGACAAGAGAAAACAGACCAGGGTATACTACGCGGCCATATTGCAGCTGAGATCCATTCAGGAAACACAGTCATGATTAACATTTTAGTTTACGACTGGACAATATATCAATAACATATCAGATCTAAATCGTGATATGAGACTAGATATTGTCCTCGGTTTTGGATGATGTTCTATGGCACAAGTGTTTTCCTTGTTTTAAAGGCTGTACTACACTAAAGTGATGTAATTTCCTGAACTTACAAGACTGCTATATTATTTGCCTTTATCCACTTAGTCCATATATTCAGATGATTATTTATGCAAAAGCACCACTGGTCAACCCTACAATGTCCTTGTGATATCGAGGTATTTGGGAACATTTTTTGTGACATTTTATTTTCAAATCCTTACATTTGACAAGATGGAGACATGATGTTTCACATTTTTGCATGAAAATTACTATTATCAATTTTTATAAATTGTATTAAGATATCAATCGGCTAATTAATTGATCATCTAATAGCTAAATAGTAATAGTTGAATCCGGGACAAAAATCTTGATTTGTAAAGTAGCTAGTACAGCCTTCAGTTGTATTGCAGTAAAATGCAGTTTGTCTATAATGTTTTGGAGGAGAAGTGCACAGTACCTACAAATACATTGACTTTGTACTTAAGTGCAGTACTTGAGTAAATGTAGATACTTTCCCCCTCTGTCTAATGGGCCATTTCATCTTTCTTTCACAGGTTTTCAACACTTCCTTGGCTGAGCCGGTTCCAGAGGGTTATGAAGATGTTTCTAACATTGTGCCTCCATACAGTGCCTTCTCTGCCAAAGGACAACCTGAGGTACACGTACACACAAACAACATAATCCTACTGACAGGGGTGTTTAAATACATTTTCCCAGCAGTAGGATTTTAAACATTACCCATCCTCACCTATCTGATAACCTAAGATGTCTCTTCTCTCTGTCTCTCTCTCCAGGGGGATTTGGTGTATGTGAACTATGGTCGAACAGAAGACTTTTTCCAGTTACAAAAGGAGATGAACATCAGTGTTACTGGGAAGATTGTCATTGTCCGATATGGAAAAATATTCAGAGGCAATAAGGTAAGAAAGGTCTTGGTCTTGATTCTACATGAAACCGCCAGTTAAAGGATTTCTGTCATTCACTGAGTATTGTAATTCAAAGGACTACACCTGTGGTTAAATGTAATGGAAGATACCATTTAAAAAGCAGCTGAATACAGTTAGGCATTTCAAAATATTTCCATGCACAGCTTTTAATATTTTAAGCAATTTGTTAATGTCAAACCAATCACCCATATTTTGTGATCCACACGGACAAAAAAAGAACGGCAATAAATAACATTTTCCGTCTCTGTCTGTCTTGCTCCACCAGGTGAAAAACGCCATGTTAGCCGGAGCAAAGGGGATCATTATGTTCTCAGACCCAGCAGATTACTGTGCTGCTGGAGTCCAGGTAGAGTATTCTGCACCAGAGCATTTTTACGTGTCTTAACAGCCTTTGTTAATGTAGTAGAGGTTACATATGTTTTGGACAATATTGACATCATAAACCTTAAAACAAGCCTTGATCAAGAGACCACCTGGCAATGGTATCAAACTGGTGTGTAAAGTAGGGGGTCCCCTCCACACTTGCTCCCTCCCTTCCAGCACCCTCAACATCTTAACCTTGGCCTTCATATTGATCTCAACTACACACCTGTACATTTTTGTGACTGCAACTTGCACAGTTGAGACGCTATCATGGTGACGAAATCGGTCCAAACCACCTCTGTGGTAGTTCCTGCTACAGGCTCCAGGGCCACATTTTGCTAGAAACACAAAGACTCACAAGGTGAAAATAACATCAGAGTCGCTGTTGCGGCTTGTAACAAACAACAAACAACAACTACAAATTTATATCCAGGATACAAATGCAATCTGTGGATTCAAATAAAGCTTTTTAATTATTTGTGTGTGTGTGTATGTGTGTGTGTGTGTGTGTGTGTGTGTGTGTGTGTGTGTGTGTGTGTGTGTGTGTGTGTGTGTGTGTGTGTGTGTGTGTGTGTGTGAAGTCCTACCCTGATGGCTGGAACCTACCCGGCGGAGGAGCTCAGAGAGGAAATGTTCTCAACCTGAATGGAGCAGGAGACCCACTCACACCCGGGTACCCCGCTAAGGGTGTGTATCTCTGAGTGCTTATACATGTGAGCCTGTATGAGTGTTAACATGTGTGTGAGTTTATTTAACATAGTATTGTCTTCTCTCTTTCAGAATATACCTACAGATTGAGCCTTGAGAACGGAGTGGGTCTTCCCAAGATTCCTGTACATCCAATTGGCTACCATGATGCAATTCACCTGCTGAAGTAAAAATATTTCTCTTTTCTTCTCGACACTTTTCCGAAATTCAATCATTCAATCATTCAGCGCAGTGCTATCTGGACAAAGCCTACAGCTACGCTAGCGACTCTGTGAAGCTGACTTCAACATGCTAACGTGCACACGATAACAATGATAGGATGCAGATGATTGGGTAGCGTTCACCATAGTTTAGCCTGTTAGCATGCTAACATTTGGTAATTAACCAAAAACACAAAATGCAGCTGAAGGTGAAAACTGACCTGATGGTGGTGCTGGGTGAAAAGCTATTACAATTCAATCGGTGGGGGACATGAATGCAATCATGTCAATCCAACCAATAATTGATGAGATATTTCAGTCTGGACTACATCAGGCCTTAAAAACATGAAACTTGAATTTAGTGCAAGAAACTACAATTGTAATAGGCATCCTTAAATAAATTGGGCTGTTGATTTGTATTTCTTTCCAGAATATGTGAATTATTTGCCATTTAACAGGAACATGGGAGGACAGATTCCACCCAACAACTGGAAAGGAACTCTTGATGTCTCCTACAGGATTGGTCCAGGCTTTACGGATGACTTCAAGAGCCGGTAAGTGCCTACATTGAGCTTTTATGTCCAGTTAAACAATGATTACTTGTGTCCACTTCACCTTGTTTTGAACTGCTTTTTTCATAGTAAAACTCTCCACTCCAGTTGATGGCCTCCCCTCTCCTGCTTCACTGCTGTCTGTTTAAAATGTCTCTCCACTTTTGTTGCTCTTTTTCTCTTTCTCGGCTTTAATGACCCAGTGGCAAGTAGCCAACTGGCATACAATGGAGGCACTTGTACTTCCTGTGTGTGAGAAACATACTGAGCACATCCACACACAAACAAGCTGCACACAAATTAAGGATGTAGAACCGCCCCTGGGTCTTTTTGTACATTTGAACTGTGGTGAACATTTTGTTGATTTCTGAAGCAACAATCCCCAAATCAACAAATAGAATAAACTGTCTGTTATTCTCTTACTTTGCCTTAATTATTTTTCTGTAGAAGATCATTTTGAGGCGTCAAACACTGGCTCATGTACATTTTAAACGCCATTTAAACGCCATTCTTTTGTGAATGTTTTCTATTCCTAAATTCTGTTCACCTTAGTCATTTCCTGTCAAAGGGAACTCTATTGATCAGTTCCTCTGTTGTCTCTTTGTTTGTCGCTGTATCTTTTTCTCTCCTGTGTGAATCCCCTCTTCCGTAACCTGTCTGAATCAGGAAGGTGCGTATGAACATCCACACTAACAACCAGATAACCCGGATCTACAACGTTATTGGCAGGATTAGAGGAGCTCTGGAGCCAGGTACAGTACCACAATCCAACCGGCTCTAATCCTTCATTAGAGCTTTCAGCAACATTGAACACACAACCAACACATGTGTGTAACACTAATAATACCAGTCTGGACACTAATATTGAGATAATCATAATAACAGGAAAGAAAATGATGATGAGCTAATTTAAAGGCCTTTGTTCTGAAAATGTTGCAATTTAATTTTTTTAAGAAACATTCAGAAAAGCAAAACTTGCGTGGCTCAGTCTATTTTATATGCTGCAGCTTTGAACAAAACTGACAAGAAATACAATGTATCAGTCTTATAATGAGAATAGTTTTTGAGGTGATAGAATGGGGAATTTGGTAGCATTTGTTTCATAGAAAGAACAAATCTTGTGTTCAATACAGATTTAAAGACTAATAGTGTAAAGTTAGGATGGTAATTCTCACAATGTATCCCTTCTTCTCTAATTTCTCCATCAATGTCTGCTGTTGTCTCTGTTTGTGTGTGTGCTGGTGTCTCTGTGTTTGTGTGTGTGTGTGCTGTTGTTTCTGTGTTTGTGTGTGTAGACAGGTATGTGATTCTGGGAGGGCACCGGGATGCCTGGGTGTTTGGTGGGATTGATCCCATGTCTGGTGCTGCCGTGGTCCACGAAACAGTCAGGAGCTTTGGCTTGCTGCTTAGTAAAGGTACGTCTCTACAGGTGTTGATTGTGAATAAGGGTGTCAATAGTCACTCAGTACTCAGTTAGTGTGTGTGAAGTTACATCTCTGTTTATTTCCACTCCAGGACATTGTCTGATTTTTTATTTCTGCAAGGTTTGTACAGGTACCAGAATGCATGCTCTGGTCTGGTGTCCTTACAATGCCACAAAGTCAAGGAGGTGTGTATGTGTGTGTGTGTGTGTGTGTGTGTGTGTGTGTGTGTGTGTGTGTGTGTGTGTGTGTGTGTGTGTGTGTGTGTGTGTGTGTGTATGTATGTATGTATGTAGGCTGGAGGCCTAGGAGGACTTTGATATTTGCCAGCTGGGATGCAGAGGAGTTTGGACTGCAGGGATCTACAGAATGGGTAGAGGTACACATAAACCGACCCATACACCCTCACAACACATGCACACACACACACACACACACACACACACTGACTACACCCTTCTCTACAGGATAATGCCAAGCTGCTGCAGGAGAGAGCTGTGGCCTACGTCAACGCCGACTCTGCCATTGAGGGTGAGTGCGTATGAGTGCAGAGCTCAATTTTCTCAATAAATAGTTAGTTTGGATGTAACACGACTGTGTGGATGTATTTCTATTTGAATTCCAGGCATGTACACGCTGAGGGTTGACTGCACTCCATCGCTACACACTTTGGTGTACGACCTCACTAAGCAGGTGTGCAGACATATAAACGCAAAAACAATGGTGCAATTTGAAACTGATTTGAGCAAATTAATTTGTTCTTTTACTCTCAATCTTAAGCTGTATTCCTGTCTTTTCCTCCCTGTCTTTCTCTCTGTCTTGCCTCTTTCTCTTTCTTTCTCTGTTTGCGTGTAGATAGCCAGTCCAGAAGAAGGAGAGGAGGGAGTTTCTCTGTATGAGAGTTGGCATAAGAGGGACAACTGGACAGATGACCGTGATGCACCCAGGTACAAAGTCAGAGCCAGGGTGTACACAAACTAACAACAGAACCAACAATAAAAGACAAACGGTTCAAGGAAAACAAAAATTCAGCAGCCACGAGAACAATGCTGCAATCAGAAGATAGTAGAAGACAAAACAACAAGATGATTACTAATCCTTCAATGCAACTGGTCGAGAAATACAATGATGTAAAGGGACGATTGAAAAGCTTTAACTCCACTATCTCATGTCTCTGTGTGGCATTGTGTTTAAAACAAGCTTTGAATGTAACATTTGTTAGCCAATCAGTCAAATGATCCAGAAATGAACGAAAAAAATCACAAAATCAGTCTGTCCTCCACTCTGGTGTTCCGTAGGATCAGTAAACTCGGGTCGGGCAGCGATTTTGAGGCCTTTTTTATCCGTCTGGGAATTGCTGCAGCCAGAGCCAGATACACCAAGAACAAGGTGAGACACGCTGCACTCACAGAATGATCTTTGTTATATTATATTGCTGTGTGTGCTAAATGATTTCTTGGTGTGTCTGTTCGTATTGTGAGCATACAACGCGGTGCATATCCATATCCATATCAGTTTTAATGTTTATGATATTTGTGAAACTTAGAATAGTATAATTAAGCCTGTGTACAGCTTTTTGTATGTGAGCCTTGCAGCTTCAGCGTGATATCTACTTAACTTTGTCTGTGTGACTTTATTCCTGTCTGTGTGTACTCAGAAATAATTTAATCTACCTATACTATGCTACACTGAAGAACACATTTTGGATTTAAACAAGTTTCTTGTCTAATTGGGGATAAAGTTTCTACATCAAACATGCTTTTATTGCAGTTGCACTCTGCATAAGCTCAAGTGATTTCTGTGTAATTTAAGGGTTGAGTTAAAGTTAGAGCACAAGGAGATTGAGTAAAGTATCTTTATGGTAAAGGTTACTGTGAGCCTCTGTGTTGTCAGTGTAACTCATTTAAATGTCCTCTGTGCATTTAGAAAACAGAGCGGTACAGCAGTTATCCAGTCTATCACAGTGTGTATGAAACCTTTGAGATAGTGGAGAAGTTTTACGACCCCACCTTCAAGAGGCTTCGGGCGGTGGCCCAGGTGAGAGGTGGGCTTGTCTTCCAATTGGCCGATTCCCAGCTGCTCCCGCTTGATGCCAACCAGTATGCAGACTCACTGGGGAAGTACGCACAGAGCATCGCACAGCTGGCACAGAGGCACCCGGAGGAGATGAAGATGTACGAGGTGTCGTTTGGTGAGTTGATTTTGGTCTCTGTGTGCTCAGACTACGGTAATTAAATATCAAGTTTAACTGAAGTTAAAATGTTTGAATGATAAAGCCAACCCGCTGACTTTTCCAATAATTGTTTTCCCATATTTTCAGATTCCTTGTTTTCGGCTGCGGAAAACTTCAGCGTTGCAGCCAGGGACTTCCATGAGCGCCTGCAGACTCTCAACAGAGCAGAGTACGAGTGTAACAATACCATTTCATATGTTTTAGGTGTCCAAAGAAATGCTGAAATATGTCGGTGTGTATTCTCTAGTTGATATATGCTTTGAAATGTACACTCAGTGTACTTTTTACTATACACATGTGCAATCTATTGCAATCAAATACAACAGTTCTGATATGTGTAACTTCAGTGATATCAATGAGGTCATCGTTAAAGGTGGTGTTATACTCAATGACATTATTTTGAGGGGTGTTTAAAAAATGTGGAAATATGAGGGGAAAGAGTGGCCACTAAATTAAGTCTGGACAAGTCTGTGTGACCGGCATTTTTCTGTGTACGTGCTCATCAGTCCTCTGCAGGTACGTGTCATGAATGATCAGCTCATGTATCTGGAGAGAGCCTTCATTGACCCCCTGGGCTTACCTGGCAGACCCTTCTACAGGTTAGTCTCACACACACACACACACACACACACACACACACACACACACACACACACACACACACACACACACACACACACACACACACACACACACACAACTTGAGTACTATGACCACTAAATGGCATTGTGCTCTGCATTTTACTTTGAATAGTCAGTACAGGTAATTCCTCAAATTGCTTGCATGTCTTTACATGTTCTTTGTCAAAAAAATTAAATTTTTTTATATTTTCATGATATTTAAATATTGATATTACAGTCAGAACCAGACAGTGTTGCACGTTTACTCACGTGTGCACAGGCCAAGGAGACAAGGACGAAGCAAATTAAGTTGTTTGACTGTGGGGTGAAAGGTTCAACTATCCCATCAACATTAAACAAATGTGAGAACTGATTCAACTGACAAAGAACCAGATGAACCTCTACAAAAAACAAAAAGATAATTTGTGAAGTCTTGGGAGGCAAAGTATCCCGCCATCTTTGTGCTGGATGGAAAGTTATACTGCAAAGCATGTACAACACCTCCATGAGTGACCCATGTACACTAGTTCAAGGTAGCACATCCTACAGAACCACAGGGCTATAAAGCCCTGGAGCTCAAAGCAACATGAGCGGGCAGCACAATGAGGCAGAGGCTGGATGGAAAATGGAAACCAGCATAGTTGAGCTCTTTTTTACCAGCAGACCTAGTTTTTGCAGCGGACTCAAAGCAGACTGTAAAGGAAAGACTTGTTTATCCTATGAGAGGGGTAGATAAAGCCACACAGGGTATAGCATCATCTTTAAAACTGCATGTGCTGCTGTAAACATGATGTCCCATGATGTGTATCTGTGCTTTGCAGAATGACTCTTCCCAAGTTCACATTTTCTCCGACATTAAAGCCAAGCTTACATTCCTTTATTCAACCTATGATACATACTCCACAATAACAAAGTATAGGCTTTAAATTCCTCCTGTTGTCTTCTTCTGACACATATGTTTAAACCCTTTACATTTGGGTTTCCCAACTTTTCAGTGACCTGGTTTCTTTGCTACAGATTACTCTCATCCTGTCTATTTATAAATATTTGCAATTATATCTTAAGTAGTGATTATTACTAGCTGCAGTGTCTTTATTTGTCCCTAATCAGGTGAGTTACATTTCACTCTATGATTGAAATCCTTGGCTTGACATTGGCTGCAGATACCTAACAAAGCAGATCTGTAAGGTTCTGATCTAGACCGATTTGAAAAGATAAGAACCATCCTGCATAACTGAAAGTGATACTGTTGGCGCTTTATGTAAGCCTGTTTGCAGATTTAATAAAAAAAATTAAAATAGTTAATAGTCATGCCTAATAGACGTGTAGTGCCTTTACTAACACTTTTGAGCTTCTACAAAAATACAGAATCTGTAATACCTCCAGGACATTCCTTAATGTGGCCACACCCCCTCTTCTCTGTTTCAGGCATGTGATTTTTGCTCCCAGCAGCCATAATAAATATGCAGGGGTGTCTTTCCCTGGAATCTATGATGCATTGTTCGACATCAAGAACTCAGCTGATCCGGAGAAGGCCTGGGATGAAGTCAAGCATCAAATCAGCATCGCAGCATTCACCGTTCATGCTGCTGCCATGACACTAACACCACCTGCATGAAGCAGGCACAACCAGTCTAAAGCCACGGGACTGAGCCATCTATTGATAATTATGTTATAGCAAGAGAGGGAATACACACACACAGATGGACAATCCCTGTCATGTTCCAAGATCGTCCAGACCTCAGTGATACAGTGAATATCTGGGGGCCATTACCAGAATACAACTTTATCATTTTTAATGTGAATAAAATAATAATTTATGTTTCAGTATTTTAACAACTGAAATCAATGACCCTGTTTTATTTACATCCATGTTGATATTTGTTGGATAAATTGCTTCCCTTCATTTCTATAAAGGTTCTCTAAACAATATTCACAAGAGCAATGTCCTCATGTGGCAATTACGCTGAACAGCTGCAGATGGAGCTGAGCTCATTTGCGAGCACAAAGCTCTACTTTAAAAAAAACACAACTACAGCGGTTTCTTTTTGAAGAGGTTAGTATTTTCTTTTTAAACTTGTTTTTATTAACATTTAGCAATATACATAATGCACTAAACAGATGTGTCAAACCTGTTGTCTAAGCGCTGCAGCTCTGTTTCCTGTGATTATTTTTGTTGTTGTTGATTTTTCAATTTCAGGATTAAAACATTAACTTTATTATAAAGGGGTGTATGTATGTGAGGATATGTGAGAGAGGTGGTGTGTGTACCTGCTGTGTGGACGAGTGGCCATATGAGCCAGCATGTTTCTCTCAGTTAGCACTACATCACTGTGGGACTGAAGAAAATGTATTTAAAGTGACTGAATAACAGTTGAATGAGCCAGAACAGTTTATATTGGGTACGAATTAAAAAAAAAATGTTATGTAAAAGTAAAATGTGATAACTATATTCAATGTGTTGAAAGATGTTTTCATGAAAAGTGTCGGGATAGTAAACATGACAACAGTCTTTTTGTTATTTCATAATATCCAAATCAGATGTAGATAGTATGAACTATCTCACTGCACGTTTCACTGTGAGCTGTTTTACACGGAGAGACACAGCAAAATAAAGGCAATGGCTGCCATCTGATGGTCATTTACAGGAGTGCAGCTTTTGTTGGTTATACCATCAGCGATACATCTTTATTCTCATTTAGTTTAATAATTAAATTATGCTATACACCAATGCTCCATGCTGGTAGATTGCATATAAGGTCATTAACATCAGACTACAGTAGAGAATCCAGCCTGCAAAGATACATTTATTTGGGGTTGTCATGTGGATTTTTCAGGTCCTGCATGGGTGTGGTTTTCTTTTTTTGCATGAAGGTGCAGGTTTCCAGTTCTACGAGGAAGTCAAAAGCTGGATTGGTGCCCTGGAGCACTGCTGCAGTAACAACTCCTCCCTGGTTCAAATCACCAACTGCACAGTGTAGTCCATCTTTGGCGGCGTCATTTTTGCATCCTCTTTCAAATAACTGACTGATGTGCTTTTCTTCCCTGTAAAACCAATGTTGTAAGTAATGTAGGTTCATGTTCATTATCATTCATCCAATAAAAACACATTATCTCACCCATTTCTCTCCATATTTTGGTTTATACCTGCTTAATAATAATGATGCCATGTGCCAACAACTTATATATCCAGTGTTGAGGATGTCACGTGACTTTAAAAGACAACAGGTAACAAGGAAACTACTGAAACCACTTACAGACTCCATTGTTAGTAGGAGTGCAGGACTGCAATGGAAATGAAGCAAGAAAGAAATTGAGAAAATTAAGAAACAAAGTGAGTAAGTGTTCAGAATATATACACATCCACCTCATCAATGGTCTGTATATGTTGGCCTTATTATCTACAGCTAATGTAACTACCAGTCCACACTGCTGGGTACCTCTCAGCCACTGCTCTGCTGCTGAATACTACATAGCTATAGTTGGACGATGTGTTTGGCTAACCGCTAGCAGCTAACGGAACGACGGTGCGCCTGCGCACACACACACGCACACACACACACACACACACACACGCACACAACTTGATGAGTTTAGCTTTGTGTTTTAGCACGATTGTATGAAGTGTATTATTAAGTATACAACTTCGAGCACTATGCTTGTATAACGTTACATCGCCGCTTGTTTTTGAGTTTGGATGAAGTCTGTTTTTATCGACGCTTTACAGCCTTGTATTCATCAAACACACTGCAGCAGTGGTCGTTGCAGCCACACCTGGCGGAGATCTGCACATTGTTCTAGTTACCTCTGTATCAGGTGTTATAAAACAAATGCACACAAAGGCAAAAAGATTCAGAACCACCACATCGTTTGTATTGATGCAGATAAGGTAGAGAGAAGAACCAATAAAAAAATTCAGCAAGTACAAAAAGCATATACGGACACATAAGCAGACACGTGCACACACACTATGATGTAAAGCTGAACCTATTTAAAGTTCCTACAAGGACCTTTGGAGTGGTTTTGAAACAGTCTCAGATTAGTACTGATGCCTCTACATGACCTTCAAAAGTAAACGAGACCATCAGCGAGAGACTGGCTATTTCTATAAAGTTATTCTTAATGCTCGTCATCGGGTCTGATCCCTCTGCAAAACCAGACTCACAGGAAGGAAGAGAGGCACATTTTAAACTCACATACACCTCTACCTCTCGGTGACAAAATGTGAAATCTGAGGGTCCTCCGTCAATCTAAATAATAGTGGTGTGTTGGCACTGATGGTTAAATGCTGGATATGAACAGATCAGGCACATTGGTTTCATGTCACAATGTAGTATGAGGGTTACTGTGAATCAACAAAGCCGCACGTCTTGAAGTGTCATCACATCTTCTGCTCGGTTTACATTTTCAACAACTCTCCAAACAGTACACGTCTTCTTTTGTCTCTCCGATCTGTTTGGTGGACGAGAACCCAGACCAACGTATCTGAATAAAGAATTCACAGCTGGATAAATCAAAATCCAGAATGCCTTTTGATTAGTGCTCATTGTAAGACATAAGTGACATAACTAAGTATTGCATAAGCTTCGAAAAACATTTGTGTCTGGTGCAGCAGTACACAGAAAGCCAAAGTCTGTTGTATAAAATGTAATGTTATCAAAAATTAAATGACACAGACTTGAACATGTCACTGTTGAGTGTTTTGAGCGTCACACTTTAATCACTTATGGATTCTAAGTTTAAATAACGGAGCTGTAACGGTGCCCTTCTTTCCTCCATCACATCCTTAAAGTGACTCTGATTATCATGAGGCTCACTCATCCTTCTGGGTCATTTCTCTAAGGCACTCCTTTAAGTTCTCCACCCGGTTTTCTTCAGCAGTGCCTATTGTTTGTTCAAGCAGCCGCTGCGCGTCATCCAGTCCGATCACCTTCGGCGCGTTGTGGCTGTAGAGACACCCCCGCATTAGACTGTCGTGACAGTCCGGATTGAGCATGCCGCACAGGAAGCGCAGGAACATGTCGTAGTGGCCCGGCGGGGAGGCGAGGGTCCGCGTCAAGGCACACTGGACCAGGCCCACTGCGGATTTGGTCTGGTCCTTGGATGCGAAGAGCTTGGGCTTGTGCAACAACGCCGTGTCCAGAACGTTCTTGGACTCTAAGCGAAACAGTGTGAAGACGTACAGAGCGGCCATGAACTCCTGGAGGAGAGAAGACGGAGGGGAGATTTTTAGGGTGAATCTTTAGGGGTGTCCTGGTGGCCTAAGGGCCGCTGTCTAATAGGTGGATTTCGAGCAGCAGCAGCAATGGTTTTTCTAATGTTTTTTAAACATATTCTTTAAGTTCTTATCTTGAGCCCCTGTTTTAATTGTTACATTATCTGTTGGTATTTTAAAAATGTACATTCTTTTCTTTTGATGCTCAACGTAATGTTCGCTGTAAAGTGAGTGGTTTTCAGTGCATTATTACTACAGTACAGCAGCGTAAAAAGAAAGGTATAACAGAATATTGAGACGTGGGTACCGTGAGATGGAAAGAGTTCTACCTGAAAGCTGAAGTGCAGGAAGCAGTACGTCCTCTTCTTGTCTGAGGCTGGAGTGATGAGCTCAGTGCAGAGGCCGGAAAACACCGTCACATCCGTCACCTTCAGACCGAACTCCTTCACGTCCTCTTCAAAGAACACGCCGGTGTTCCTCTCCAGCATCTTTAAGGCCATCTTCCCGATCTTATTGAGCTGGTTCTTTTCATCAGTGGACCATTTCTGAGTGCGGAGAGAAGTGTGACGTTGAATTAGCTTCTTGACAAATTACACTTTTGTCATTTTTGAACAATTCAGTCATTCAAGCTCCATTTTTGATTTTGTTGACAGTATATCATCAGGTGTTCAAAGCTTGGCGTAATTGTTGAGGCAGAAGTTATAATACAGTCTGAAAATGATAAGCTTCATACATATATTTATTTTAGGTAAATTGCATCAGACTGCATGAAATGGAACAAGCGTCCATGATGTGGAATTTCACTAATTAAAATGTTAACTATTAGTTAGTCCGCTCGTAAAAAGTACATTACAAAATATTAATTGCATTCCATTACCAAATAAAATAAAATGAAAGGTTGATAAAGAAAATGTGTGGCACCATAACTTTTTTTGTGTTTTACTTTCATCCTTAAAAAGAATATTTTATGGCGATAGTCACTGGGAACTATGACGTCATTTCTACAATCGAAGACACCGACAAACGCTCGTTACCAGTTCATTCTCCGGTATTCCATTGTAGAACTCCATCTTGCGATTGGTCTGGAAAATCAGAATGCTGCCGTGGAAGGGTGTCAGCCTGGGGGGGTGCACCCCATAGTCCCGGTAACGGTAGCAGCGCTCGAACACCGTGGCCACCATCCAGCAAACTAACGGGTGTCGAGCTAGTATGCGGAGCGACGGGAGGCGCTTGTAATGTGCCACGATATTCCTCGTTAGCTCGTCATTGCAGAAGCGGATACTCAGGAATTCATCTGCCTTCTCGTCACTGGAGAAAAGAGGGACAAAAGAAAAAGATACAACTGGACTGAAACAGAGTTACTATTAATTATATTACTGAACATAATCAAACATATTAAGAGGATGGTATATACACTAAACACAATGCTAAAAACAGCAGAACACACAATAAGATGTAGAACAAAAACACACACACCTAAAGCCCTGTAATTCTGTGACAACGTCTATGTATTGAGATGGTATTTGTGAGACAGCGGCCCGTCTCCCCAGGATCCAGACGCGGGCCCCACGAAGCACAGTACCTCGGATGATATTTACTATCAGGACGTCAGGATGTGCTTGGGTGTAATTGTCGTTTATCACAGGAGCATTCTGTGGAGAAAGACATATATATATATATATATCAGTTTCTGGTCATGGTGCTCCGATCAGGATTTTTGGGGCAGATCACTGATCGCTGGAAGAAGTATCAGCCAATCGGATCACGGCCGATTATCGGTGGCCGATTGATCGGAGCACTCTGTGATTTGTTAGATTAGGAACAAATAAGTAGACTTTGAAACATGCCTGAATTGCTCACTAGACCACTGCTTATTTTCAAAAACTGCCAATTGATTAAGAGATTTTAAACGTTATATTGTTAATTGTAGTTATAATTCAGGCTCTAGATTTCTGTGACTGTTACAAATGTGAAAGGGTCTCCGGTGTATGTGTGCAGATGGGATACCTGCCAGTCCAGAGAGGCTTGGTAACAATCAAATGAGTCCATTATGATGAGAAATTTACAGTCCTCCTCCTCCAGGTGTTTCATGTCTTTGCACTCAGGATGATGATATTTGATCAGTTCCACGATGGACGCCTTCTGTGAAAGAGGAAGCTGTTTGTTCCGCAGCAGCCACAAGAGCCGGAATGAAAGTTTGATGACAAACTGCATATCCTGAGAAAAACATGGACAGGAAAATGGTGTCAGTCACACAAAAAAAAGTCAAAAAACCCAAACTGTAATTTTTTGTTGTTGTTTCATTCACCCTATTGGCGCGCAGTTCTGCCCAATCCAGGGAGACTCTCCCGACAGAGACGGTCAGACCGATTCCTGGAATCCCAGTGGTCACCACCGTCCTCACCGGCTTGCCGTCACCCGTCTGTAGTCGGAACAGATTGTTCAAGCCCACGAAGGTGTCGGCAGTGGGGACCTGGAGAGTTGACGGACTCATGGGACTCCTCCCAAACTCATGGGAGGGGTCAACTCCTCCGTAACCACGGGTGGTAACGTGGGGCTCAACGTAGATGTTATTGAGGAGATTCTGCCTTCCGGCTCGAACGACCCCCTCGCGGATGATTTGGTGTTTTTCTATCATATACTGCTTCAGGCGATAACGGATCAGTGCTGGTGATGGAGAGAGAGGAAAGAGGAAAGTTACAAAAAAAACCTACATGTGGTCTGGCATCTGGATCTCCCACTGGAAGAACAATCTACCTGGAACACCACCTCTCTGCCTAGTTATAATAGTCTCATAGTCCCCTTTGAAACTAGAATCCAGGAGCAGTTAACCTATACTAGACTGTGTGTTGAGATGAAACCAGAGTTTACTTGCCTCTCTTGCAGCTATTCCTCAGTTCCTCTGCCACTGGTTTCATGGCGATATTTTCTAGGGTATTTATTGTATGCAACAGGGAACGGTCCTGGCCTGCAGAACAGAATTACAATAAAACAAAAATAAAAACAGTGAGGTATCCCTGACAGCACATCAGTCCCTGTGTACTTATCATTCTATATGCATGTTACTGTTAATGACACAATAATTATTCCAGCTGCTAGATTTCACGTTTACATTTGTCTTGCAGCTAAACTCTACTTCTTAAACAATATAGCTCACAAAGTGTTCCCTTCACAGCTTCACATGGTTTGTACTACAGCGGTGTTTTCTTACCAAGCATCTCCAGGATCCTGTCCACAAAATCAAGAAGGTCTCCCTCCATCACCTGTGGCAGGGTCATCTTTGATTCCCACTGGTAAAACGACACCTTAAATTTGAGTAGGTCGTCACTGGTGAGCCCCGTCAAAACACTCTGGATGCTCTGTAGACAGAGAGAAGGGTGTAAAAACACATGTTAACATGTTGATGTGGGTTGAAATGTATCATCAGGTCAAACAAAGTCCTGAGAACAGAGCAAAAAATAACGACTTTGGTTAAGAAAGGAGAATATTCTATTATATATTAGGCATCACACCCACCTTGAATATGTGGGGCAGGTCCTGCTCGGGGTGTAGTCTACCGGGCTGGCCGTTCTCATCCTGCGTTGTGTCTTCCGGTTCAACAGGCTCAGGTGGTTCTGGGGAATTAGTTATCAAAACTTCATCTGCATCCTCCTCCTCATCGTCGGGTTCTGAGAAATCCCCCAGATCAGAAGACCTGACAGACACACCCGGAAGAACGGTTAAGAAAGAGCACTGCAAATATCCTCCAAGGATCACCATGATGCTTCGTCACATTTAGATTTTGTGTGTGCGTGTGTGTGTCCACCTGGTGTCAATGACCACAGCTCCCGGTGGTTTGGTCTGCTGCGTGGTCATGGTGTAGAGGGTCTCTGGAGACGCTGGGCGATTCATCTGTATCCTGGGAAAAAGATGAGGGACAACATTCCCTTGGTGAGACCAGGTTATCTGTGGTACAATGGCCAACCACGAAAACATCTGGTTAACGCTTAAATATTAAACGAAGACACACAGTACCCTGTCCCATCTTGAGCAGTCGATGCAGGTAGCGCCACTGGAAACGGGAAAGAGAAGGAGACCTTGTCACCCTCTTCCATTTTTTCCTCCTCCTCCATCACATCACTGACGTCACTCTTCATTGAACCATAGCTGGAGGGAGGCCTCTTCATCTTCTCCTCCTCCTCCTCATCATCTTTCTCTGAATTCTCCTGCCTAAAAATGCTGAGGGGACGAAAAGCGGGTGTTAAAATGTGAGGTATGACACAGTTTTTTAAATTAGTTTGATAGGTTATTAATTGCCAATATTTTACCTGGGATACATGTCAAAAATAAATACATATGGACAATATGAAAAGTCACAAAAAGACAAATATATCAATCAAAGACCAAGTAGTTGAAGAAGATGTGACACATTTGGGCCATAAGTGACAGTTGAACTTAACGCACGTGGGTGTGATAAACCTAACGTCAACCGACGGAAGTAACTTTGCTTGTGAAACGTCTCCTTAAAGTGACAGAGAATTAAAGATGGCAGGTGAACTCCTCTCCTGCTGCCAAAGAGCTGTGCGACAACACCCACCTTTCCACTTCAGTGTCTGGGTCCATCTCTCCGGCAGCAATACACTCAAACACACGAGTTGTAGAATGGATTTATGTAAATCCTACGTGTCGCAATAATTTTAACGTGCGTTACATCCAAAAGACGTTAATCCAACGTGCGAACGTTACTGTAAAATAAAGGCTGTCAGTTAAGCTAACGTTTATACTTATTACATGTTTATGAATAAACGGCCGCGTTAGAAATGAACATTTACCAGCAAATAATGAATACAAATAAAATACTCTATAAACTTTAAGGCTTATACGACCCGGCCGTTGGATTTTAAGTTATTTCCTCTTCGTTGTCAGCTCTAACTTTCGTTTCCTGCTCGTTTTGTGTTCCGCCAATAGCAACAGTATGACTTCCGGTCCACTTCAAAATAAAAGCATTATCTCGACAAACGTTAATCCACAAGCAGTCGGCACAATAATGCATAGATGTATCACATGACTCATCCTGGCACATTCTTCACACAAACATGGTCTAATGTGTGCATGTACATGCAATATACATACTCATAAACTATACTGTGTGATGGAAACATTTGAGCATTTTTGTCAAAGAATCCTTGCTGATTGCTAAGGCACAAACGAAATACTCTTATCTTCATGTTGTCATAATGTAGTTCAATTTATAAGTAGAAAGAAAACTGTAGGTACTCAAAGTCAGCCAAATTGTACGGTGAATTGACACGATTACTTCACTTCAAAATCCCCCTTTACTTTCGATGCATATAGCAGATATCAAATTACTTACACACCAATTTCACCATTATACAACATTAAAAGTGCCATCATACTGCATGGCCTACTCTACAATGTACGACGGTGACATATGCATGCTAGAACTACAAAACAAAATATTTTCCTTTTATTCTGAAGGTTTTGATGGGCATACCGGAAGTCTAAGAGTTGCTCCATAGTCAGGAACTCAGGTGACCTCTTTTCATGTGCTAGCATGGTGCATTATAAAAAGATTAAGATTGTTCTTAGAGTACACCCATGGCTGAAAGAAACAGCACTATTCTACAAAGGTTTACATGGATTGTAATTGTTGAATTATAGATGATTCTATCATGTTCTTGGAAACACCCTGAACATCCGTGCCTCCACTTTTCAACTTCTAAACATGTAGATCAACACAATTTTGTATTTGTAGTTTGTCAGATATCAAAATCCATCTTTGTTACAAGCAATGGTGTCTGAAAATGTTGATGCCGTGACAGATGTGTGTATAAAATCATGAGGTGAAGCGCTGGACCATCCATGGACTCTTAAGAACTGGTAAAGGCTCAACTAGCAGGCTTTCACACAGTGGGACATTTAAAATAGTTTTTATTAACAAACATGTAAATATAATACAGAGGAAATAAAAGAAGATTAAGACAAGATGGTAAAAAGCCCTGAATGACAACAATAAAAACAACATCAGGGAGGGAAGAAAAGTAAAATCAAGTAGAACCGTCCAATTTGGGAACTTGTCCTCACACCTTCAACTTGCTCATCATCTGTGGAATAAATTTAAAAAAAAATCAGATTAAACCAAAGCTCACAGAGAAACATGTTAACACAATACTACATGAAGTAGAAGTGTAAATCGCATGCTGTTAGTGTTGTGTGACAGATGTGGACACCCCGTAGGTTGTTCTATAAATGAAAACACCGTGAGAACAAGCAGCCAGTGGAAAGAAGCAAACCCCCAGTCACTAAATAAAAATCACTTTAATGACCTTTTAAGACTTCCAGCAACATTCTCTTCATTGACAGGCGCGCTTTTCTGAAAACAGTGACTGAGATGTAACACATTTAAAGCAAGTTCTCTTTCACCATCATGTCGTTTTGTTTCATGAGGGAGATCACTACTGAGGGACAGACCAATATAATCCATCTCCAGTCGTTTGTACCAAATTAATAAATGCTAAATTATCAGTTTATTAGGCACACTTGTATATGTGAGGACAAAATGGGTCGGTACCGTTACTGTAAAGTACTGATGACGAAGTAAAAGAGCCATGTTAATGGCACAGGTTTGACAACATTCAACAAATTGGTACCAAAGCATCTCCACGACCTGCTGCTGTTTGATTATGAACTGATGGAGATTCTACGTCATACCTGCTGCCTCATATGCACTTCATCTAAGCAGATTTCTCCACAACAATAATTATCTGTGTAGCCTGTACAAATTCCGAGTGGTTTTGTCTGTGTGAGTTATTACCTTGCGAGCACTACCCGTCAGAGGAGACTTTGCAGCCCTGCTGGTGGCTCTCTGGCCTTTAGAGGCCACCTGGGGTGACTTGGGGCCTCTGTCTGCTCGGAGACTTCCTGAAGGCATGTTTTCCTGGCACTTGCGTGCAGATGTGCGAGCGGGCGACTTCTTAGAACTTTTGCCCGGGGATTTTCGGGTGGAGCTGCGCAGTTTGTTCAGCCCTTTCTTCAGGTAGTTGCTGTTTTTCGGGGTGTTTTCAATACTGAACATCATAGACTCCCTCCGATCAGCCTGAGAGAACAATATAGGTGGAACTTAGATTTATACATGCAAAACATTATATGTACGATTGTGTTTAATTAAGACAACATGAATAAAATAAGTTAGTCATCGTCTTTGTTTTTCAATTGAGCAAATTATTCTCTGTGTGTGTGTGTGTGTGTGTGTGTGTGTGTGTGTGTGTGTGTGTGTGTGTGTGTGTGTGTGTGTGTGTGTGTGTGTGTGTGTGTGTGTGTGTGTGTGTGTGTGTGTGTGTGTGTGTGTGTGTGTGTGTGTGTGTGTGTGTATTGAACTCACTGGACTGAGGGCAGGGCGAAGCTTAGAGCTTGAAGGTCCACCGATCTTGTTTTTGGGAGTGAGTGGACGTGGGAAGCAGCTGGCCTTCACTCTTTTCTGTCAGATGGAGAAAAGAGAAAGACAAGTTAAGAAAAAGACAAAGAGGGTTTCAGGAAGTTACATTTCAGATTCATGGTCATTTATTACCTTTATATTAACATAAAGAGTAAGCTTTCAGACTACCAATGAAATAATAAACCAACACAGTAACAATAAGTATTATAAAAAAAGTCAATTTTAAATGCTAAACTTCAAGTAATTATATTATCAATAACTATAAATTAAAGAAATCTAATGAAAACATTCAAGTTCAAGAAAAAAAATAATGTACAATTGTAGGCTATAAAACAGGTATCTACTGTGCTTCAGTCAAGCTCAACCATTAAGTTACACTAGATGTAAGAAATATTCCTGTGCATTCTAATGCGAACCGACCTCAGGTGAAGCTTGATGTACGGACAACGTCGATGCAGAGCGCTTTGTGCTGACGGTTTTGGACGGCAGCTGGCCCGGCATCAGGGACAGACGATGTGAACGAGTACTGGCAGCGGCACCAGACTGTCCCGCCATGTAGGAGAGCCGGTGGGAGGCTAGAGAGTCTTGCAGCTGGCCGGGCATCGTGGACGCCCGACGGATTGTGTCCAATGGGTCCCCCATACGGAGTTCTTCGTCTGTGCAAAGGAATGTACTGCCATGGCGAGTCTAGGAGAACAGAGAGAGGGAGGGATTTCATAAGAAACGAGTATAATGTATATGTGTGACTGTATTCCCGTCATGTTCAGTGTGCATGCAAGTGTCCCTCTCTACTAACATCAGACTCCACGGGGTAGCTGCTCTTTAGATGAGGAAGGCAGGCCTTGTTCCTGGTCTGGAGCTCAGCAATCCTCCTCCAATCTTCAGGTCCGCCTTCTGGCTCGTTCTCTACCCCAGCACAGAACGTACTAGCGGCTGAAGATGTAGAAATAAAAGAGTTACATACACACCAACTGTAATACGCATCTGTGATCAATCACCATTTAACTAATTAGTAGATCAGCCCACTAAATGTTGATGATTCAAAGACTAATCACAATTTTTTTCACACATACGCTGGGAATAGATGGTGCTGCGCCTGTAACCTGGAAGACCGAGGAGCTGGTCGCTGGCAGCGCCGGTCATTCTGGCAGGTGTGTCAAACGGCTCCAAAGACACGGGTCGAGCAGAGTGGGAACTCGAGAGGTTTGGGTGGGAGCGAGCCGAGGCCAGACTGTAGAAAGTCTCATCATCTTCACCGCCGCCTGGGGTTTTCTACGATAACAGTTCAACAATCACTCAAAGGCTACAATAATATTGGAGTGTGGAAATGTTTTTGAAAGGGCAAATTTAAACATTTGGGTTCAGCCATTTGACTGCATCTTTACACTGCTGGAGTGTTCTGGGAGCAGTACGCCCAACAACATGAAAGGTACACAGAGCCCTTTAGTTATAGTTATAGCAGGATGGTTAAAACCTAGCACGACAATGTTAACGATAACAAATTAAGAGTTGAATTTAAGAGTCAGCTGAACCCTCAAAAAACACAAATAATCCAATGTCATCATCATCAACATGACTGCATTTGAAAAATAGTGAGAAAGAACCCATTGTGATTGTTCAAATGTAGCGTCTTCAACGGTTTGTGTTATTGTGAACATGCAGTAAGTGTGCTAGTGAGTTTCCTCCACCTTGGTCATGGTGATGTTAATAACCTGTGTGGTCCTGCGTCGTTTGACAGATGATGATGGATTTTTCCGGGTTGAATCCAGTTCCGTATTGTGCTCTGTACCGGTCCTAGGCGATGGAAAAGAATACAAAGATCTCAATAAAAGATTATGGAGAAAAGACAATGATTCTGGTTGCACTAAAATCTGAAAATTGTCTGGGTAGACTAGGGAGAAATGCCCAGGGAAATGTTAAAAAATAAATTTAAAATAGACAAATGAGTCTGCGACTTGAGTAATTCAGTATTAGTTTGTGCATGGTTAGGGCCCGGAGCAGGCTGAGTAAATATAAGCAATTCAAAGACACTCACATCTGCAGTTAGTATACAATATACTGAAAATTAATTTAAGGGAACTCTACAACACCCTCCACTCTCACTCACTCATTGTGCACAACAGAAAAACGTCATAAAAAGGTGGCTATTATGTGAAACTGTGTGACGTACCTGTTGATCTGCCTGGTGTTTAGAGGTGTGAAATACAGGGTTTCCAGAGACTCTGCCCGTAGACCTCGACGTTTGGCTGCCAAGCGCTCTGAACTGCGAACAAGCGGTGTGCTCGACTCATGAGGCGCTGACAGTTTCCTGCAAAGGTAAGAAAAAAAAAAAAAGAGTATTGTGCGAGAATGCAATCACAATATATTCCCACAATGCCTCCGATGTAAGATGTTATGGCTCTTCTTTACGAGCACAGGGGACAAAAACAACGTGAATTGCAGCCCTAAAAGATGCTACGTATCTGAGAGGTGCATTACCTTGTGGTGTTCAAAGAGTCTTCCAAAGAGCTCTGGTCCAGGCTGTCAGAGCTCTCGGATCTCTTTACCTGTGCTCTCGTGTCATTACATGAGGGAGCAGATGGGACCTCCAAATAACACGACTCGGTTGCACTTCTTTGGTTCCCATACATTTTATTCTGTTTCTGGAGGTAGCGGTCAGCGAAAGCCAACTAAAAGGAAAACAGATAAAAATGACAGATCCGCAGCAAAAAAGAGCAATTAAAAGTCCTTGAACTCTAAACGTTTCATCGTTTGTTTTTTACAGTAATTTAAAAAGAGATTCATGCCTCAAAAAACAATACCAACCTGTTCCTCCAAACTGGCCACCCTGCTCAAAAGGACCTTCTCATTAGTTTGGGCCTTGTCCAAATCCACTTTAAGCAGCTGGTTTTCCACGGTAGTAGCCTTTACTTCTTGCTCTTTAACCTCCAAGGAATGCTTGAGTTCAACCACCTCCCCATGGCTGTCCTGGAGAAGCTGTTTCTTCCCATTGTAATGACTCACTGCCTTCTCCATCTGCCGTATTGTGATAATAAAAACATATTTTAGCATGAATTTCTGAGTCCAAACTAGCCATCTGACACCACCGGACAGACCAACCAAGTATGGACAGGAAACTTTAGTGCAAACAATAAGTAACGAGAAGAAAGGAAAAGATCTCAATCAATCATTTTTGACAGTAAAGCTTGAAATATAAGTACTGAAACCGAAATGTGTCATGTTATCTGACCAACCTGTGCCTTGTAGTGTTCTGCAGCCTCCGATTTAGCCGAGAGCTGTTCCTGCAGGTCTCGCTTTAGCGTCTCAATTTCCTCTTTTTCCAGTTTCAAGAGTTCCAGCTCCTGCTGAAGCACGGACTCTAATTCACGAGAGGCAGTATTCTCCCTCTCTACGGCCTGCTTGGCTTGAGCAAGTCTCTCTTTCTCAAACACCGAGGCCTCCAGTTGTTTCTCCAGAGCTTTCTGATTATTTTCTGCGTGGAATACCCTGACCACGAGTACGTCTTTTTCCTGAACAAGAGCATCCTTTTCCCCAACAGCGGCAACGTGAGCAGCCTCTTCCAGTCTGAGGTCTGCAGCTTTTGTCTCTTTGTATTGGTTCAGCTCTGCGTTTACGGAGACAAGCTGCAGCTGGAGGAGGTCCATCTGCTCAGCGGACTCCTGCTGAGTTTCAAGTAACACCTGCTCTTTAGCCAGAAGATTCAGAGAAGCGGTTTCCATTTCCCTTTTCAGACCCTGAATCTCATGTTGAAGAACATCTGTTTGGTTGGAGCGCTCCTCCTTTATCTCAGCCATCATTTTCTCATTGGCTTCAGCTTCCTCTTTTGCTTTGTGAACCAAGTCGGCTTGGGCGGTGACCACCTCACTGAGAGTGATCAGATTTTGGTCTTTATCAGTTATGAGTGTGTTGACTGCAGACAACTCTGTCTGGAGCATCTGGAGCTTTTCCTCGGCCTTGAGGAGGAGGCTTTCCTTCTCACTCTGAGATTCCTTTAGCGTTTGAATCTCTTCTTCGTGTGAAGAAATCTGTTCATGTAGAACCTCCACTTGTTTGACTTTCTCCTGTAGGCTTTGGAGAGCCTCCCCCTGTTGAGTATTTTCTTGTTCTTGTTGAGCCAAGAGATCTTCCTTGGCTTGCAGATCCTCCTCCGTTTTCCTCAGCGTGGAGCCAAGAATCTCCGCCTGCGTCTTTAAACTTTGAATCTCTGAATGTAGTGATTCCAACTGCACTGAGCTGTCAGTCTTCAGCAGTGTCACCAGTTCCTCTTTAGCGTGGAGCTCCTCTTTCATCTTCCTCACCTCTTCCTCAGAAGATGACAGTTGCTGCTGCAGAAGCTCCTTCTGATGACCACTCTCTTGCTCTTGTTTGGTGAGGGAGTCACCCATATTAGCGAGTTGGGATTTTAGACATTGGATTTCTTGCTGTAGCATGTCAGAGTGTGTAGTGGTCTCAGTCTTTAGCAGAATTAATTGCGCCTCCTTAGCATGTATCTCTGTATTCAGCTTCTTCACTTCATCTTGAGATGATGCCATCTGCTCCTGGAGTGACTCCATATCCCGAGTGCTCTGTAGTTGCTGTTCAGCAAACAGATCGTCCTTTGATTGCAAATTGTTCTCTGCATTCTTCAGTGAGGAACTAAGACACTCGATCCGTTTCTTTAACTCTTGCATCTCTTGTTGCAGCAAATCTGACTGCACTGAGCTGTCCGTCTTCAGCAGTGTCACCTGTTCCTCTTTAGCATGGATCTCCTCTTTCATCTTCCTCACCTCTTCCTCAGAAGAGGACAGTTGCTGCTGCAGAAGCTCCATCTGATGACCACTCTCCTGCTCTTGTTTGGTGAGCATGACAAGCTGAGCTTGAACCTTCTCCTCAGCCTTTGTGAGGGAGTCACCCATATTAGCGAGTTGGGATTTTAGACATTTGATTTCTTGCTGTAGTGTGGCCAGTTGTTCCCCTTTAGTCTGGATCTGCTCCTTAAGCCCTCTCATCTCCTCTTCAGAGGTTGTGATCATGCTTTCAAATGTATCTTTTTCCTGAGAAATCTCCATTTCCTTCTGAGTCAGCAGGTTTTCTTTGGCCTGATGCTGCTCTATTGTAGTCTTCAGGGATTCGTTCAAACCTTGGACTTGGTCTTTGAGAGTGTGGATCTCACTCTGGAGCACTTCTGACTCCGTGCAGCTCTCAACCTTTAACTGGTCTACCTCGCCCTCTTTAGTTTGGATTTCCTCCCTCAGCCGATTAACCACCTCCTCAAGAGCGGCACTGTGCTTCCCGAGTGTCTCAATCTGCAAAGTGCTTTCCTGCTCCTGCTTGGCCATCAAATCTTCTTTGGCTTGAGCCTGGTTCTTGGCGACCTCAAGAGAATCGGTCACACATAATATTTGTTTATTCAGACTTTCAATCTCTTGCTGTAGCATGTCAGAGTGTGTAGTGGTCTCAGTCTTTAGCAGAATTAATTGCGCCTCCTTAGCATGTATCTCTGTATTCAGCTTCTTCACTTCATCTTGAGATGATGCCATCTGCTCCTGGAGTGACTCCATATCCCGAGTGCTCTGTAGTTGCTGTTCAGCAAACAGATCGTCCTTTGATTGCAAATTGTTCTCTGCATTCTTCAGTGAGGAACTAAGACACTCGATCCGTTTCTTTAACTCTTGCATCTCTTGTTGCAGCAAATCTGACTGCACTGAGCTGTCCGTCTTCAGCAGTGTCACCTGTTCCTCTTTAGCATGGATCTCCTCTTTCATCTTCCTCACCTCTTCCTCAGAAGAGGACAGTTGCTGCTGCAGAAGCTCCATCTGATGACCACTCTCCTGCTTTTGTTTGGTGAGCATGACAAGCTGAGCTTGAACCTTCTCCTCAGCCTTTGTGAGGGAGTCACCCATATTAGCGAGTTGGGATTTTAGACATTTGATTTCTTGCTGTAGTGTGGCCAGTTGTTCCCCTTTAGTCTGGATCTGCTCCTTAAGCCCTCTCATCTCCTCTTCAGAGGTTGTGATCATGCTTTCAAATGTATCTTTTTCCTGAGAAATCTCCATTTCCTTCTGAGTCAGCAGGTTTTCTTTGGCCTGATGCTGCTCTATTGTAGTCTTCAGGGATTCGTTCAAACCTTGGACTTGGTCTTTGAGAGTGTGGATCTCACTCTGGAGCACTTCTGACTCCGTGCAGCTCTCAACCTTTAACTGGTCTACCTCGCCCTCTTTAGTTTGGATTTCCTCCCTCAGCCGATTAACCACCTCCTCAAGAGCGGCACTGTGCTTCCCGAGTGTCTCAATCTGCAAAGTGCTTTCCTGCTCCTGCTTGGCCATCAAATCTTCTTTGGCTTGAGCCTGGTTCTTGGCGACCTCAAGAGAATCGGTCACACATAATATTTGTTTATTCAGACTTTCAATCTCTTGCTGTAGCATGTCAGAGTGTGTAGTGGTCTCAGTCTTTAGCAGAATTAATTGCGCCTCCTTAGCATGTATCTCTGTATTCAGCTTCTTCACTTCATCTTGAGATGATGCCATCTGCTCCTGGAGTGACTCCATATCCCGAGTGCTCTGTAGTTGCTGTTCAGCAAACAGATCGTCCTTTGATTGCAAATTGTTCTCTGCATTCTTCAGTGAGGAACTAAGACACTCGATCTGTTTCTTTAACTCTTGCGTCTCTTGATGTAGTCGTTCTGACTGCTGTGAACTTTGACTTTTCAACATGTTCATCTGTTCCTCTCTAGTCTGGATCTCCTCCTTCATGCTCCTTACCCTCTCTTCAGAAGCAGACAGTTGTTGCTGCAGGGCCTCTGTCTGATGAGCACTTTGCTGCTCTTGCTTTGTAAGCAGAACTTTCTGAGCCTGAACTTGATCCTCAGTCTTTCTGAGAGAGTCATTCAGATGTTCTAGTTGGCCTTTCAGACCTGCAATCTCTTGCTCCAGCAATTCGGACTGTTGAGAGCTTTCCTTCTTCAGAACAACAAGCTGCTCGTTTTTTACCTGTATCTCTTCGTTTAACTTCTGAACCTCCTCTTTGCCGGTTACAATCTGTTGTTGGACTACCTCTCTCTGTTGATCATTCTCTTGCTGGGTTTTAGCCAGTAGGTCTTGCTTGAGTTCAATTTCCTGCTCAGCCTGTTTGAGAGAAGAGCTAAGGTCTTGCACCTGGACGGTTAGGGTCTGGATTTTATTACAAAAAATGTCTTCCTCTTTAGACTTCTCCAGAAGTAATTTGGCAAGCATTTTCTCTTTAGTTTGAATTTCATTTTGGTTGTTTTTGGTTTTATCTGTAAGAATGGAAACTTCTTTTCTGAGACTATTAATTTCTTGGTCTTTATCAACCAAGAGAGAACTGGCAGCAGATAACTTTGTCTCAAGATGTTGCACGTTTTCTTCAGTCTGGAGCAAAAGGCCTTCCTTCTCTTTCTTAATTTCCTTAAGTTTTTCAATTTCTTGTTCACAAGCAGCAATGTGCTGTTGTAGTCTGGTCATCTGCTCAGTTTTCTGCTGCTCAACTTGCTCAAGTTGAATCTTGAGATCCTGGATCTCTTGCTGAATGACAGCTCTCTGCTCAGTGATCTCCCTTTTCAATTTGTCAATAATTTCATCCTTGGCTTGAATAATTGTCTCAGATTGGGCCTCCTGTTGCTTCAGGAGCTCTTTTTGTTGATTCATTTCTTGTTGATACTCTGCCAGCTGCTGTGTTTTGGCCTCAATCTCCACCTCAGCCTTTTTCAGGGAGCAAAATGTGCTCTCCAGCTCATTCTTCAAACCATTGATTTCAGTGTCCAACATTTCTCTCTATAAATCAAACAGAACACAATTAGTAGCCATATAATCCAAAAAGATTATATTTGATTAACAAGCTTTTCTGAACTCTACATAGAATCGCGGACTGTACCTCCATTACAGGCCCCATGTTCTCTCCTACTTCTTCCTCAGAGGCCCGGGTTATTTCATCCTCCAAACAGGAAATCTTTCCCTGTAGGATCTGAATTTGTTCAGTCAGTAGCTCCTGAGAAACAAAGAGGATCATATTACATTAAAAAACAAAAAAACAAAAAAAAAATGTCCAATCACAACAAAACTTGTGAGATTGTTTAATTTAGTTCTAGTGGATACGACCTGAATCAGAGTTCAAGATTTAACAATTCAAAAGCAGTTTCTAGAGTCTCTTGTGATGGTGTCCCTACCTTTTGAGTGGTAGCTTGGTTCAGTTCACACTGTAGGTGGCCCGTTTTGCTCCTCCAATCGTCCTGAGTGGATGCTTGGGTTTCCGTCAGCCTGCCAACTTCTGCCTCAAAGATGGCCAGCTGTGAACACACAGTTCTCACCTGCAAAAGTATTAAAAGAAAGCCTTTACGATCTGTGTTAACTGAACGTTTTGATTCAAACATGTGACTGTGTCATGTGAAAGGGTTATTTAGCGTCGACCCCACTGAGACTTGCATATTCCCCAAATGCGCCAGCATCTTCACATGACTTAGGAGAACTCTGCTCGTGAGGTTGAACGACGTACAATTGGCACATGACCCGTTACTGATTGTCTTCTCACTTATGAGGGGATTGGAAAAGAGAGTGTCCTTACCTGGGATGAGAGTAAACCATTCTCGTCTGACAGCTCATCCACTTTGCGCTCCATAAGTGAGGAGTTACTCTTAAGGTCTTTATTTTGAGTCGACATCTCATTTAGTCGCACTTGTAACCTAAGACAGAAAAAAAAAAAAAACAGTTACTTTCACAACAAATTCTGAATGTTTTGGACGGATCATGGTATGAAATAATTTCTTGAGCAAAATGAGAAGAATGTTATATTATAGCATCAAACCACCCGTAATTTATTAGTTTAGCAGAAGATATGTCACGGCCTGTAGATGTAAATATTATTCGCAAACTCAAGTTGAACACACATCTTTGATGTACAAATGTTATTAGCTCCGTCATGTATTAATAAGTAGGCCTTACTTACAGTCCTTGGGTACTTACGTGTTGTTCTTGGTCTGAATCTCATTGAGCTGGTCCCTGATGACATTCTCCTGATCACCTTGCTCTTCTTTCATTTTATCCAGGCGGTACTGCAACTGGCTAATATGGGACTCTGAAGAAAACAAAGCAAGTATAGAACAGACTTTAATTTGAAGAGAAAACAAAAAGACAGACAACATTATAATGCACACTTTCAGTTGCCCATAAAATAAACAGAAAGCACAAAAAGGTTTTCTTATTTCTCTTATCAACCTAACTAACAATGGTATTATCCAAACACTTAAATGCGGCACCTCTCTGTGCAATGAGTGTCAGCTTGCTGGCCAGCTCCCTCTCCAACCCATCTCTGTAGTCGCGCTCCTGGATTATCTGTCGCTGCATCCTCCTCAGTTGAAATTTAGGCGTGTTCATGATATCCTGCAGGGGAGACTTGCTGTGGGAATAAAAGAATTATAGTCAAATCATAACAATATCCAATGCATTTACATACATAAATGGATATGAAATGACTAACATCTAGCATGTATATTCAGACAACGTTTTAATGATTTCATGAAATGCAATCCTACGAAGTTAGCCATTTTGTCATGTCGAGAAAACGAAAATCTTAGTTAATGCAAGTTTGGCAAAGCATGGTAGATTAAACAGCTTTCATGTTAATATGAAACCAGTTTTCATTACAAAGAATACAAACAATGCTGCTTCTGCTTATTCTCTCGGGCTAAATGTCTTACAATGGAGACAGACAACTTATTAAGTTGAAAAATGTCTCGTAAAGAGGTTCGATAGATCAATACCCGAACCAACATTTTGGTTACAGTGTGCATAAAATTGCCTATTTCCCATTTGATGTATACGATAAGCACTGGATTGAAAACATTCAAATCCACACCGGTACCTGACTGAGGAGGACGCCACAGTTTCCATATCCAAAAATGTTATTTTGGGTACGCGGTGGAAGACGGGGGACTCGTCATCTGAAAATGAGGTGACTGACGACACATTGGAGGTGGAGGTGGTTGTTGATCGCTCAAATATTTCACGGGAGACGGGCAAATCTGAAATTTATGGAGAAACGCGATTTGACAAACTTCACAGCTTGCATGTTAAATCCCAACCAGAAAGCCAGTGTTATACAGCAGCATTAGGTGTGTGTTACACTAATGTATCTTATTATGGTATGGCATGAAGAAACGAAAGATTCAACAAATACTTGTCTTACATCTCCTCGCCAAATAGGCATCAAGTCCTCTGCTCAAGTAAACGCAGCCGTCGTTCTCCATCACAAAGGAACCAGTTAGGTTTGCTATCTCTCGCTAACAGATAAGAGTGGGAATATATATATAAATATATATATATATTCAAGTTGGCACAGAATTATTGATAGCACAACACGTGAAGAATGAAATGTGATGCCTCTAAGTGGTGGACACATGACAATTCATAACAAATCAGGGAATGCTTACCTCCACATCGCAGTCCAACCGGTTCAGCGTCAGGCGGTCATTCATTATGTCGTGATATAAGAGCAACAGAATCACCTGGTGGTATCACAAAGAACGGGTCACAAGGGGCCATTTTGTTTGTCTTAAGTCTTTTTCTTGTTTTTATTTAGTCTTGTACCTTTGAAATTTCTACTGTTAGGTTGATGCCAGCTTTGATGTCGTCCCAAAATAATGAAGTTCCTTTGGTCGCACTAAATCTGCAATCCCCTAATAAACAAAACATACAAAAGGTTAATTCTCAAAGGAAAGCAATATTCTATATCTGTCTTAACTGTGAGACCTTGAGAGTAAGTTAACATAAATGAGAAAAGTGGTTACAAGTGGTACAGGTGCAAGAGGGCACACTTCAGACCACACCCAACAGTGGAAAAAAAAAGGTTACACAGAGAAACTCACGTTCCACAAAGTCTGCAATGATCTTGAATCGCTCCTCGATGGAATTACTGAAACAGGAGCTGGGTTCCTTTTTCCTGCTATGACACAAAAGGTGAAACTAGAATAAGGAATAAGCATCTCTATACTTGCAAAGAACACTCTTAAGAGGAGAAGCTTGTTTAAAATGAAGTTCAACAGTCACTGACCGACTCCGGTTTACACAGGCCAAGTATTTCAACATATTGCTTCTACTTACAGCATACAAACAACTTTCAGAAGGACTGCCCCATCTGTTAGATCGTCGAGAGCTACTTCTCGGTCGGACAGTTTAAGGGTGTTGACCTGCAAAAAGATAATTTAAATAAGCTGGTTAAAGACAACTGCGTCCATTTAATCTTATCTAATTCATGTAACTTCAAATAATCAATATATTTGCACAATAACATGAACGTTAAATGAACTTACCCAGCCGAGAAGAGCCTTGACACCCAAGTTAATAGCCATACTGGCTGAACCTTTAAATCAAAAAGGATTTCAACCTGGAAGCCAAAAAAAAACAAAGCCTCCAACATTAGTTAATTTGCCTGCCGAATGCTAAGTTAGTGTTAGCAAATATAGCATTAAGATGAAGTTAGAATTACCCTTGAATAAACCAACATTCGTTGGTTACAGTAACGCTAACGTTACCTGTAACGTATCAAGTGTTAGTTAATTCTTGAATACCGACGGTAATGCAATGTTGCTCTCCAACAGTGACTCACCTTTGAAGACTTTGTCCTTTCGTCTGTAAAGTATTTATTCGTCCTCTGAAAAGAGATGCGGCCGACGTAAGCGAACCTACGGCTACGAAATAAACAGTCGCATGAGAGACCAGACACAATTCAAAAAGGGTTGCAGAAGATTGAACCAGCCAATCGGTATTCACATACAGACGCGTCTGGAAATAACCCGAGTTGATTGGTTTAAAAGCAGGAAGTAAACTAAACGTGGCACTCGTTATTGATTCCGGTCGGTGCCGTGGTGGGTTCGCTCCGCTTTAAGGTAAGCGGGAAAGAATAAAGTTAAAATGCACAAAGTATTCACAAAACTTTTTATATTTTGCTTTTTGCTTTATATGTTTTTGTTGCGTCAGCATCAGTCAGGTTGCAGCTGGTCAAACCAGTTCTAAAACTAGTGCTGACTGCCGACTCCGCCCCCCCGAATGAATTCGGTGTACGCCGGAATGGAAAGCAAGCAAGAGAATCGTCATGCACACAAAATGACACACGCACGCTCCAAATGGTTTTAATTAAGACATAAGTAATGTTCATACTGTACAGAAGTTTGTGGGGGGAATTCATTTGAATTGTTATCTATTTACACATATATGATCCAGCAAGAGGATAGAAACCCTCACTACAAATCCCATAATCCACCTCGTTCGTTTCCGTGGAAACGCGTTGTTGTCTCTTCGACAGGGAAACGTCTATCTCGCCGCGTCGACACACGGGTTTATAAATAACTTAAGATAAAGAGCGTGTTGGTGTTATAATCTTCCGTAGTTTATTGGTATGTTTATGATATGTGATATGTCAACAATTGAAGTAGGTCAGCTACAAAGAATCAGGTCGAAATAGGCAATTTATAGCTGTATAGTGTTTTTTGCAAATCCATAATATAGTTAAAAGTGTCAGCAAATTCATTATAATCAAGCTTTTCGTGTTGTTTGAATGAATTAATGGTGTTTGATGATCACTGGGTCAGCTGACTCTTCACTAATTCACCATGACGTCACATGTCCTCACACAGGTGAGTGGATCTATTACAGGTGGGAATATGTACGGAGCTCCAGTGGATTTATCCTTCAAACACGTCAGCCGTTTATCAGGTAGTACACTGTCATTTTCCTCTAAGCTTTTTCAGCCTCCTTATAGTACTGTTGTTTTTTTTCTCATTGTATTTTCGCTATAACATTATTGCAGCTCTGTTTAAATAGCTGCACATTACAGTGAACTGCAGTATACTTAACATAACCAGACAGTATGATTCGATCAACTCAGGAAGAAATGTTGAGTATATCTCTGTAAATAGTTTGTAATGTGTTATTCTAAGTATTTGATAATAATTAGATGATGGACACTTAATGCAATGCATGATCTTTTATAAACTGATCAATACATTTAGATGCCTTTCAAACAATGTAGCATAAATATAATTTGTGAGCCAGTACTTAATATTCACTTTATTTATTTCTTATTTGCGTTCTCAGATGCATGGACAGAGGAACCCAGCAGCAGTCTGCGGCCCTTAAAGAGAAATTCAAAGAAGAAGTACCGAAGCTGCTCCCTTCGTCTCAACAACAACAACATCACTGATCTTCATGACCTCCAGAGGACTGTGAACCACTTCCTGGCTGAGCCGGCACAGCTTGCCTGGCTGGACCTTTCCTTCAACAATATATCACACATAGATCCAGTAAGCGTGTTTGTTAGCACAGTGGCTTAGCTGTCTTCTGTCTCTCTCAGTACACCTGCAACATGTGTGTGTGTGTGTGTGTGTGTGTGTGCTTGTGTTTCAGGTTTTGTGCGAGCTGCATGAACTGCGTGTGTTGTATCTCCACGGCAATGGCATTTTTATTCTGTCAGAGGTGGACAGGCTGGGAGTGCTGCCGCATCTACATACCATCACTCTGCATGGAAATATGATCGAAAGCAACAAGGCTTACAGGTGGAGAAGAGACTGTGTGTTCTGTTTGTGTTCTGATTGTGTTCTGATTGTGTTGTGTGTTTTGTGTGAGTTGTGTGTTCCATGTTCTGTTCTGTTCTATGTTCTGTGTGTACTGCGTGTGTTCTGTTTGTGTTCTGATTGTGTTCTGTGTTCTCTCTGTGTTCTGCGTGTGTTTTGTGTTCTGTTACTACTGTATTAATATTTCTATTGTCTTGTTTTTATGATATAGTTAATATTGTTCCCTCTGAAGTGAATAATATCTGAAAGGTGCTCTCGAGTGTGTGGCTGAATGCGTGTTTTAGCGCCGCAGTTTTGCAGGAATGTGCAGAGGCCTGTTGAATTGATTTCGACTACATGCATTGCCTGTTAATGATGGAGCATCCCGTCATGCTGGCCTGATAATGAGGTTATTAGGAGGTGGTTCAACTGTAGTAGGACAGCACTGAAGGCCCAGGTATAAAATACACGGCCTGCCACTGATATATATACTGTATATATATTCTGTATATCAGCACTTCATACTGTCATACAGTAAAGGGGCAGAATGAGGGCTTACTCTCAGTTGAGTAACATTGTGAGTGTCTATGAGAGACACAAATGCTTGGCAAGCATGTAGGTGCATAACAGGTGCTTCAATGCAGATCAAGCTCATATTACAGTACATAGTCTGCACAGCAACACCGGTTACATAACACACAGAGGGGCTGCTTGTTAAATGTCTATTCCAATGACCAGGTTTCTGATGAATCAATGTGATTTATGTGATTATATTGCAGTATATGTGTAGCACCAGTATTGTGGATATACGGCCTGCTTTCAACATTCAGTTTTTACATCTAAACTATCTAGTGCACATTGCATGAATGTGTTTTTGTGCATTTAGGAATCGTGTGATTTCTGCTCTGCCTCGATTAAAGGCGATGGACTTCAGTGCTGTGACACGCCAGGAGCGAGTCATGGCAAAGATTTGGCATCAGAGCAACAGACGCAGCCGAGGCAGCAAGGAGACTCTCCAGTGACCGCTGACTCACCTCCATCGTGGCGTGTTGAAACCAGCTTCACCTAAATGTTCTGTGGTCCACATCTACTGCTGGAAAACCTCATAGTTTCTCTGTGGTGAAACCAGCACTGTATTGAATGTTTTATCCATTTTTATTTGCTGAAATTAACAGTGTATTATTGGATAGTCCAATGAGAAGTCATCAACACTGTATCACTGGATATTAAAGTGATAGAGGAAAATGTCACTGAACCATCCTGAGATACTGGCTCTTGACATTCTTTAGATGCCTGAAAGATATTGTTGCAAACATGGGTGTGGGTTCTGGAATATTTTAATATCATTATGGATTATTCTTTTATAACAAAGTGGCATATCAGTTTTTAACGTTAATGACTTTCTCCGTTTCATTACTGAACCAACCACTTCCCAGATGAGAGCACGTGGATGTAAGATTTAATAAGGCACGTGGTGTTATGTTGAAAATCTTTAATGAATTAATTAAACCAAAAAAAACAAACCAAAATCCTTAAAACTTTTTGGTACTAGCCTAAGATATTACAAACATATTTCAGGTAGTATAACACATTTGAGTAACAAACAAAAACAGAGATAAATGCCAAGAACCCATTGCAAAAAGCTCAAATCGATTGCGTGGTTGAAATAATCACGGCCTTGCAGATTATCCCTTTAGAGACTGCAGAGCGGCTCACCCTGCTCCCTGCACACGCATGTTCACGTGCTCTCCTCCGAAGAGCAAATAAACATTTAGAAACACAAATAAATAATCACAAAAAGGGTCTCGGGATCATTTTATCTGCCGTGGTACATAGATTGTTAGCGCTCCCCCCCACACTGCTACAATGGTTAGTTTCTGATTAATATGAATTCAATCCTATTACAATCTGCAGCGGACAGCTTTCCTTTAAAAAGCCAACAGATGAAGTCCTTAAAAGGGATCTTGTGTTTCATAAAAACATTTATTTATCGCCACAAGATCCAGTCCAACCTGCCCCCAATGAACTCTCGACAAAAAGGAGGAACTTCATACAATCCATCATCTGCTTTTATATTCGATCTGAACATTCTGTACAAAAGGCGGCATGAATACATGATATCCGTCACTGCATCTTCTACACACCAACCCCCCCACCCCCACCCTCCTTCATCTCTGTATGCCTCCACTGCTATTAAATATGTGAAGTTCTGGGTTTGTATTTAAAGAGTCTGCCAGCTCAGGACAAATTTCTGTCTGTAAACTTGAGAACTTGTGACCCCAAGAAAACTCCCATCTTCCCTCTCCGCTGTGACATCAGTAGGCCCCTCCCCCGCCCAGCACCCTCCTGCTTGTGTTTGCATCCTCACCCACCAGAGGACACCAGTCGTCGTCAGGTCACTCATGAATTCGCCTCAACTGGGATGACAGATTACACACCGGACAACCGATAACCAACCGGTTTCACTGTCAGATCGTCAACATTACAGCGGGGCTTACGGGTTCATGTTTAGGTTGTAGTGAGACGTGAATCTTGGTGCAGTGTGACACCAGATTACTGTGGGATGTTCGATGGTTACATCAGAGCTATAGCATTACAACCTTCTAAAATACAATAGCCTCTTGACACGTATACTCAATTTTCTGGCTGCACTTTTCTACATTTTGTTTTCCTCCCGGGACAAAAGAACAGCGTTAAAGACATATGAAGTGCAAACTTCATGTTGGATGTTTTCCATCCTGGTAAATGGCTAAAATACCCAACTATTGCTCTTGCGCCTATTGTACTTGTTCCGTGCCACAGAGATTCCTAATTTCTCCTGTTCCAGTGAAGATTGTATCAAGCATATACACCGATAGCCTATGCATTGCATCAAAAAATTGCTCTTGCTTGAGAATAAAGGCTAGGGAAACTAACTAAATATTGACACTGAGACGGCCCTGAAACCGTTTTAAAGATTAGAGCGATTACCAAGAAGGATGAATGTTGATGTTTCCCCAGCTGGTTCTGACAGAGTCTGTGATCCACATACAGAGGAGGCCTTGTTGTTGTAAATATGAGAGCATGGCCCACCTACGGTCGGCCATCTTCCATTGCCCATGCTGACCATTTGTAACTGACACATAATTAAGTACACTGAAAGACAGCCGTAGGGTGCAATCCTACATTGTCTCTGTCTTTATAGCAGTCAGAGGCATAGCTAAGGAGCACAAGAACCAAGATGCTTTAATAAAGGATGAGCTGGAGGGTGAGGATGCAGAAGTGACACAGAGAGAGCGGGATGGGAGGAACAGTGTGCGTGCCGGGGTCGCAGAATCAGGGAATGGCAAACTGGACCACTAGCTCTTCTTTAGCATCCACTTTGATTTGAGAAATTGCACTGTAAGCATAAGCTGCTATCTTTGACACCTGAGAAGAAAGCAGAAGAGTTTATGAGTTAAATAATCAAATTCAAAGAGAGTAACACAAGACTACTCCGCTGTGTATGACCAACAGAATGTCCTTTTAAAAGAGGTGGACAAAAATAGTAACGACAGAAATGCATTTGATATCTTTACGATCTATTTTCAGCCACACATTTAGTCACACCGCCCCCACACACACACACACACACACACACACTGAAACGCCACGCAGCTACACATGTTGCATACTGTTTCCAAGTATCTCTCTGATGTTATATGTAGCCAACAAAAGAAAACACATGCCAACATATCTTCCATGTGTGCTAGTGCATGATTATACCTGCTGGACATCCGAGTACGGCACCAGGTCACTCGCAAGCACTTGGTGGGGCTGGCTGGTGAGGGAGGGGAGCGCGAGGGACTTCTTCTGGGGCAGACTGTTGCTCAACACAGCCAGCTTTGTACTGAAACAAAACACAAGCTTAAAAGTTTAAAACACAGCGTGTCACCTTGACTGTTCAACCTCATTGCTGTGTCCTCAGAACCGGCAGTTTAATCTCTGCACCTGTATTTTAGACTAAACACAGCTGCTGTGTTTGGTGGAACATCTAGCCACTAGGTGTCGTTGTATCCGAGGTTTGAAGGTAAAGTTCAAGCGAATAGGTCTATGTATGTATTGTCCCCACCCCCCACCTTCTTGAGTCGTCGGGTTGGTGGAGGAACAGTTTCATTCTTAGCACATTCATGTGAGCCAACACCAACCAGTAGTTTGCAGATGAAGCTGGTTCCCTTTTTAATAGCATTTAAGTCATCGGATAAGCTTTACATGAGTAAGATATGCTATAACCATACAACTGAACAGTGTGATACATACAGTAAACAGCACAAAAGTAAGCTGAACATCTTATAAACTAAGAATGCAACTCAAATGCCCAAGCTTTCTTTATAGTTTATAGGCTACCTACATGTATAATTCAGCAGATTATTGATAACCTTCTTCAGACACCTTTCCCCATACCCGTACACAGAAAACAGCACCAGCCATCCACAACAAATATTACACCACCGCTCCCCCACATACCTGTATTGCCGAGCTTTGTCCATGTATTCATGCTGCTCCATCATGACAGAGTCGGCTGCTGACACATCAATGATGTTCCTGACAGAGAGGAGATATTGGCAATTTAGTAAAAGGTGCTTTTTTTTATATCAGGTAAACACGTGCATGAATCCGGCTCATGTATGGTTGCATGTCTCACTGTGCCGTCTTGGTGAGGATGGATGTAAGGAGCGCCTGTTCATCCGTCCTCGCTGAGGGGACGCTGGTAGTGATCCAGTCGGTCCCATTTGGGGGTTTGCTGACAGGGTTCGGGTGGGGGATCAGCGGCTTACGCTCATCAGGGTCCTAGAACCAGAATGAGATTAAGTGACAAAAAAAGGTTTCAGCTCATGACAATACAACAAACTATGTTACAGTTGAAATAGCCTAAGTGCCAAAGAATGTGCCTTACCTACTATATTTTATTAAGCATGACATTAAACATGGTAAATGAGCCAATGAGACATAATAATGAAGTACTGTGTGACCCATCAAATGTGCTTTCTCCATTGTATACATAATAATTAATGCATTATGTTACAATACAAGAAGTAGTGGCAAAAGCCTGAGGTATCAGCTCAACAACCAACCATAGCAATGCATTTGTCAACATGACAATACACACATTGTTACACACTCCTCCCTGCAGACTTGCTCTAAACTCAGGTTTGCCATTCTTACATTAAACATTAGGGGAAGCCTCAACATGAACAAATCCACACTGATTTGAACAACAGGACTAATTTGATTGGGACTAATACACATTATTTGGGAATAACAGAGTGAGTAACTGTGTGCTAGCACAAGACTGCATCAAGGAAGAAGTGACTTGTTTCCGGAAACTAAAAATGGCTAGGGTCATATGACAGAGAAGACATCACGAACACGGCATTCAGGACATCAATCACTTCTGCTGTTAATGCTACAATATAATATTTACTAGATTACTAGTAATTCTGGGGGTTTTGTCACAGTTTTACAACAATTTGTTTTCAGGAGTCAACGTTAATGTGACTAAGCTAGAATGTCCTGCTAATCGTAAAAAGTGACTGTACATAAGTTGACATATGTAACGTTACGGGGTTTCTTCTAAACATGTTTCTTTGCCTTCATATCCGTGCAGCTCGTCTAATCTACGATCGTTTCTCATCTATGTGTTAAACTTCACAGCCTGCCTTAGCTCAGGCCTTTCCCGAAGGCTTTAACTAGCAAGCTAACGCTGCTTCTCAGGCGTCACAACAGTTTAGCTACTAAAAAAAGACCACTTTGTAAACTTTCACACATCACTCAAATGCATTATGTTGAAATAATATTATATAATGGTTCTTAATAACAAACATCGTATGTATCGGCACAGTTTTAGCCGGCTAGCGGCTAGCTAACTACCTGCTCTGTGGTCTCGTTCTCGCTGCTGTAACAGCAACCCATGTCAGCGTCCGAGGGGCGAAACTACACAACCCCGGCTTCCCTGCTGTCCGTCAGAAACGGGCCGTATTTATCTTCTCCAACAGTCATAAAACGTTTCTCCTGCTTGGTTTACTTATGCTTCATGTAAAGGCAAGGAAGCTACTGCCAACAGCAGCTCCTCAGGACGAGCTATCACATGACAGTAGCTCTGGTGCAACAACACAGCGACCACTTCCGGTATATGTGAAGCAGCTGCGGAATCCGTCACGTGAGGGGGGAATTTTCAAACGTGAGTTATGTAAAAAAGTGGGATAAACATACTACACTACCCAAATTAAAGCTGTACGAATATTGTGCAAAGCAATATCATTTGCTTCCTAACTCTATTCAGAGGTTGTATGAGTCTATTAGAGGATACAACTGAGGTATGATTATTATGATGTACGAACATTTGAAACCTTATATTTGGTGTAGTGTTTTGGTTTTGTAAAGCCTAAACTAATAGTGAAAGGGTTGCCTGTTTGTAACAGGCAACCCTTATAATATGTAATATGATATGTAAACAACAAGCTTAAACTTACGATTTGATTGTCTGGTCAACATTATTGTTTTCTCTTTAATTGAATGCCTAATTTTTATTTATGTATTTTGTATGTGCATTCTTTTTGAATTGTTAAAAAGGACTGAAATAAATTACCACTACTACGAAGCCTTAGATTTAGTTCCCATGTTGCATGTCAATGGTTTTAGTACTTTGAGAGAATCACACTTTAAAAGCATATTTGTAGTTTGTATTGTGCTCGTGCAGTGCATGTATGCAGACGACGTCGGGTCAGCGAAGGCCCTGTTGAAACTGTGGCGTTTCTTCTTGTTCTGCCAAATTAATGGGCTCTCCGGGGCCTTTCTCATGCTCAAAAACTAATTTCTTTACTGTCCTGTTGAACGTGTTTATCTACTATTATTTGGCCATATTGCTCCACTAATTCAGCCACAAGTTTTTTCTCAAAGACGGAGAAATGAGAGGATTATTAATTATTTAAATGTGGGTAAGCAGGGATCAATATATTGATAAAACTCCATTTCATTTTGGTTTAAACTTGGATTCACTAAACAGAGGTTAGTTTGTATTTGTGCGACAGAGCTCTGCTAAATTCTAAATCTGGATTTACTCATTTGAAATCCAGTTTTTCTAAACTCTGATTAAAACTAATCTCAGATTAAATGAATCCTTGCTGGTGCAACCCGGGCTAAGAGGAGAGAAGAGTCAGCAGTCCCTGACAAAAAATTAGGAATCCCCATATACGAGAGGTCCTTGAGCATAAAGTCATAAATGAGCACAAAAAATATTCGGCTGGTGGGTCCAGCAGAATTATTGATTAGCTGTGGACAGACAGATCTAATGAACTGAGAAAGTTGAATTAAATTGTGTTTAATTACACGACCACAAACTAACCAAAAATATTAATTCAACATGGGAAGTGATTGGCCTCTGGTTCAGACATGTAATGACAGTGCCTGTGTGTCTATTCTACTGTGTGCAGTGTACTCAACTCAACGGGGGTAAACAACAGGTTAATTCAGCCATGCTTGTGTTTTATTGATGCATCAACCTGCAAATGTTTTGAAATCATATTAGTCATGCTCCATCTAGTTGCTGTTTGACCTCCATATTATTTCATGATCTTGATTAAAAACATAAAATACATTCCTTACTCTGCAAAATCGCGAGCTCGTCGTACATCTGAGTTGCAGCATTAATGCACTGCACTGAGTATATTCAAACTGCCCAAGCAGTGTTTCTTTATATGTTTGTTAAAGGAAGGTAGAAAATGTAGTGTAATAGTGAAGTTCTAGCTGTCTAAATTCATAATAGGCTGAGCAAAAATCTAAATAGACAGCAGCAGGAGAAGGGAACAGGACAAGGCATGTTGGTGCACATGAGGAAGTCTCCCTGGAAAAAGATGAAAGGCTCTCTCACACCCTCGGGCTGATTATGATGACAGAGTACCATATGCAGCGCTTCTCTAACACACAACAGTTACATTGTATTTCCAGTACCTCATTTCACAATACTGACAATAATGTTCTTCAAATCTCTTCATGCACCAAAAGAGCTTTTTATTCCCACTGCTTATACAAAAAGTCCTGTATTAACAAACAAAAGCAACATTTATTATAGTTTATTAACGTCTCTTCATTTTAATTCTTCTTCATTTGAAAGTCTAGAGTCTTTACACAGCAACAAGGCAAAACATATGATATAAGCTACTTCACAACAGTTTACAACGAGAATCCCAAACTCAAGAGACAAACCGTGTGTAGTAGTGATACACTGTTAAACGTGGAGGCGGGCACCAGTCTGATGGGGTGGGGATGATGACTGGGAGGCGCCTGCCCTCTCATTAACCCCCCGTTTCCTCCACACCTCCTTTGTTTACACCTACATGCCGGTCAAGTCCAGGCAGGGGGAGCAGCAGATTTGCAGACTTCACTCGGTTCTTGTCGGGAGACACAATGTTTGTTTCCGTGCTCAGCTTTATTCTGCTGTTTGGAGTTTGCCATGCCTCGGACACGGCGGCTCCTGCCCAGCTCGGGCCGCCGTCGCTCGGGTTCAGCTCCTCGGTGCGCTCGGTGTGTAAACCCATCCCGAGCACCCTGTCTCTGTGCCACGGGATCGGCTACAGGCACATGCGGATCCCCAACTTGCTCGGCCATGACACGCTGAGGGAGGCCCAGCAGCAATCGGCGGCCTGGCTGCCCCTCATCTCCAAGCTGTGCCACCGGGACACCAAGAAGTTCCTGTGCTCGCTCTTCGCCCCGGTGTGTCTGCCGGAGCTCGGCGGGCCGGTCAGCCCCTGCGGGAGCCTGTGCGAGGTCGTGCGGGACGGCTGCCTGCCCGTGATGAGCGCGTTCGGGTTCCCCTGGCCGGAAATGTTCAACTGCACCCGGTTCCCGCGTGGCACCCAGCTCTGTATCCCGGCAACCGGAGAGCAGGAGGGGCGGACGCCCGAGGAGGTCAGGCACGAGGAGGCGTTGAAAGGTCAGTGGTCATCTGTTTAACCTACACTTTAAAAAAATAACACAGCTGTTGATTTATCATCAAATATTTGTTATATTAATAGATTATGAACACATTTTTTATATATATATTTGTATAGCCTGTGTGCCTGTAGTAAACCTTTCTATTCGGCCTATTTACATAACTATTATTTACATAACTATTATTAGCCTATGGGCCTATATGTGTGGCCTGCACTATAAATTCCTATCCCTGCTGCAGTCACTTTCTCCAAGGCTCTCCAACTACACTATACCACTATAGCCCAATATTATCTCTGCATGTACTCTAATTTTTGCACAAGGCACGAATTAGAGTCAACAAACATATCAGTATCAGCACTTATTTATGCTAATACGTACAAATAAATATCAAGATGTTAAAGAAAAGTTTGTAAAGTGTCTCCGTTATATAGTTTGTCTAGTTTGTCACACATAGAGTGTCCAGCTTCATATCTTGGCCACATGTCCTCCTTAATAACCACATTTTAGGAATCCTCATCAAAAATGTTTGTTTATGTGTGTTTCTGTTAAAAGACAAATATCAGTGAGTTTATCAATATTACATTTTTCAATCATTTGTGCTGTAGTACAAATAATGTACAGTATCTATATGTATACAAGCATCTATATCTATATCTATATATAGATAGATATAGGCAGCTTTTGAAAGTCATTTCTTTGTTATTTTCAAATTTGATTTAAAACAGTTCATCTGTTTCTTGAACTGCTGTAACTGAAACGTCCCTCCTGAAGATCAATGCAGTTTTATTTCCCCCAATCTCATCTTAAAGTTGTTTTGAATGCCTTGATCCTGGAGTTTCTGCTCAAAGACAACAGTCTCACCACCTTTAGGATTTTTTTTACATCCCCACCGCAGACGCTCGCAGTCATCTAATCCCCTTCTCTTTCCACCCCCCAGGGAGCGTCATCTGTGAGGCCTGCAGTCTGGCTGCTGAAGGAGAAAGTGACATCCAGGAAAACTTCTGCCACAGTCCATATGGTGAGAACAAACTGCTGTAGAGAATGTAAGCTAAACTAAATAAAACAATCTTTTGAGAATGGAGCAGAACCCAGTATAACCCTCTGTATTATAGTTCAGATTAGAAACGAAACAGGCCACAGAACAGATGATCTAATCATAGAGATAGAGAGGTTGTTTTACAATGTGTCTGAAATGGCACCCGTTAACTAGCGTTCTGTCTCCGTTTCAGCGTTTAAGATGCGTCTGGGCAGTGTGTCGGTGGTGGGAGGGGACCGTCAGCTGGTGCCTACGGCCCGCAGCCGCATCCTGAGGTGGGCAGGGGGAGGTGCGCAGAGGGCAGAAGGGATTGGAGGCGCGATGGCCCACAGTGCTTTGTGGCTGCAAGAAGGAGGCACCTGCGCTTGTCCTGGCCTGGACTCTGCAGAGACAAACAAAGACAGGGGGTTAGAGGAGGAACAGATGGATATAAGACAAGCAAAAGGAGGAGGTAAGGAGAGGAAAGGGGTCCAGAGTGGATGGTATCTGGCCCTGGCTCAGGCTGAAGAGGGAAGGCTGCTGCTGACTCGACTGGTGAGGTGGACCAGAGGGGACAAAGAGCTGAAGAAGTTCATCAGAGCTCTCCTTAAACAGTCTTGTCCGGAGCTGTAGACAGAAGGGTCATCAGCCATCGCAGTCCTGCCCCATGGATGCTGCTTTGTGGTCGTATGCAGTGTGTAATTGTGTGCTGCTGATTGCTACATCATTGAATAATGAACAGTTAACAAATAGTTCCCAACCAACACTGAATAATTCACTTGAGTGCTGATCGTTAGATAAAATGTAAATTAACCAGATAAGTTTGTAGTTATCTGAATACTTGCCACTTTCTTGATGAATTGTTCCTGATTAACTCTAAAAAAGTGCTCAATAACCAATCTTCTTCCTTACATATATACATATTATTTTGTGTCATATCAAGTAAAGCAGTATCATGAACTACGTCACCATGATTCAACATTCAGGTAAAATATTATCATCATTTTACTAAAATGACTTCTTTTCAGTGAATGATTATTAGACAGAGACTTATTGAAATGACCAATTACACAATTATTCTGAAAATCTCCCACCAGCAGTGATGATGAAGCATTACCACGAAACAGTGCAAACGTTGATATACTTCCAACTGGGGCAATATTAGTATTTTTGTGTACATTTGTGTATATAGGAGAGACAAAATATAACCCTTAAATCAAAGTCAAAGTGTTTGGTATTGACTGCAGGGATTAGACCGATCTCATCACAAGTTTTCTTTTGACACATATTTGGGTTAAAGCAGTGTAATTTGTTGTTATTCCTGGAATGATAAAAACGTTTTCTTATACTACCTATCCTATCATTTTATATACATGACGCATACACCATAAAAACTAGCCCTGCAAGTGTTTTATTGCCTTGTAGTTTACCATTTAGTTTCGCAGCAGCTTCAGTCGTTTTATGAGTGAAATCACATGTTAGGAGTCGAAAGAGAAGCACTGAAAGGAAAGGAAAGAAATATGAATAATAAATCATTTGGTTCTTGTTTGGTCTCTATTTTTGCATTTTATTACATGTATCGGTTCCTAACATAAACTTAAACAAACTTTAATGAAAAGAATGTACGACTTAGTTACATTGGATGATATTCCATTCCACTTATTTGTGTGCGTTTGTGTTTTCTTGACCTTTCCATCGTGACTCAGTAAAGACATTTGATGCCACACAGACAGACACCTGTTGCTGTTAACTTGATATATCAAATGTCTCACACTGCCGCTCTCTGTCTCACTGTCTCTGCTCCCATCCACACTATCGCTGTTATAAACAGCACAAGAAGCTGCCTGTGTGTCTTATCAAAAATGACAAAAACGGGTGTTTGACAGCGAGTTAGTGACGTTACACCGCCTGTCTGTTAATTTGAAATAATTACTGGACGTGTCCTGTCAAGCACGTGATACTTAAATTATTCACAACCCCAGGTCTCTTACCTTCTCTTGCACACACACACACCCACACAACTCCATCTTTATGCGGCTGAAGTGACACTTTCATCTTTATCACCGGCGCTGCTGCTCTGCTCCCGCGAAAAGTTTTTTAGAAAACAGGTGAGTTTTTTTTCATGGGACAGTAAGAGAGATTTTGTTATAGCATCGGTTCTGTGTGGGGCCGAAAGCCTGCGGAGTCTCCGGTTCCCTGAGGCAGCAGAAACATTGAGAGAGGCGACTGCACTTTCTCTCACATCTTCCACAGGACTAAAGCGGGAAAGATCATTCCTGCGTAGATCTTATCTTGCATAATTCAAAACTAGGAGAGTTTGTCTCAAAATGTGTTGAGTCTATCTGGAATGTTGGCAATTCAGGAAAAGATAATTTAACTAATACAATTGTAACTGTTGTTTCACTCTCATAATGGACATTTAGTATTTCCAGTAGTCTGTGCATTCATTATAGATCCTTTGTTGTGATTAATTGATGGCTTTGATCATTTAACACGTGGAACATTACAAAAGCACCAGAATAGCCGCAGAGCCATGATACCACAGAAAGAGTTGTGGAGTCACAATGCAGAATGACATGCAGCTACTATGTGCTGCTGAAAATGATAAAACTTAACTGACTGGAGCAGGAGGAGGAATTGGCTGAATGATCTTGCAGCACTAATAGAAGGTTGAAGCAAGGTTTGGGACTAAATACTGGCACTAAATACTCTTAACGCACCTGAACATCAGCATCAGAAGGCAACTGCAGTGCAGCACAGTTAGATTAGATCAGATCAAATACAGTAGGCCAATGCCATTTTAGTCCATGAATGTAAAAACAGAGAATAGGGAGACGGAAGCACAAAAGTTTGTCTGTGTATTTCTCGTACAACATTCATGTAAAGGTTAATTTAAAGGGGCACATGGAGACATGGTATCCACCCCATTCAAACAGTATGAATACATCTTATGAGTGACTTTTTTTTTAACATAATTATAGGTGTCTCATGATTCTACTTGTGTGTGTTTCTCTTTATACGAGCTAGGATGGTTTCTCCTGCTATCGCTCTGGCCTTCATTCCCCTCCTGCTGACAGTTCTTATCAGGTGCCGCTTCTACTTTGTGCTGTTCTATCGGGCGGTCCTGGTCAGGATATGGAAGGACTGTGTTACTGGTCTGAGCCGCGAGGAGCGTGCTTACCAGTACGTCCTCACTCACGCCACCCCTGGAGACCCAGACAGCATCCTGGACGCCTTCGATGTCTGGTGCAGCAAAGTGGAGTTCATCAGCAACATCGGGCCTAAAAAAGGTGAGAAGATCATTGACCGTACGCAACAGTTTACCGTCTGTCTACCAGCATGATTTTGCAAGATATTTTTCTGTGTGTAGGGAAGATCCTGGACCGGCTGGTGATGGAGCAGAGCCCTCTGACGGTGCTGGAGCTGGGTGCCCACTGCGGGTACAGCACCGTGCGGATCGCCCGGTCTCTGCCCCTGGGTGCCCGGATCTACAGCCTCGAGATGGACCCGAGGAATGCTGTCATCGCTGAGAAAATCATCCGCCTGGCAGGGTTTGACGATGACACGGTGAGAGAGCAGAAACATGTAAACACTGCACTCCATGTACAGTAGGCTTTTAGACAAAGGCCCCAAATTACCTTTTTTTCCACATAAATCTAGGACATTTTTCTTTCATGTATTGAATATGGAGAGTATTGTACCTTTTGAGACATTCACGGGGCATGTTCTCCAGGTGGAGCTCATTGTAAACCCATCTGATGAGGTGATCCCTCGGCTGCGGTCTGACTATGGTTTGGAAAGGCTGGATTTCGTCTTCATGGACCACTGGAAGAAATGTTACCTCCCTGATCTGCAGGTGACTAGATCACTAGAAAGAACATTCACATAATATGTACTTTGAGTTTGCAGAAGCCAGTTTCTTTACACCTGAACTTGTACTTAAATAAATATGTTATAGTTGTGATCCGTCCCATTGTTACCTGGTCAACTCCCTCAGTTACATGATACTTCCTCGGTGTGTGTGTGTGTGTGTGTGTGTTACAGATGCTGGAGGGCTCTGGTCTGCTGGGAAAAGGGTCTGTGATCATGGCCGACAACGTGCTGTTCCCCGGGGCTCCAAAGTTCCTCAGGCACGTTCGCAAGAGCGGCCTGTATGAGTGGAAGGTCCACCGGGCCACACTCGAGTACAGCAAAGGCATCAGGGACGGGATGGCTGAGCTGGTGTACCAGGGAATCAAGTAGACTACGCTATTAGTCAGATATACATTTTTGGAGGGGCAAGGTATGAATTGATGATGGTATAACATATGCATATGTTAAAACTGTTTTTAAAGAAAATTGTGATGGAAAAGTTAACTGTAAATTCTTCCTTCAAAAGTTACATTCACCTGAAAATTGTCGCATGGCAGTATCTATTTTTTAATAACTCACTGCCAGTGCCCTCTCCTGGGTAAAAAAAGTAGAATTATTAGGGAAATGTACCAATTTAGTAACCACGTTACTTGTCACCACACTGTTCTTCTCCTCTGTGAATGCAAATTACATGTATGCAAATTAAACTCAATAACATGTCACTTTTAGTGAGTTCATAATAAATGTCCTTCAAGTTTAATACTAAAGAAAATGTGGCCCTTTGGGTGGGAAATGTAACCATCATCTGTTCAACTCTTTCCAGATATGAAATGTTGAATGAAAAAAAGTGAATTATGGACATCGGAACCCCAGATCATACATTCTACACCAAATTCACAAACCCCATTACTAGATTTATCTCAATGAACATTCACTCAACCTAAATCCAGCACACACCCCTTTCTACCATGTTACATTACCTGTTTAATCAATAACAAAATGAAAATGTAGACAACAGAAAAACATGGTTTCATCAAAATGATTTAATTTAATACAAAAATTCAAGGCGTCTGTTCATTTCAGTACTAATAACCAAAACCTCGGCAAGCAATCCTTTAAGATAAACATCAGAGTATTTGGACGGACACCGAGAGCGTCTCCATATTTCAATTGACATTCTTCAAAAGTAACGGCTGCTTGTTCCTCTGACATGGTTAAAAAACATCGAAATGTATTTCAATAACAACTGATGAATGGTCTGAACATAATACTATTTCATACGCGTTTATGAAGATTCCACGGAGAGTATGACATCTGTAACAAAAGACTAGCAGCGTACACAACAGAATCGTACCACGTGGTGTGAAGTAGCGGTCAGTCTCCTTCATAGGTAACAAATTATTTAGCTGACTGAACTGTTGTTTGCACTCAGTCAGCTGTTTGAAGGCTCTCCGAGAGAAGTGGCACATGACTGAAGATACGAGAAGGTCAAAGTTTAGAGCAGATGCCTACTGATACCACTGTGTGGGTGTGTGTCCGACTGGTTGCAAAACAGCAGGACCTTGTGTGTGTGTGTGTGTGTGTGTGTGTGTGTGTGTGTGTGTGTGTGTGTGTGTGTGTGTGTGTGTGTGCCAGGTAGAAGCACTCACAGTGATGTCCAACGACGTCCGGGGCCTTCACGGGCCAACTGCAGCTTGAAACAAGACACTTTGTGCGGGATTCACTCCCTCTGAAGGACATCGTGATACAAGCTTTGATTCAACTATATTCTTTTTCCTGTTTACACAAATAAAATATATATATCTGTGTCACAGGCAAAAGGGGCAGCAGTCATGTTTTAAGTGGGGAGTAGAAATCCAGTGCCAGACGGCTTGATGGAGACTAACAATTGTCATTTGTCTTAAATCATCCATTGGTCTTGGTCTTGGTCTGCTCCCTCCATGTCCACCTGACAGAAGACACAGAGCCAGATTAAAAGACTGTGAAGAATGTCAGCTAAAAAGGAAACAACACTTATTGTAATAAAAAGTCATTTCTGTGTATATTAGTTAATCCAGTAACGAGACTTTCTACAAATCCTAAATCAAAGCACCTCATTGATCTCGCCGTCGTCGGGCGACTCGTTGTAGTCATTCATCTCGTCCATGTCCTGCATGTCTTCTTCATCTTCCGAGTCCTCCTCGCTGTCCTCCTCATCCTCGTCGTCCTCTTCTTCCTCTTCATCGTATCCCGCCTGCGCCACAGGAAAGCCAGACGACAAGAAAGGAGAGAACCGTCAGTGTTTCATACTGAGGCATGGTGAAACTCAAGAGCAGCATTTTTCACTTTTAATAATATCTTAAAAAGGCAACACCACCAACACCTTACCTCAAATATAGGTTTCCCAATGGGCATCAGGTTGTTGTCTTTCTCAGCAATGCTCTGCAGCTGAGGTAGAGAGAGCACGTATTGAAACACGAGCATGGAGAGAGAGAGAGAGAGAGAGAGAGAGAGAGAGAGAGAGAGAGAGAGAGAGAGAGAGAGAGTGAGAGAGAGACTGTGTTGAAGCAGAGGTTTGTTTACCCAGGTTTGGTGCTGCTGCTCCTGCTGGTGCAGCTCGGTCTCGTCCACGCAGGGTCGGTCAAGGTTGAACCACAGGGACTCCGTTATCCGGGGGAAGAGCGAGGGGAAGAGCGTGGACATGTCTTGTCTCACGGGGACAACAACAACAAACACGGCGTCAGTCAGCAAGCCTGTGTGTGTGTGCCACCTTTACACAAACAAAGCAAAGCGTTAAAAGCCGGGTCTACCAGACACGTAAACACCGACACATTGTAACGACACGGGAGCGGTGGGGAGGGAAACGGTAAATTAACGTAACACATCGTTAACGTACGATCTAAAGTCTTCCTGTTTTATTACATTCAAACTCTAACATGTAAAGTCATCCCCGCTATTCTTCTACGTAAAATACAACTTAGTATAATATGATATTGTACTCGTAAATCAAGGCTAAATTGTAGACAGCGTAGCTTAAGTACCTGCCAATCTCTCGCTCCAGCTTTTCAAAATTTTCAAAACAAATTTAACCGGAAACTCCTGGTGTTCACCTAACGGAGTCCTCTATTCCTGTGTCCCTGCACAAAGGTTCCGCCTGGGCGGCAGCAGTAGAGACAGGAAAGTGAAGCTGTAACAAAAGATGTACTTTGGTTAGTATGTTGATATCGATATTAATGATCTGTGTGTGTGTATAGCAATACAAATATTCACCGATGTATGTTTTGCCCCATGAATACTGATAAATATTTCAATGAACAGTGTGGGAGATAACTGTATTTGTGTCTTGAAATATATTTGTGTAAAATCATATCCATAATTTGAAATGTATTCATGTGTATTCACATTCATACTGTGATATTGGCCTGTATCATTGTCATTGTCATATGTTATACACATCACTGGGGCAGGGTGTTTGTGCTCTTTTGGCCGCCTCAACCTTGTAACCTTTTGACACGTAAAACAAAGTTCAATCTTTGAAGCAACTACTTCACAAGTGTGTGCATGGGAAACAGGATGCTCTGTCAGGGGGTGAAAGAAAGGGGACTGATGACGGGTATAGGGGAAATCTGGAAATAAGTACGCCAAGGGCGGTAATCTATGAAGGCCAAGGGACTAGGAAGGAACAGGGAGTCGAGGTTCCGCTGAATGTAAATATGCACAACTAAACCAATCTCATCTAGGGAGGATTTGCTTATCAACCGTCTCTCTGTTTCAGACGCTTCTTTGTTCCCTTGAGAGTAGGGGAGTAAGCATAGTGGCCTATGGAGCCTGGGTGAAGATGGGGGGGAAGGCCACTGCCGTTAAAGCAGAGGAAGACGATTGGGGAAGGAGACTGTGATAAATCAAAAACCCTCTGTTTGACATTTCCGTTGTACACATTGTAACTTGTCTATTCAGGGGCTTAGGGGCCAAGAGCAAAGCAGGAACCTGGGGAGGGGGGAGACCCAAGGGACCGATAAAATCACCCCAACCTGGGGCAGAACGGGGTTTTAAAGTGGTGTACAATGCTATCGTGAAGTTAGTTGATTCCGGACAGCTCGGTGTACTCGTGATGCAAATAAATCTGCGTGAACTGAAAAAAAAATCCAATGTGTTCTGTGGGTGTTCGTTAGAGTTCCTAATAGTGAGACCCTGTGGTGTCTCACCACAAGTCAGATAGATAACAGTTATTAAGCCAGCTATTAGGTATTGAGATTGAACCAAAAGCCATAACGTCAAATAATCTGATCATCAACAACGAAAATCAACCTCTACAAAAATTATTAAATTACCATATTATTCAATATTTTCATAATGACATTTCCTTTCATTTGAGAACCTGAACATTTATTATTGCCTAATTAATTGCATTGTGAAACTGATCAATTTCCATTCTTTTTACACTGATTATAGGGAATGTAACACTAAAGCTGGTATCAAAGTAGGTGCTGGTGGATTAATTCAAATACAGAAATAAAAAAATTAAAACCTTTATTTCTATTACTCATAAATGAAATCAAACAGAACACTGATCTTCTATTCAATCAATAAGAAACCCGCTGACACGATTGATATGTCTCTTTTTAAGAAGTATCATCTGAGGATGGTAACTTCTGAGATCAACACACACACACACACACACACACAAACACATTTACATGTGTAAAAATGAGCCACCCACTTTAAAGTGCTTGTAATGTGACACGTTTTAGTTGAATCAGGAGACCCCCAACACAGACGAAGCAAAAACTTATCTTAACTGCCTTATTTTTCCTCTTCTTATTGCCTTCCCAGAGGTCACACTGCCATTATACATCAAATATGAACAGCATGTGTGTATGTGAGAAAGTGCAGGGTAGACCTTGAGATAAGACAAACCTTCCTCACAGTAAGATGTAATAAAACTCAGATTATTACATACTACGCCTCTTTCTCCTTCCTTTATTTATCTCAAACGCTCTCACATACCAGAGGCACTGACACATTGGCACAGACTTTGGACTTGAAGACATATACACACACACACATGCACAGATGTGTGTTTTCTAAATCTAGTTTGGTTTTACGAAGTGTATAAGAGGTGACAGGACTGAAGACGCTGATTTGAAGGATCATCCCGTGTGGAAGGAATCATCACAGAATCTAACAAGGTAAAAAATGAATCTGTTCATCATTGCTTGTAGAAATATTCTCATTGGTCTCAAAAGAAGTTGGTTACAATTACAAATACATGTATTTAGGCTGTAGGGTAAGTTTTTAATTACTTTTAAATTAATGCCTAAACTGTTATTCAACTGTCATTGTTGCTGCTTTCCCATGTGTTTTTAAGTTTACATCCAGGAGAACTGTATAGTATGAACATATAGTTTATTTAGAACAGTGTCTTTGCAGTGATTAGCACATTTTTCTGATTTTCGATCATTTGTTACATAGAAATGGGGAAGAAATGTAATGGGTTTTTTTTAAAGTTGTTACGTTTTAAGAGGTTAAGTAATGCATCAGTAGGCACTATGTATGTCAGAACCTGAATAAAAATAAGAGATGTTCCAGTGGACTCAATGGGCCAATGTCCATCAGATATTATGTGAGTTAATAATTTAAGCAATTATGAGTGAACAGAATTTCCTCCAACACCAACAAAGATTGAGTTGACACTGGATGTAAATACTGAAGGTTTTGTTTGAAACAGATTTATATAGTTCTGGTATTTGAAAATGAAAAAACATATTGGAAATGTAGCAAAACGTAGCAAAGCATTTCTGTCCAGTTTGTTGTTATTAACTTTTGCCAGACTTCTTTGCTCAGTTTTGAGTTGTTGTACTTTAGATCGTAATTTTCATAAAGAAAATTATTTTGAAATGTATACTCATTGATCCCATAGAACCTCCCTTCTCTGCTTCTCTGATTGAAACAACCTCTCAAGGTTTGAGTTGTTTTGTTCAAAGAAGCCTTGGAAGTGGGAGTAGTTGTGGGCGGAAAAACACAGAGAAAACTGATTATTTTAAGAAACTTGTTTTTTGAAAGGTGGGGCCAAATGGGGAGTCTTTAAGCTGTTCAACAAGCAACATGTTTTTTGTTACTATCATTTTTAACAGTGGAATAGATGCAGATTAATTACAGTGCAGATCATCTTGATCAAAACTGATACAAACTAAACCTAAAACTTCCAAAAAGAAAGCTTAAAAAATATGGAGAAATCAAACAAAAAGCAATTCTGCACAATGACTGACCAGGGTGTGCCCCTTTAAGTTCAAGCCCTTTGGACAGCGACTGTGGCCTGTTTGTGCCAGTAAGGTCCTCCTACTTCAGAAAATAACTATTAGCAATCATACTTACAAACAACCCACCTGCTGCCTAGATGGTATAACAGTGACTGAGGTGGCCAGAGTACTGTGTGTGTCTCACTCAGATCAGAGGTTACAGGGCACGTCTGTCACATGGATTTAAACCTTTGACCAGTTCTGTTCATTGGCTGTCATCCCATTATTTTCCCCACCCATTGATGTATGTTAATGCCTCCCTGCTGTAGAGCCATGTGGTTTGTCCTGGCCTCGCTACTAGCCCTCTCCAGTGGCGCTCTGTCTCTGGACCAACTCAACATTTGTATGGACGCCAAACACCACAAAGTAGACCCTGGCCCCGAGGGACAACTTTACCTTCAGGTGATGAACACTAAAGTCCACAGACATCAAAGATGAAACAAATCAAATGGGGCGGATGCTGGGAGATTGAAATATGTGCTTCTCATCAGAACAATGTTTTTGGTTTAACAGCATAAAGTGACCTCTCTTTCCTTCTTCCTCTTTCCAGTGTGCTCCCTGGAGTGACAATGCATGTTGTACTGCCAACACCAGCGCTGAAGCCCACGAAGACAACTCCTACCTGTACAACTTCAACTGGAATCACTGTGGCGTCATGAGCACCCAGTGCAAGAAACATTTCACCCAGGACACTTGCTTCTATGAGTGCTCACCTCACTTGGGACCCTGGATACAAATAGTGTGTATTGTGCTCTCAGTCTCTCTTGTATGTGTGTACTTGCGACACTAGATGGCAGCACTAGAGGGCTTGTCAGCACCGTTAATCCACATAGAGAATGATGTCATTATTTTCTATCTTTGTAATAAAAAGAGAGCCAGCTAATTAGTAATGTGCCCCAGTTTAAATTGTCGACACCTTTTATAACTCTCCCGACAAATCATAGCATTGCAACTGCGAAGGGCAATGCCTTTTATTCAAAAAGGATATCCCTTTTGTTCTGAAATGATGGCTCATTCACACTCATCAATTATATTTATAGGTGGATCAGAGCTGGCGTAAGGAGCGTATCTTGGATGTGCCTTTGTGTAAGGAGGACTGCCATAGTTGGTGGGAAGACTGCAAGAATGAGTTCACCTGCAAGGCTGACTGGCACACGGGATGGGACTGGAGCTCAGGTAAGCACACACACACACACACACACACACACACACACACACACACACACACACACACACACACACACACACACACACACACACACACACAGACAAACACACAACCCCAGACCAGTGGTAAAGGCAAATATTTGCTCACATTTTTGTATGTATCCACAAAAAAACAAATTCACACATTTGTTTTACACCCCCCTCCCCTCTCTCTCTCTCTGTCTCTCTGTCTCTCTGTCTCTCTCTCCTACAGGTATTAATAAATGCCCTGCAGACAGCAAGTGCAGGAAGTGGACCGAAGTTTATCCCACACCCAAGTCCATGTGTGAGGAAATCTGGTCCAATTCCTACCTTTATACCACTCACTCCAAAACCTCAGGCCGCTGCATGCAGCTCTGGTTCAATGGGTCAAACCCCAACACGGAGGTAGCTAAGTACTACCTTAACAACGCACAGCAACACCAAAGCTTTGCCTTGACGACGCTACTTCTCCCGGCTTTTGCATCTTTATCTGTAATGATGCACTAATATGATTTCTTGTATCACCGCAGAAGTACCAATAAAAATGTTTTCACATGCTCTCCTGCCTCTGAAGCGTTCTAGTCTCCTTCAACAACAGTCAATAATAAAGTAGAAGGTTTGTTGCTGTTTAATTCTCTACATTAAACAGCAACAAACCTTTAATTCTCTACAATTTTTTTTTCTTCATAACAATAACCACCAGTGGGGAAACGACAAAAGTGACCCAGGATCTGCATTGAGGGAAAATGTTTCTCCGCACTGGGCCCCAGTGATCACGACATCACATGACCACTCTGGGCCAGCTAGTGGTTAGTGGGCTCCACTGCTTGGTAATTAAGGAGTTCCAGTCCCATGAGTGTGTGTGTGTGTGTGTGTGTGTGTGTGTGTGTGTGTGTGTGTGTGTGTGTGTGTGTGTGTGTGTGTGTGTGTGTGTGTGTGTGTGTGTGTGCGTGCGTGCGTGCGTGTGTGTGTGTGTGACAGAGAAAGGGAGTAAAGGAAGAAAAAGAGAGAAAGGCTAAGGGTGTGTTAGTGTCTCTCTTCCTCCCCCTATGTTTAAGTGTGTTTTTGTGTCACATAGTCTCTATATATATATGTGTGTGTGTGTATGTGTGTGTGTGTGTGTGAGGGGCATGAGTTTACATATGTGTAGATGAGTGCCACGTCTGAATGTGCTCTATCAGGCCTTTGAATAAGTCTTGTGATTGGCTACAAGACAGAGAGGACCTTAGCTGGTCAAAGAGATGTCTGAGATACATATTTAGCAACGTTTGTGCACTCTGCACTTCTATAATCAAGGTCTGAGATAATAAATCAAGTACAATGAAAAGACATAACAGATGCAGTCAACAGTATCTTTGAAAATGTGGCCTTCCTTTCTGACAAATATCAGCCGTGTCAAAGTTCTGCTCCATTTCTGAGGCTTATAATAACATCCTTCCTGATGATTTAGCCGTTGTAAGGTCAGCTGTGAACCCAAGGCCAGTCTTTCCTGTCTCTTTTCTCTGCATGGACTGTATGCACACAGCTGCTAAACAAAGAGAGGCGTGGATTTGCATGAGACTATCTGGTTGCAGAAGTTTGTTATTGCCGGAGCCATAATTGATCCAACTCAAACATGGGCATAACTGCTCCAAAGTCTTCCGTGATGAAATCATACTGAAACAATATTCAATTTGTGTTTAAATAACAGAAGATGTTTCCACAAACAACATCAATTTAACATAATCCCATTAGTTCACACAATGAGGTTAACATCACCGTAAACATCTTTTCACACTCAAGGTTGGTCTTTAGACATGTAAAGATGCCGACTGCAAACGTTACTCATAACAAGAGTAATTTACACACTACATGAACAGCGCAATCATGTTCACATGGTCATGGAATTGAATATGTGAAATATGAAAGAACAATGTGAATTATCAGATATTAATACTGTTGATGTTGAACCAGAGGAAATGGAATTTCCCCTGGTTTCTAATTCTAATTCTGAATGTGCAAAAACTAACATCCTGACTTGATAAAGAAGAAGTAAAGCTGAGCCTGAAAAGCTGACTCTGAGACGTCCACACAGAGTAGTTTGGCCTGAAGTGGCCTCAAGTGACCCTCTCACAGGTTATGTATACATAACAACAAGGCCTGTTTTCTGGCCTGACCCCCAGGCACAACTTTACAAAAGTTGTGTTTTGGGGTTTGTAATGAGCAGTAACGCCTCACCGGGATCTCAGCATGGCCACAAACTTTAACTTGTGTTTCCACAGTTACAAGACAATTATGGTAAGATGAGAAAATAAACTAAATGTACAAAAGGATTTATTTGTAAGATGAATTGTAGCAGTTGTTAAAGTTATTTTATTACAATGTCCCATTTTTCGACAGAACTTTAAAATCCCTGCATGCAGACATATTGGTAAGCCACATACTTTTACAGACTTTTACAGTCAACTCACACACACACACACACACACACACACACACACACACACACACACACACACACACACACACACACACACACACACACACACACACACACACAGGCACACAGGCACACACGGGCACACAGGCACACACGGGCATACACAGTGTGATGACATAGTCAGAAATAGAATTGGGATGGCTGTCGTCCATGTGGCTATTAATACTCAGCTTTTCTGAGGTCATTGGCAACATACACACACACACACACACACACACTCACACACACACAAACAGAAACACACACACTACCCTGTCCAACTCTCACCCTCTCTCCTAAATCAACTTTCTCTTGCTTTGTTGCTTTGTATGTGAGTGGGTGTGAGTGTGTGTGTGTGTGTGTGTGTGTGTGTGTGTGTGTGTGTGTGTGTGTGTGTGTGTGTCAATGTGTCCATACCACATTTTAGGAGTCAGACTTTTTGTGGGCAACTAGAAAGGAAAGTACATAATGAGCAAAATCTCTAAATGTTGCGTTGGCTGTTTTCTGTGTTTTGCCAGTCTGGCCCCTGAGTGGACAGCTACACCTGTAGGGTGTGTGTGGTCTGGAAAATAAAAGGTTTGTAGAACTGGATTGTAGCTTGATAAATTACAGCAGTTTGACCTCTTCAGTGGCTGCAGGTCCACTGATATTCAAAGAGGAAGCCAAACTGAACATTATTTCCCCCCTTCAGACGAGAAAGAAGTACTTGCATCCTTTAATCAAGTTAAACTAATGATACCACTTTGTAAAAACATGCAGGTACAAGTGTAAATTAGTTAAAATGTTACATATGTGGAGCAGTATTATGAGAAAAATAAACTTAAAGTTTAAAAAATAAAGGTACTCATAATAAGTAATAAGTAACTTATTAAAAGTAATAAGTGTTATACTATTATATACTATACTTAAGTATTATTATTAATAATAATAATTATAGATCCCTTAATGTGTATAAAGGATTTTAATGTTGAAGGTGGTCAAGGTGACACTTTTTTGCCACTAACTTCTTTATACACTGTTGGGTAGTTCAGTCAATCTAAAATATTGCATTATATTTAATTTGTTGATCATATCTTTGTGTGGCTGTCAGATAAATGAAGTGCTGTAATACTTACAATATCTGTTTTTGAATGTTGCTGCTGAGTAGAAGTATACATCTGCATAAAAGTATCTCATAACTGTACAGTAGATGAGTAAATGTAGAAACTTTCCAACACTGCCCTTCTTCACCAGGTCATTCCTTTACTTCTCTTTCTCCCTTCCCTCCTTTACTCCTCTCTTTATTCATCCCAGTGTGCTTTTATTCCTCCATCCATCCTTTCCAGAGATTTCTGTCAAGTTGGCTAAGACATACACCCAACCGCAAGCAAAGCGTGGGTGACTTTGCTCATAAAATAAAGTGTCATAATGTAAATTCGTCGACAGTATGTTTTATTTTGAAAATCTCACCGGAAGTGCCGTATATTTGTAATATATTAGCTTTGACGCGGGTCGACCCCGCTGTTGCTCCCCGGTCTCCAGTGTGGATTTACATACCCTGATTTCCGTGGGACTGGGAAACGAAAGAGGAGGGAGGCGAGTCTTTCAGGAAACTGAGGCAACAGCCGCAAACAGTGTAATTTGACAAATGTACAACTTTTAGCCCCGGTCGTCGGGTCTTTCGCGCCTCCCAAAACCTTTTTTCTCGGACTAACGTTTACGCTACTTTTCCTGCGCTTCCTCTGGCTCACTGGACTAACGCTTCTAGTCTGGAGAAGAAGGGCTGGGGAGGTTTTTGTCGGAGAAGAAGTCTGGAAGCAGCTCGAGCTGAACCCGGTTTTGAAGGGCTGTGGCCATGGCCGGGGGTGGTGGAGGTGGTGGGGTTGTTGGTGGGGTTTCACCGTTGGGGCCCGCACCGCCGACGTGGTATCACCGGGACCTGAGTCGAGCCGCGGCCGAGGAGCTGCTGGCCCGGGCCGGGAGAGACGGCAGCTTCCTGGTGCGGGACAGCGAGAGTGTCACCGGGGCGTACGCTTTGTGTGTACTGTAAGTAACTTTATTCAGACAAGAGACGCGTGTAGGGACTCTTAACGTCTGTGTTGGGGCCTCGTTTGGCCTCCTGTACCGGGGGGTGGGGGGACGTTAGTAGCTCTGCCAACGTTCTAGTTTAAAGGTATTTTAAGTTCGTATTCAGCCAAACACATTTGTTTACTTTCTCACTGAAGTCTGGCAAAGGAGAGTCTGTCTGTCTGCCAAGCAGTGAGACTCCAGCATGGCACACACTACTTTAGGGCTGTCCCTGTCTGTCTGATGTGGTCTCGCCTGCAGCGCCGTTTTTTTTTTACAGGGCACTGAAACTGGATGGTGGTGGAGGTAAATATAAGCGTCTGCAGGGCCTGGTGAAGTTTTAATTTAAGGGCTCATGTAAGATCAGTGCAAGCAGGGAAGCAGCTGGCTTTAGCCGAGTAGTTACACATACTATCTTCTCACACAGTGTATTATAAAACGACTATTACCTGTATGTCAGGGCCTTTGCTAAATGAAGTGATGAAACGCCCACCCTCATTCTGGGATATTTTGCCATCAACCAACTCTCATGTTCAGCAAGCAACATGCAGAACCAGAGCAGTCGATCGAGCTTCAATACACAGACAACACTGCCACTGTGTACACTTTGACAATGACTAAGACGAGTCAAATGGACTGTGGAAAAGAGATGTTTAACTTACAAATGGCCTAAATGACTCACGTAACCCAAGTTAAACAGATGCAAAGACCGCTGACTGACTGACTGTGCAGATGCAGATGCAGATGCAGATGCAGGACACAGAAGCCCGATGCCATGTGACATGGTGCTCTGACATTGACTCAACCTACATCCCCTATCTGATAGTTTACCCCATGCTGAGTCCATTGTGTGGTTTGTAAACATGCACACCGGCAGCAGTGCACGTCGTATGTCTTAACTACTATAATTTGTAATTCATGACACTATTTCATAGTTCGTTATACTGCAGTCTGACCATATACTAGGATAACTCTCATGTTAACACATTACTCCTCTTGCACCCCTATAAGAACCCAGAATAAATAACCCTGCATCCCATTTTTGGCCACTGGCTTATTAGAATAAATGATTGTGCTAAATATCCATTTTTCATCCTTCGCTGGATCCGTAGTAATTCATTAGGTCACTCTATGACCAACAACATTCCTCACATCCATATTTTACCGACAGGTTTAGCTTCTACATACAGCAGTAAAGACCTAACAGTAAAATAACCTGGTAAAATATTGCCCCTTCGTCATAGATCATGTGGACCAGTGTTATGAGATCATTATGGCAGGAACAAGCTGTCTGTCTTCATAAAGGATATCTATGAGAATGCGGATGACTCAGTACCAGCCCCTGAAGCCGTAGAGGAAAAAATGTATTCGACTCATTCTTGTGAACTTCTGCTGACATTACTGAGTAAAAATGCATCTCCGGGAAGTACAATCTGAATCCCCAGACGTGTGAAAAGCTTTCGGCTCACCGTCTGCAGTCATGGACCTGAGTGTGGCCTTCTGGAGGCTCGGGATTGATGTCTAGACCAGGTCCTTTCAATATTAAACACCATATCTAGGGATGCACAGATCTGACCTTTTTTATTCCTGATGCCAAAATGTTTCTTTTTACCTAAAGATGGCTGTCAGACAAGGCTTTTTGCTGAGCGTGTCTTCGTGACATTTGTACTTCCCTTTTAAAGGATTCGTAGAGACCAGTGTGTTTCCATTCTGCTGCTGTCTGAGAATAGACTGGTGGGATGAGTGTTTGTGCCGGTGACTTTAACAGACGCTGTACCAGCAGTGGCACTGACTCCTGGGCCGTCTTTCGGACTTTCGGGCCTTTTGCCTTTCACTTCCTCTTAGCATGCAGACTTTTGTAGGAAATGACCACTTTGACCAGTTTACCGTATTTGTGTGCAAGGGACGTTTATGTATTTATGTTCTACAGAGCAGATTGAATAAAGTGTCGTATGTTGGAGCTTTATCGTTCACTGCCACGGTGTGATTAAATAGTGAAATATTTTTAAAAAAACAGCCTTCTAGCGAAGGGATTCCTCTGATTGCAATGCCGGACATTATTGTCGGAGAGGCCGTGTTTTGAGTTTAAGCATGCATCAGTGGGACAACTACAGAGATGTTAAAATGTTCTTGAGTGTCAGTGCAGCGCGTCTAAACATGTTGGGGTCCATGCGTGGCCCTCTGTGAGTCTGTGTGTGTGTTTGACACCGAGATGTTCCTGAGAGAGCATTCCTCACCATGGAGTCTTGTGAGTGGGTGTATATGTTATTGCCTCGCACAGTTAGTGGGTTGGGAATTTTTTTTATGGATGTTTTTTTCTTTTTAAATAGACAGTTTCCAGGTACGTGTGTGTGTGTGTGTGTATATAATATATATATATATATATCTATATATATATATATACTCCCATATTTATAGCACTTTTTACAGCTTGCTTGTGATCCCACATTAAATGTGTGGAATATTTGTAATAGTGTAAAAACCTATTGTGATCCAAATGTGGAGATCCTTTTACGCATCCTCATCTTAACTGTCATTTAAAGCTAAATATCCTTCTGGAGCTCAGCCCTGCTGGTCTTTACCTATATTTAGTGGCTTTAACTTGGACTCACCTCATCAGTGTACCTTTTTGCAAGGATTTACATTTCCCTCATGTTTTGTGCTTTTGCTATATTGTTCAGTTTGTACTGTATGTTTTTCCTGCAGGTTACCAATGTTACCAAAGGTTTTCAATGATGAGTAGCGTAAGAATTATAAAGAACAGGGCAGAGTGGGGAGTCAGTGGGGCAGTCTTTATCCTCTAGTCTATTGTTGACAACACGCACACACACACACACACACACACACATTGTATGCTTTGCATCTGTGTCTATCCCATAATGAACCTCTCTCTCCCCCCCCCCCTTATAGCTTTGCTGCTACTGAAACAATAGTATTTACTCCACAAAACCTCATCAGCTGCCAACAGGAAAACAAACGCACACACAAACACTCTACTGTACACTGCCAGGGACTCCTGTGCATCGATTCTGTGCCCCCTGGACCCACAATGCATTGTGTTTATAATATGACAGGATTAAATGTGTGGGATATGGTTTACAGAGGCCGGGGCGGACAAAAGGAGCAGTTCATCTCACTGACTGTGTTTACTGCTGGGCCTTGAAAGGCAGGAGCAAATATTTATCAAGTGTGTACTGTTAGTGTGAGCAAACTGCTGGAGGCGAGATGATATATGGAACTATTATCGGCAACTATCTGATAAATGTGATGTCAGTGTCCCTGATAGTTTTGCTGGCTATGTCCCAAATCATTGAACTCTTAACGCTGTGGGTTCAAATCTGTGCCAGGGCCCTAATTGCATCCCCCCCCTCTCCTCTCTCTGTGTGTGCTGGCAGATAAAGGCAAGAACACCAGAAACAGAAACACACACATCTGAGCATCTACAGCAGGAATTGATGATAATCAGCCTGTAAAAACACAATGGCCCTCAGTGTGTCAGTCAGAGAAGGCTATATGAAATATCAGCAATTTAAAAAGTTGAATTAAAAGTCTAACATAAACTGGCCTTTCCTCTAATGAAGTTACTTCAGTCGTACATTTGAATCCAGTCCATGTTTTAGTTGCGGAACACTGACCTGGAAAGACCGGAAAAACCACTGAGGGGTCAGAGCAAGAAGAATTCCTGTCATGGATTTATGCTTTCCTCAATTTATACAGTGTACACACACACACACACGCACACACTCGTACTGTAAATAAGCACAGTAGAAGCGCTGCAGCAGTAAAAGCATTACAGAAGTGTTTTGCATAGGCTGCCATGCTTACGCCCACACATCTAAACAGACACACAACCATAACACACACACACACACACACCAACAGACATGAACCACAACATCTGCCTGGCAAATTTAACATTTTGTGTTCCGGGCCACTGAGCTGGCATGAAGTGCGGACATGAAAATCATTAAACTCTCCAGCTCGTGGCTGCAGGCGTTGTAGTCACGGCTGTGCAATAGTGATGTCAGAGCATCGAACTGCAATCGGTGAAAAGAAGAAAAAAAAAAGCTTGTTGTTCAATAAATTCTGACATTTGATACACAGTTGTGGACTAAAAGAAACGCGACACGTTCAAAAAATAACTTTGATCATTTTCTTGTAATCTGTATCCTTCCTATCTACCGTTTCTTTATTTTGTACCATCAGTATAACTATAGTTCATAGTTTGAAAGCTAGGCTGATCTGCTGTCCTGTATCATGTAAGGATAAAGCCCGCATACAACTGTGACGGACAGCAACAGGTTGAGGCTCTCTACACCGTTTAAACCCCCTTCACTCTCATACACGCGCACACACACACACACACACACACACACACCATTCACTGAGGTCAAGTACAAGACAGTATGTATGTCAGCGCTTGAGATGTTTTTTTATCAAACCATAGTCTCAAGGTTGTCTCCTCTTTTTCTCTCACTTCTCTCTTTTGTCTGTTTTTCACTCCATTTCCTCCAACTTTTTGACCTTCATTTCTTCCTCCTCTGGTGTTTCTTTCTCTGTAGGTTTCAGAAGCACGTCCACACATACAGAATCCTCCCAGACGACGAAGGATTTCTCGCTGTACAGGTACAGAAAAGACACACACACACACACGCTCTCACTCACTCACTCCACTGAGGTCAAGTGTGTGTGTGCATGTGTGCAGCAAAAACTGTATTTGCTTCAGTAGCAGCTGGCAGGCAGAGATGCTTTTGTTGGCTCTGAGCTCTCTGAGCTTTCACTCACACTCACACACACACACACACACACACCAACAGCAACCTCTTTGTGCGTTGTGCCCAACAGCTGTGAAGTCCCCACCAGCACTACCACCAGCCACACACACGCCCTGCCTCTCTCACACACACACACACACACTTCAGACTATCCGTGTGGCCACACCATGTTGTATGATTTTGGGGGTCTTAGCTGTGACGTTGAAGATCGTCTAAAAGTCTTAATTTTTGCATCCTGGAACTGAGTATGTTTTAGAGCAATGTTTACCGAAACAGTTCTTCCTGGTTTGAATTATATTTAGACCACTGGATCATATTTGCTTACACAACATTAAATGTGGAACAATAGGGGCCCACCAGAGATTTCAATAACATGACCACTTGTAGCCAAGGAGGTTGGATGCTATTGTTCTGTTCGTACCATGTAGAAAATAACAGTCCTTCTCTTCCTCTCTGTCTCTCTCGGCGTGTCCCTCCTCGGATGTCCTCCTCCCTCTCTCCTCTCAGACGTCTCAGGGCGTGCAGCCAAAGCGGTTTAAGACGCTTCCAGAGTTGGTGTCGTTGTACCTGCAGCCCAGCCAGGGTCTGGTCACCACCCTGCTTTACGCCGTGGACAGAGAGGAAGCAGCCGTCAGCGACGACAGGGACTATTCAGGTAGTGCCACGCAAGCACACACATTAGCATTTCACTTGCACGTCATGTTTGTCACATATTAACTCGCCCCTTCTGTGATTGGTAGATGGAGAGGATGAGAAGCCACCACTCCCCCCTCGCTCTGCCTCCACCTACACTCCCCCTGGACCAGACACACCGACAGAAAGGTACAACGGTTATATGAGTACACGCTGAGAATCAAATCGCAAACCACTTGCAGAGCTTCTTAACAATATGTTTACAATGTAGTACACACGCACACACACACACACACACACACACACACACACACACACACACACACACACGCACACACACAGAGGAAGGATGTTGCTTCACTGTGAATGCAATTATATCAACTCCGCTCACAAAAATAGTAAACAGTGGTATCAGAGATTTTATGAACAAACAAACCCATGTACACACACACAGTTCCTCATTCACTTTCACTGTTTCTGCCGCATGACATAAGCGCACATCATGCAGTGAACATACGCTCCGTATCAAACACAACAAGCACTCTCACACTCACACATGTTGATTAGCAGACACACACACACACACATTAATAACCTCCGCTCTGCCCGTGGTGCCCCCGTCTGCTTGCACAAAGAAGGAAAACCACATCCTGTGTAAAACCACGTTGGTCACAGGTGATGCACAGCTTTGACGAATGTGTCGCTCATATCTGTGTATATTCATGAACAAAGATTAGCGCCCTCACTCAGACTTCAGTGAAGCGAGTTAGGTGGCTGAATCATTCTGATATTTCAGTTGCAGTTAAAAGTGTTTACGAGACGAAACTAACCAACCACAGTTAGAAGCAGAAAGTAGTAGTGCTTTGTCAAAGTTTCATTTGTAGAGGAAATCAATGAAGCTTCATCCTCCGTCCAGTCACGGTGGTCCTCATTTGCCATGTTGTCATGGAAAGATAAGTAAAATGCTTTCCACATACAATTCATCAAATTCTCCAAAATGAGTGCAAAAGACATCTTAGATCAGAGACCGTGAAGGAACAAGACGTCACCTTTTCCATTGCTGGTTTGCAGACTTCGCATGTTAAAAATAAGGTGCAAGAAAATGTACTTAGTTCACACGGAGGCCACAGTCTGGACCATATCAAAGGACATAAGTCAGCTCTCTGTATTAGAGGAAATGTGTGATTCAAAAAACCCTGACTGCACAGCGCTCACAGACTCTCACGCACATACAGATACACAGATATACACACATACACAGATACACAGATATACACACATACACAGATACACAGATATACACACATACACAGATACACAGATATACACACATACATAGATATGGCTACTATGAAGTCTATGACCGTTTTCTGATACAAGGGATGGAATTTACCTGTAATTTTGACACTCATTGTTTTAAGTATCAGCTGAAAGTTTAATGTTTATGGTCATAAAAGCATAAAAGTAACAATGGTGAGGATGGATTCTAAATATTGGACTTTATTTGAATTGGTTGTAGTGCTCCAGCAGCTAATGGCCTCAGCACCATCTCCCACGAGTACCTGAAGGGCAGCTATGCTCTGGACCTCGAGGCCGTCAAACAGGGAGCCGGCTCCCTGCCTCACCTCAACAAGACACTAGTGGCCTCCTGCAAACGCCTAAATGGGTAAGAAGGACATCCCAGGACATCTGTAGACAACACATATTCCACCTACACATACTCTCTTGTCCATGCATGCTCTACACACAAAGCCGTTCTTTATACACTGTATGTGCTCGTCACTAAATCATAGAAATGTGCAGCCCGCAGAGCCGCCTCTTGTTTTGGCCACAGTGGCACATGTTGCACATTCAAACATTGTGATAAGCCACAGAAAATAGACTTCAACCATAAACAGGCGTGGATTATATACATGTAACAAATTGAACTCAATCATGTGGTTAATAATCACCTGTAACGTATTGTGCAGCCCCAGCACGCACTCATACGTCTAGTAAATCTCTTTCTGTTTCCCCCAATAGGGAGGTGGATAAGGTCCTGTCAGGTCTGGAGATCTTGTCTAAAGTTTTTGATCAGCAGAGTGCTTTCATGGTCTCCAAGATGATCCAACAGGTACGAGTCTGTGACTCTTTGTGTGTGTGTGCGCACGCTAAGTTACAATGTCATCCTGCTTCCTCCAACAACTGGACTGTGGCAGTTTCTAAGCCCTATTCTGCATTCCTTCTATACAATATAATACTTATGTTAGTATGTGTGTAGACCCCTCACCACCAATCCGTGGGCAATACCCCGATTGTTTAATTCAAATATAAGTTGTCTGCATTTGTATCCAAGCTGTGTGACCTTTTTTAACTTCCCCCAGACTGGAACCAAAATGTTCCGCCAACTTCCAGAACAGCCACTTCTCTGTTCTCTCTAAAAAATAAAAAAACATTTGTTCGTAATTCCCGACCGGTATCGCTCACATTAAACGTGATGTGTGTCACACGGGAATGTTGATTCAGCTTCACAGACGATGGAATATGTGACATAATGTCCTGAAATAACAAGTCAATACTTCTGTTTAAGCCTCGCTAACTAGTAAAGCTGCTTGTGCACAGAGCAGCCAATCAGACTTAGTGACAGAGAATCAGAAACATCTTATTGGCTTTAACACATAGCGGGACCTAATATACACACACATAGAGTAATCACATATACACACACACACACACAATCAAGGTGGTGTCATTTCTCTGCAGGGTCTTCTGGGAACAGCTGAGGCCGGTCACACTACAGTCATACATACTGTTCTTGAAATATTGTATCACAAGGAAACACACTTTGTGTTTGTAGGATATGTGCATGTGGGGATGTCCTACGTGTAATCTTTTTCCCATTGGTTGTGTGTCTTACACGGTGTCAGTGCTTACATGAGATGTTTACAATGAGTCATATTTTTATATGTCTTTAAATCATCATCACTTAGAAATAATTGATAGGCCATTGTGCTGCACGTCACTGTGCTGGCATCAGTTCAGTAGTCATCAAGCACACACGTACGTGTCAGTCTGTTTTAATCTGATTTATACATACACGGGTAGACCGGTTACGCAGCCTTAAGAACAACTTGTACGACACTGCTTGTTGTGTGTTTAACGTGCTAGTTTCAGAGTTCTGATAGTTGTAATTCTTTCCTCCATCAGTCGGTGAATCAGGGTGGAGACCAGGAGTTGGAGAACCTTGTGACCAAGCTGGCAATTCTCAAAGACCTGCTGTCCTCCATAGAGAAGAAGGTACACACACACACACACACACACATTCAGTCATGTGTAGGCGTGCACCCTCGCACCCGATCACTTCAGCTCCCTCTCAGTTTTGGACACGGCAGTGCGTTTGTTGTTGCAACCCTTTAAAAAGTATTTGTACAATGTGTAATGCTAGGAGAGCCAAATGGAGACGAGTGCCATGTAGGTCATAACATGGAGGTCATTATTGTCAAGCCTAACAGGATGTTTTTTATTAGACTTTTTACTTTTCTCCCTAATTTAGAAGTACAGTTTGACCAGCTCTGCCATGTTAATATTTGACACCACTTCTACTTTGTTTGTATGGAGGGGCTTTCGCTGCTTGGGGAGGAAACAGGAAATAGCCTCAATCAGGCTGCATGTCTTGACTCATGTGATGTCACTGACTCCACCTTCTCTGCTCCTCTTATAAAACGTGGGAAACTCATTTCACTGTTGACACCAACACTTGAGCTGAAAGCAACACAGCGTCTCTGTTTGTGTCTGTGTGTGTGTGTGGGTGTGTTTTCTCTCGTGTTTGTGTTTTTTAATTGTCCTTGCTCTCCCTTTCTCTCTCTCTCTCTCTCTCTCTCTCTCTCTTTGTGCCCTCAGGCTCTCAAAGCTCTCCAGGACATGAGTCTGTCATCTCCATGCTCCCTTCCTCCTCTTTCCATGCGGCACAGCAAAGCCATCCCTGTGCAGGCATTCGAGGTTCGGCTACACACACACACACACCACCTGCAAACTCATAAACACACACATTTTAGTAGTGGTGCAGGGCATTATATGTATGAGGTCAGTATAAAGGCAGGAGTGATGATCTGTTCCAAAGTGCATCAACTAAAAACTGAAAAATAAAATTGACCCTTTATAAAATCAATATCTGCATTTTAGCAATTACCAAAGTGTACCCATACTTTCTCAGATACTCAATGGCTTCAAAGCCAAATTGCCCCTATTGGAAATTCAAGCGCTACTCCAATCTTTTGTCAATTTAATTATGCAATTAATCATAATCTTAAATCATTCACATCTCCTGTTTTATGAAAGGAATAGGATTCTCAGGAAAAGATTTATTTATTTTGTGTTGATTTTAGTCCGGAAGCAAACCTGAGATTTACAACGCTAAAACTCCTCCAGGTTTGATTTATTAACTGTCATAATAGCAGACTGGTGCTTTGGTTTCACAGAGGAAAGACTGAACCTGAATTACAGTAAAACAGGGTGTGAAGGTCATATATTCCTGCAACACGCTGCAGGAAGTTTCCCAGCAGAGCTGATATGAGACCACAGGAATGTGTGTAATGCACTTCCTGTGGCTTTGTCATAGTATATAGTATTTGTCACTTTTGGTATCGTAGTCCCGAGTTCGCAAGTAAACGCGTATAACTGATGTTTTGTCTATTGGTCACAAGATTCTAGTTGTTTTATTTTGAAAGTGCGCCGACAGCATAACGCATAGACATGTAGAGAAAAGTCAGAATAATAAGAAAGAGCTTCATAATAGGGGTTTAGAGGTAAAGAGAGATTATTATCAGTAGGAACACGTGGAGTACAGGGTGAGACGGAGGAGGAGGAAGAGGTGACTAATTTAAAAAAATTAGCCAAGTCGGCATCCTCTGTGGTGACCTCCTTTCAGCAGCTTCCTGTTGCACAGGAACAGAAGTGTTGTTAAGATGGGGAGAAAGGTTTAAGGCGTAGAACCTGATTCAACCCACCGACACTCAAACAAAACCCCATCATGGCTTTACATGATACGCATAATAAGTATGTGAAGAACAGAAATATGTGGACTGTTATCTAAAATGACAATTAAGACAATCAGGACATCTGTTAGCATCCACATTCCTGCTTTTTTTTGTTTTCAGATCTCTAATCTAGCCGGCTACATGTATAACTGACTTAGATGTAACTCTGTTAGTGCCGTAGAAGCAGCTTGTTTTGTATGTTCTAACAGTAGAGGGAGAGACTGCAGATGAGTCCACTACTTTCATTTTGGAGACCCCTGGTGGTCTGAGGATTTCACACGAGTTCTGTGGACACATGCACTTTTAGAAAATATATAACATATATAACATACTTCTTTTAGAAATGCACCACGAGAACCTTCAGATTCTATGAGCGTGTGTTGTTGTTTTTATGCTCCTTATCTGATCCACTTCAGGTCAAACTGGATGTTTACCTGGCAGAGCTGACAAAGATAGGAAAGAGTCAGAAGTACACCCTGTCTGTGGACGTGGAGGGGGGACGCCTGGTGGTGATGAAGAAGGTGAAGGACAGCCAAGAGGACTGGACCACCTTCACACACGACAAAAGTGAGAATGACACAAACACTGTCCCCAATAGTTCCTAAACTGTGAGATGAGTAATCTGTGATTGACACCCAGATAGAGACATAACATTGTCTTGTGATCAATTGGCTTTTTAGACAGATTGAACAATGGCCACATTCTTTACATATGTGATCATTTCCGTGTGAAACGGCACCTCCTCTCCTCTCTACCCTGATTGTTAATGTATGTCCAAAGGGTTTATATTAATTGTATATGATGTTATTGGATGTGGTCTGTGTTTTGAGTGGCGTGGCCGTCCTCTGCTTCAATACACTTTGGGTAACTCTGAGTAATGTGTCGGTTTTAGCTGTTCCATGAAAACTCTTTAAATGTCTCTGGACTCCGGGGCAAAAGATGCGATGTATTTATGGATCCAAGAGTGTAATAACATCATTTTTCTTCATGGTGTCTGTGAGAGATGCAGTTGAGGTAAAGACATGAACAAAATATGATGATGTAATGGCAAATTGAACAATTCTTTCTAGCCCATTTCTTCTGTCATGCCTTTTCATTGTTCTCCCTCCTTTACTTTGCCCGTCTTTAAACTGTCAATCTATTACTCGATATTGCTTTTTCCTCCTGGCTCTACTCTCTCCCCGTCTCTGACCTTCTGTCCTCTGTTCGTCTGTCTTTGTGTTTGTCTCAGTCCGTCAGCTGATCAAGTCTCAGCGGGTGCAGAATAAACTGGGCATTGTTTTTGAGAAAGAGAAGGAAAAGAACCAGAGGAAAGACTTCATCTTTGCTAGTGCCAAGGTCTGCACACACACACAAACTCACACACACACACACACACACTCGCACACTGCCTCAAAGGAAAATGTGTAGATGTATCATTCAAAGATACAAACACATTCATAATGAAATTAACACATTTTCTGATTTATCTCTTCTATCTGCGTATGTGATCGGACACACACACACAAATGTCTTCTATGAATTCAGTGTCAATGTGACTCTCCTCGGATCTTTTCTCTTTTAATGAGGAAAATATGATGGAAAATACCAAAAACGACTTCCCTCAGTGCTGTAAATGAAAAAAACAGTTAAGGAATAAACTCGTAATTTTTTCCAAATTAATGAAAAGCACATATACTCACACTGATTGTTAGTCAGCTTTTAAGTGCTGCTACTTCAGAACAAGGTTCCCTTTTGTGGCAACTTCCACTCACTGATGTGTGTGTGTGTGTCTGTGTGTGTGTGCGTGTGTGTTGTGTGTGTGTGTTTCAGAAGCGGGAGGCATTTTGCCAGCTGCTGCAGCTGATGAAGAACAAACATTCCAACCAAGACGAGCCAGACATGATTTCCATCTTCATGGGCACCTGGAATATGGGTGAGACACAAACACACATTATTCGTAATATCTTAAGATACATTTTTCAACATGATCCACGTTAAAAGCAACACAACCTGAGTTATCATTTATTGTCATGTAGTGCATTTAAAAATAACAGAGCATGTGTTTCCGGAGCTTGACATTCGTATTTCTTTAGAGGAGAATGTAATGTTTTGGTCATGGTCTCTAGGCTCAGTGCCTGCGCCTAAGTCTCAGGCCTCATGGGTGTTGTGTCGCGGCCTCGGGAAGACTCTGGACGAGATTACGGTCACCATCCCTCATGACCTTTACGTGTTTGGAAGCCAAGAAAACTCTGTGTGCGATCGGGAGTGGGTGGAGTCACTGCGCGCCATGTTGAAGGAACAGACGGAGCTGGATTATAAACCGGTGAGGAAAGAAAGATTTTCTGTAAATATGACATTCAGAAAGCAACGATGACTTATTGGTTTCCCAACTCTCTGTTGTAGATCGCAGTGCAAACTCTGTGGAACATAAAAATTGCTGTGTTGGTGAAACCGGAACACGAGAACCGGATCAGCCACGTGGGGATGTCCAGTGTGAAGACGGGCATCGCCAACACGCTGGGTAACAACAGCACTCAGTGTTCAGTCTTTACTCTTCTTCACGTGCTTTACTCTCTGGACAGAATATAGAGATATGAACAGTGGAATAACGGTGCTATCAAACACTGACTGGTTTCTGTTAAAGGAGGTATTATGGATTTTATGACTGCAACTCTTGTGGTCTCACCAAAAAAATATGACCTCAGACAACATCTAGTTAAAATGCCATGACATTCATTTAAACTGTAAACTTCCAAACTGAGAGAATACAACTAGATATTTATTTGTCCCAAACTGAAGATTCTCATAACATTGTGTCTTGACAGTTGATTAATTTTCGCAACAGGATTTCTCTTGTTCAATAAATGTAATATATGTATTTTGAATGTTTGTTTTGTTAAAGGTAACAAAGGAGCTGTGGGCGTGTCCTTTATGTTCAACGGGACGTCTTTCGGCTTTGTGAACTGTCACCTGACATCAGGCAATGAGAAGATTGCCAGGTATCTACCTCAGCCCTACACACATGTTATTCATGGCCATTTCATTTCAGGATATTGTACCTTTTTACCCCTTTACATCTACATGACACACATTACTCACACTCATTTACCTTTTGACCCCTACAGGAGGAACCAGAACTACCTAGATATCCTCCGCCTGCTGTCGTTAGGAGACAAACAGCTGAGCTCCTTCGACATCTCACTGCGCTTCACTCACCTCTTCTGGCTGGGAGACCTCAACTACAGGCTGGATATGGACATACAGGTGAAGCAGAACTCAGGCACACACACACACACACACACAAGATTGATGAAATGCAGCAGATGTGCATGACACCTCCTCTCCTTTGTGTCCGTGTGCAGGAGATTTTAAACTACATTAACAGGAAGGAGTTTGAGCCCCTGCTGAAGGTGGACCAGCTCAACCTGGAGAGAGAGAAGAACAAAGTCTTTCTACGCTTTGGTTAGTGTTTCTACCGTACTTCTGGCTTACAGTACTGTTTACCTCCTCTCCCTATGCATAATGGTATAGATAGTGCAAGTGTTGGAAGACTCAAAATCAGCCTCTACGTCTCTCAGCCTTTTGCCGTTGTGCGAAACTGTGAGAGCTTTTTCTTTGCACTGAGATTTACTTTAAATACGACTTGCTGATTAGGACAATTGCTCTCATCCGCCCCCGTGTACCATAAATACTGTAAATGTGTCGACACAAGCAGTCTGTGAATGTTTTAATACAACCAAGAATTATACTTACATTAACAATTCAAATTAATACGATTTATTAAATGAATAAAATGCTACACTTTGCACCTTTCCGCTCACCTGCGAGGAGTTCTAACAACAGAATGTGTGTCTACCTGTTTGCAGGGGAGGAAGAGATCTCGTTCCCACCCACCTACCGCTATGAGCGTGGCTCAAGGGACACGTACGTGTGGCAGAAGCAGAAGGCCACGGGGGTTTGTTTACCAACTCACACAGCATCACAGAGAGACGTCCTCCCAGCCGCTTCTGAAAACTGATGACTCTACTGTGTCTTCTACTGTTCTTGTCTGTCCCAGATGAGGACCAATGTTCCATCCTGGTGTGACAGGATCCTGTGGAAGTCCTACCCAGAAACACACATCGTCTGTAACTCCTATGGTGAGAACAAATTATTCATACATTTGTTTCAATTCGCTGTAACAGAGGTAGTTTTTTTTAGCAATTTTAGCAACTGGGTCTAGTGGTTAATTTCCCCTAAACATTGTAAACCTCTATATATGTCTTATACATGATGATGGGACTTATATCTTCCTTTGTTTGACAGGCTGTACAGATGATATAGTGACCAGTGATCATTCCCCTGTGTTTGCTACCTTCGAGGTGGGGGTGACCTCCCAGTTTGTCTCCAAGAAAGGTACAAGTGGATTCAGTTACATTCTTCAGAAAATACTTATTTATTTTCCTTTTGTTTATTGTCTTTCTGTCAATCGCTCTCCCTCCTGGTCGTACTCTGTTTCTTTTACTTCTGTTCTTGCTCTTTTTAAGGCTGCGGATAGACGTTTTAGTCAAAATAGAGCGGACTCCATGCATGTTTTAGGAACTTAATTTATGATTTGGTTGTTTTCCAGCTCAAATCTGAAGAGAGAGGCAATGAGTTGCGCTGAATATAAGCTGTTGCTCGTTCTCATTCATACTGTGTCACCTGTCTCCCCCGTCCCCCGTCCCCCGTCCCCCGTCCCTCCTGTTTCTCTGTAGGTCTGCCAAAGTCTTCAGAGCAGGCCTACATTGAGTTCGAGAGCATTGAGGCCATCGTGAAGACGGCGAGCAGGACCAAGTTTTTCATCGAATTCTACTCCACTTGTCTGGAAGGTGAGAAGAACACGCCGGCACCAGACAAGAATCCATCAGCGAGTTACAGTACACACATGGTTTCTGTAACACCTAATGGATGAATAAAAATTCCATGTGTTTCTTCTTTTCGTATCTCTCTCCCTCCCTCCCTTTCTCAGGCAGTCAGTATACCTTTTAAGCTTGAATCCATTTTTGACCTGTGCCGTATCCCCGCCTCCTGTCCGCCATGTACTTTTGAATGAAATGCAATAGAAACATCTTCCTTCTCTCCTTCCCACTTCTCCTTCCAACCTTGTTCCCTTTGTCCTCTCGACCCCCCTCCCGCCCTGCATTTCTCTGTCTTTCTCTCATTTGTAGAGTTTAAGAAGAGTTACGAGAACGACAGTCAGAGCAGTGACAACGTCAACTTCCTGCGCGTGGGCTGGTCCAACAAGCAGCTGACGACGCTCAAACCTCTTCTCTCGGAGATCGAGTACCTGCAGGACCAACATCTGCTGCTGACCGTGAAGTCACTGGATGGATACGAGTCCTACGGTATGAAGACAGTGTTTACGATGAGGTCGTGCAATTCTTTGAAGTGGACTTTTAGTCTGACAAACAAACGTGTGTGTGTGTGTGTGTGTTTCCCTGCTAGGAGAGTGTGTGTTGGCTCTGAAGTCTATGATTGGCAGCACAGCACAGCAGTTCCACACCTACCTGTCCCACCGGGGCGAGGAAACAGGAAATATCAGGGGGTCCATGAGGGTCAGAGTCCCTTCCGAAAGAATGGGAACCAGGGAGAGACTCTATGGTAAATGCAGCCAATTAACAGGAATCAGTGAACCTCTCCAGAGAAGAGGAAATATGTAAATGAAGCAGTTGAGACAAATGAAAGGACTTTAGAGCTTCAAGAATTCTGCAGGCGCGATTTCACCAAATGATGCAGTATGACGTTTCACTTAAATGTTATGGTTGTATTTCAGAGTGGATCAGTGTGGACAAGGATGAGACGGGTGGACCTAAAGGGAAATGCACTTTGGTATCCAGAGTGGGACATGAATACGTCAAGTCAGTACACTCTACTTCTGTATTAAAATGCAAAAAGCTGAATATTTTTCATAAAATGTGCATACATCCTTCAGAGGAGATTATTCTTTACACCACATTGTACAGCTCTATATATTTACATTATAGTGGATATCCGTATGATCCAACATAGAATGAAAAAATATAAATTGTGAGATTGTTTTTCTGGAGTACTCTTTACAAAAGTATTTTGGTTGTATTATTAAACCTGTTATACAGTTTAATACAGCAGAAATAATATCATCATGTTGTAATGAAAAGAAATCATTGATTGTGTTGGCCATTTGCCTGATGAAGACCCAGTATGGTTAAAATATTACATTTTGGGACTCTACCTTTCACCAGGGATGTGCACAAAATGTCAATGCTCTGTTTTGTCACACCAGCTGACCTGTTGTGATGTTGTCTCTGTGCAGGCCATCTGTCGTTCGTAAACAGCTTGGAGAGCTGGGAAAAGTGAGTGAGGAGGGAGAACGGACCAGCAAAGAGGAAATTGCTGCAAGGTACCGCCCCATTCATATAGGTTACACACATATTCAAAATATTCAAGATAATTCATATTCAAGATGTTCAAAAACGCATTTCTGATGTGGAAATATCAACAGAGCATTTTTGATGCAACAAAAAGTGAAAACCATGAAACATTAAAGGCAAGCTATCAACCACCTGTTCTGTTTTTTTCTGTATATTTTTAAGGCCTAAACAGGACGCACCAGACGGCGATCCGTCCATCTGCAAGAACAGCTACAATAATCCCGCCTACTACATCCTGGAGGGCGTTCCCAACCAGTCGGCAGCTGCTCTTTCGCCTGAGCTTCTTCCGTCTCCTACCTCCCCAAACCCCCAGGTAGCTAAAGCCCCTCCTCCCTCAGCTGGAGCTCGAACCAAACCGCCCTTTGTGGCCTCAGTGCCCTCTCACCCACGCAGACCCATGATGGGGCACCCGGTCCGCGCTATTAGCGAGGAGGGCTCCTCAGAGGACGACGGGGGCGCCTGTGTGGCAGGAGCGCAGGGAGCTGGTGTTGGAACGACAGTTGGAAGCACACTGAATCGACCTCCTCCCGACTTCCCTCCTCCTCCTCTCCCTAAGGGAGCCCTGGAGATGGTCGCAGAAGCCCCCTTCTCCAAACCTCGCACTCTTTACCCAGACCTGGCCGAGGTCAGGATCCCAGCAGCCAGTGCTGCTGCCCCACCGGCCCTCGGAGAGGGTTTCAGACGAGGAGGAGGGGGAGGGGGAGCAGGGGCGTTGGACGACCAGTCGTGTTCTGTGCTCCAGATGGCAAAGACGCTGAGTGAGAGTGAGTTTCCTGGGCAGCCTCCACGCGCTCCATCTGCGCCGCCGCCTCTTAGAGGGCAGCCAATGGGTTTAGGTCTGGACGCCTGCCGCACCTTCCCCCCTAGAAATGCCATCACAGAGAGTATTGCAGAGGACATGCCTGAGGAGGTGAGCAGCCCTTTTCAATGAACACTCAGTGCCTCATTCAAAGGTAGAAATGGCATTACATTGTGACGTGTATGGGTTGTTTTTTTTAGACGAGCTGCAATGTTCATACAGCAGTTTTTAAGCTGATCCTGTGTTTCATTTCCCCTGCACAGGCACTTTGGGGCAGCAGTAGTTCTTCTTTGTCTGTCGGGGATTCGTCGGTGGGGGAGTGGCTGCAGAGACTGGGCCTGGAGAGATATGAGCAGGGCCTTCTACACAACGGCTGGGACGACCTGGAGTTCCTCAGGTACATACACTGTTGCTGTAGACCTCTCTACTCTGATCTCTGCTGTTATTGTTTTATCACGATTGTTAAATAATAATCATTGTTCTTTTCAGTGATATCACTGAGGAGGACCTGGAAGAGGCGGGAGTGCTCGACCCCGCTCACAAGCGAATCCTGCTGGAGAGCCTTAAGCAGCAGCAGCAGCAGAAATAAACTCTTTGAAACCGGTCTCTGACTGGTCCAAACTGGCCTGGTACCACACCGGGTCCCAAGAGGCCAAATCTCAGCTGAGCTGAACTGAACTGAACTGAGCTGGAACGTGCCAATTGATGCCAGACTGTGCCTTCTGAGAGAAATTGCACTCCATTTGTACTTTCAAAAAAAACACTTAGAACCACCATCTTTTTCAGATGTACTGTATGTGTGTGTTGTTGTTGTTGTCGTTGTCGTCGTCGCAGAAGTGGCCTTATTTAAAGAGAATCATTTCAGTCCTTCATGTGACACTACATGTCCCTCAGCATTGAAACCTAGTGAGAAGATGCAGGATGAGATCATATTTTCATATGACTGAAGCAGCTGATTCATTTATGTTGTACCGTCACCGTCTGACCTGCAGCTTCAAGCTAGCTTCAGAGCTTGTTTTGTCTTTCTGTTTCCTGGAAAACATAAATCAAGTCAGTGAGTTTGATACTCCTCAGAAGAGGAGATTTTCAAATTTAAAGCAAAATGAAAAGAGGGATTTTTGTGGGAAACAAGAGCCTTGTCTCAGGGGGTTTTTTCCCCACTAATGGTCACATTTGAGGAAACTTTATGGGAATTGTTAGAGAGCCCTCAAGGGTAACGTCAGCACACAGCTGGGGAGCTTCTGTGATGGAGGCGGACAGGAAGTGGTGACAGTAGAGGAGTTAGCCCGGGCTCATGGCGGGCAATAGCGAGGTCAACTAGCAATTCTCATATTTTGTACTTTTGTGATGATGATCGGGCCGCTGTTGTTTAAATGGTGGCAATCATTGTCTCAGTGTCTCTGCACATATTTATGGTTTTATTTTTTATTTTTAAGGATAAAGGGAATATGGAGCAAACCAACCAAACCGGTCCCGGTGGAGCTAAACGTGCATGTTTCGCCGTGGTACAGCATTTACCTGTTAGCCATCAGCACCCCGAACACAGACACTTCAGCTTGCAGATTGTGACGAGTTGATTGCATTATTAGAAGATGAGAAGTTATTTTTTCAGAAATCTGTAAACACTGACAAATGAATGCCGAACTACATGAGGCCATAATATCACAATTTTACATTAGCTGAACTCTAAAGGTTTTATCCAGCACATTTATAATGTTCACTCTTTAATTATCTGTGAGGACATTACATTTGAATTTATAGAAGAAGCTGAATCTTATTTTAACATCATAAAACGGTTTGATGGGCTTTACGGTCACATCTCTCATTTATTTCTCTTTAAATTGTTTAAAACAGAATTGGTTAACATAGCTAAATGGATTAACTAATGATAATGTTCTACAGACAATTATTTACTTAGCCATCTTATTGTCATTGTCTTGGAGAAACCATTTGTCACCAAAACATTTCTTTTCCTGTCATGCTGTCTGGAGATTTTGCAGATTTTATTTTGTTATTTTGTTACATTACTAGAGACGCAGCATATATTCTGTACTCGTGGGAGAACATGTCGCCTCTCATGATTCATTAAAGAAGTCAGCTTTCTGCAGGACATGGAGCGTTTGAAGGCTGATGTTGTTCCCTAAAGTAACCAGCAGGTGGTGCTGCTTCTCCATAAACCTCACCAGTCGGTTTGATGCTGACTGTGCAAACTTTGTGGAAAACGAGACGCAACCAAGTCATGTTCAGTGAAAGAAGTTGGTTTTGTTCTTCATCAGCTAACAACCAGAGAGTTGACTCACCTGTTAGTGTTCACAGTGTCTTTTATTTGTTCTTAATTTAAATCCTGCCTCCTCTTCTGCCCGTGAGACTAGAAGCCAAACCATAAGCCAGTTTATAGTTGTTTTTAAGAGACGCCCACGTGGAGATCTCTTAAACTGTCAATGAATGTGTTGTTTCATAATTGGGACTAAATGTGTGTGTTTGTAGCAGTTTCATTCATGTCTATCTCTCCTACTTTTCCTCGTGACACAAAAACGTCCTTGAATTATGTTGCACCACATGCAACCTTTTTGCTTGTGTTATGTGTAATACAAGTTGTCTAATTTCCTAACAGCCCAACAACTATGATGCAGAGAATGTGGATCTGCCGTGTAGCCTCTCAGTGTTCTTGGTTATGTGTGTGTGTGTGTGTGTGCGTGTGTGCGTGTGTGTGTGAGAGAGTGAAAAAGAGAAGCGCCATTGTTGTTTTCTCTGACACACTCCTTTTATCTTGTTCCTTCATGTAGTTAATGTTAAGTTGTCCATGTCATTTTTTTCAATTAAAATCTAATCTCTTACTTGTTTTCTTTGTTGTTGTCGTCAAATGAAACGGTTATGATTTGTAAACCGGCCTCATTTTAAGGAGAGGTAACATGAAATTACGTGACAGTCATTTCACTTTTTATTTGACTTTAGGGAGCTCGGACGTCCAGTGCTCATGAACGCAGCTTTTTTAGTCTCTTGAGGTCTGCACATAACACTCTCATCACTCTGTTTACACACAAGAAACCAGATCATTGAACGCGTCACATAGTGCTTCCATAATGTAGATTTATTAGAATATTCAGAGTAGTGCTATAACTTCTCATTCACTAGAGCTTCTGTCGATTCATAGTTTTCATGGACGTGTGTTGGTCTGTGAGACAGATGCTCCGCAGAGAAATAAATCTGTAAAGCAACATGAGAGGAATAAACAAAGGGCTACCTAATATTTATATTACTAATTACGGAATTTACAGTCACAAAATTTCAGGAGCAGTTCAAAGAAATGTGTGGAGTTTTCCTCACTGACATAATAAAGAATATTAATAAATACATTTTCCCCCCCCCCCCCCCTGTTTTTGAGTAGATTTCTGGAGTAAACCCTCTTTAAAAAGTCAGCTCTGAAATCAGTCTTGTTTCAGTGATTTGCTACAAAATGAAATAGAGATGATACACAAGCGAACCCGCAAGTTGAGAGGAAATACAAACAGTTGCTTTTTTTTCATTTTTTTGCAAAAGAAACATGGAACAGATATTTATGGACATACAGTAGAAAACTCCAGCAACTGTCTGCACCTCTCTCTCTATATATATATTGCCAACATGTTACCAGCTTGTGTTGCATCTCTGACAAAGACCCATATTCGTCGGCTGTGGGAGAGTTAATAAAAATAAAAAAAAACACTGATGAGAGAGTCGGAGTGGGCGATGAGTTGTTAGTCCGATAGAGTTCACACCGCAGACAGAAGCAACAAACTCATTCCTTCCCATCAGTCCAGCAGGAGACTCATCAAACAACTCTTCAGTCAGTGACAACAGTGATAAACCATGTTGGAGTACCATGAAACCAGCAGTACAAGTCAGTAATAATTAAGATTGACACGTGTGTAGGTTCTGCTCTTTGTATAACTACATCTTTTACACCTCCCTCCACCCAAAGAACAGGGCAGGGACCTGCAGGAGCCTCAAGTTCTTACTTTCCTCTTGCTGAATTTGAACAAAGTGCCCACTGTTTGATAGAGAAAGGCATGGTGGGACAGAGAGACGGGATGGGACCATAAAGCCTGAGGGAGGGAGGGAGGGGGGGTCACATTGAGGATGAGAGTAAGGGAGTCAGGACTTGATACAGTAAAGAAGGAGGAGGAGGAAGGGATGAACTGGGGAGGTGTCTGGTCTGGACCCGGCTGCTCTAATTGGATTTTGAGGGTGCCCTGCTCTTCTTGGGCAAAGAGATTTAGGGGGGGGGGGGGCTGTTCCCTTTCTGGTGGGAGTCTGTGTGTCAGGGGAGCTTAGAGGAAGTTGTGCTTGAGGATAAAAGTTTAGTTTGTTTAGTTTTTCCCCAGCAGAGACCGGAGCGTGATGTTTAGATTTCTGCTTTAAACCCCGCGTGTACCTGACCGCCATGCTCATCAGGGCGCATGTGTGGCGCTCCAAAGGGGCTCCGTGGGAATGTTGAGTTTATAAGTGAGCAAGAAAGAGTGAAAAGAGGCTGTATTAAATGCGGCTATGCATATTCTGATGTGTTTATCAAGTCAAAGCGGTTGTGATTCGGCGACACGCAAACATCCTTTTGTATCTGCGGGGGGGGGGGGGGGGGGGGGGGCTTTGAGGGTGAGAGTGAAGAGTTAAAGTCATCGCAGGTTTAGGAAACTGACCATGTCCAGAGTTTTGCAGGTGCAGTTGCATAATATGTTTTAGGGTTGAGAGATGGTGACCAAACCTTTTGACTTTATTGTCTTTGCTTTGAATCAGTTTGATAGGATTTTTTTTTTTTTTTTTTTGGAGAAGGACCGAGGGCCTCCCTGACCTATACAGCCGACTACCCCAGTGAACTCAGTGTTATAATGGGTAAGAAACTCTTCACTGTTCCAGTACAGACAGCACAATGTTTTGTTTCTCATCTTCTCTCCCTGTGCTTCAGAACAGGTTCGTCTTGATGCCGGGGTTGGGTTTTCTGTGGAAGGAGGACAGGACTCCGGCAAAGGGCCCGGTCATACTGTCCGCCGGCTGCCAGGCCTTCAGAATCTCCTGAGTCTGGGCAGCCGGCTGGGCCACGGCCGGGTTGGACGGCCCCATGCTGGACCAGCTGGGCGGCTTCAGCCCCTGGAGGACCGGGGAGCTGGAGGTGTTGATATAGCCGCTGTTGATGGGAGCCGGGCTGGGACTCAGGCTGGCAGGGCTGCCCAGGTTCCCGTTGCCCGAGCCCGGCAGGGAGGCCGTGCTGTCCGGCGTGGGGCTGCAGGTGGATTCTTTGGACTCGTCGTCGTCAGAGGAAGACCTCAGCTCTCCGCCCTTCTTGCCTCCAGAACTGCTGCCGGAGCTGCTGCCCGTGGTGCCGCCAGAGTTGCTGGCTTTGGCGTTGGCTGCGCGCTCCTGCTTACGAAACTTGGCGCGCCTGTTCTGAAACCACACCTGTTAAACGCAGACAAAGGTAACACAATGTGAGTAAAAGACATGGCGTGGGAGGCATAGATAAGATGTCAGATAACAGCCATAAAGTCAGACAGAAGTAGGCCTATGGGACAAAGTTGTTCTTTTGGTATTAGAAAGCAGCAGTTTAAACGCCTGTTCCTCTCACCTGTACCCGCGCCTCGGTCAGGTCTATCTTCAGCGCCAGCTCCTCGCGGGTGTAGATGTCCGGATAGTGCGTCTCGGCAAACACGCGCTCCAGCTCCTTCAGCTGGGAGCTGGTGAAGGTGGTCCTGATGCGCCGCTGCTTCCGCTTCTCGTTCAGGCCGGAGGGGTCCGAGAAAAACTTGTAAGGGACTGTGAGGGGAAACATTATATATATATATATCTGTTTAGTGGTCGAAAAGCAACAGTTAACATGGTCTGACAGCAGAGGACCCGGATTAACATGATAAGGAGAGGCCCCGCGTAGATGAAGCAGGACCCTTCTTAACTCATCGGGTTTAAAAAAAAGAAAGAAAGGAAAACAACTTTTAAACGACGTCATCAGGAAATCTGTCATAATCAGTTTTTCGTTAATTAACAAACTGTGTTTCTACATATAGGCCTATTTACTGGGTTGTGGAAGACGGATTAATTGATTGATTACAAAAGGATATCAATTTGTTAAATACACAAATCAACATTGTACATTTGTATTTAATTTGGCCTAAAACTTGTTTCTGTGGACTGAGATTTGCGGCTCGTAATAGGCCTTAGAGAGGTTTAAGGCTTAAAACTAATTAGGCTTTATTTATATATGTATTATCATATTATATGTTTATATTATTATTTATTTATGTATCGAATTTATAAAATGTTTTACAAATCCAGCACGTGAACCGTAATCAGTAAAATATATGTGGTCAGTTTGCAATTAAAATATATTGGTTATTTTAGAGTAACGGCTTCTATGTCACACTGGGTTATTTAAGGCTTTGTCAATCCTGTCAAAATGGAAACTCAGTCAGAAAGGAACAGATCTTAACTGCTTTGAGAAAAGAAAAGAACAAGATATTGAGTTTAAAATCGTATTTAAATTTGGACACAATTATCCAGTGGTTGCAAGCAAATGAATAACATGTTTTCTGTTAGGTGGGCCTATTGACAACAGGTGTGTGTGTGTGTGATTTGTCAAGGATGATTTCGTTTTTAAAAATGATGTATTATTATTATTATTCGTATTATTATTATATGAGCCTATAAAAGTATTCTTATTTAGGCTGTTGTAGATTGATGTGTGTCATATGACCTATTGTTTAATTAGCATATAGAAATACAATGTTTTACCTTTAAAAATCTCTTGTCATGAAACATGTAAACACATTACCTGTAAATCATTACATTGATTTAGCATGCATATGTCTTCATTCTGCAGTGATTTCATTCTAAATCAGGAATAAAGTATGTTAAGATAAAATCCATGTAAAACCATTTAGGCCTTAAACTGATGTTCATCAAAAACGAAAAATAGAGTTGATAATTAGACATTTTCCTTTTCCCCTTGTTTTTTGAAATGTCGATAAGCTGTGTGTGTGTGTGTGTGCGTGTGTGTCAAAGCCAGAGAAAATGATGAGTCGACTATATGTTCGCCCATAGCTTCTATAACCTTTAAAACAAACACGAGCCTATAATGAACCACATCTTATCTGTATGTCCCCGCAGAATATAACAGGCTCCATACCTGAGGAGTACGGTGTGGGCTGGTGCTCTCGCAGCGCTCCCAGGGTGCAGCTGGCCGTGCTGAGCGGAGTGCAGCCCGGGTTGGAGAACGGTCCGCTCCGGATCGGGTTGTACTGGAAGGAGCTGGCCTGGCTGCACGAGCTGAAGTCCGCGTAGGCCGACGCTTCCATGGCCGCCATGCAGGAGTCATATGAGTTCAGGTAGGAGTAATCCATTTTATACATGGAGAGTAACCGGTGCAAACACCGGTCTGCAAGCCAAACACAACGAGGTGAACTCTGGTGTGTCTTCAGCCGCCTTTTATTTTAGGAGATATAGACTATTGTTCAAACCGGTCGGAGTTGGTCTGTGTCCCCAGTATCTCCCGGGACTGTTGGTTTCGTCTCTTCAAAACTCCTCTCCAGATTTTAAATCTCACTGTCACGCGGCTGTTTTTCTTGTTTCTTGTAAATAATCCAGATGTTTTCCCTTTTGTTCTCTCTACTTCGCTGTCCTCCTTCACTTTCTCCTGCTCCTGGTTTTTTTCTCCCCTCGGTGCTTCTTTCCCCTGGACTGCAGCTCGCTCTCTGCTCTCGCGCTCCGTTTTGACAGTGCGCTGCGGCTCGCGCGGTGTTTATAATAAACTTGGCAGAGCGCGAGACAATAGCGAGGCGGTGGTCTAGTTTCCATGACAATGCCACCAGTGAGTGAGCGTGGACACGGACAGCCCCCCCCCCTCCCTCCCTCCCCCCCTATTCCCCCTCCCACCGCTCACTGCACCGCCCACGCGCTCCAGAACATCGCGAGCTCGCAGGTGTCAGCAGAGTTAAATCATCTAAAAAAAAACAACGGCTTCTTCATTAAAATTGCTGAAATGTTGGTGCTTCCTTTATCGGACGCTTCTAATGCCGGTGAGTCAAGTTTTCTCAGCGCACATATAACCAAAACCAGGCGTCAGTTTCTTCCAATTTCCTTTAAATAAAGCTTTATAGGCCTACTCCGTTTTTATGAGTTAAGTCTCCAGGAAGAAATGAAAGCCAAGACAGGCACTTCTACTTGTTCTCTTAGCCTAAGATAGGTGTACACGTTCCCCTATTTTCCCACTACATTGAAGGAACGCTCGAGCTATAATTCAGCCTGCAAAGCAGCACAGCACAGCACAGCCTCTAAAAGTGAATCATAAATCGGTTGTATAAAATATTTCCTTTTGCATTCGGGAAGAAGACTGGCTGATTGGGACATTTGGGGATGGAACACCAGAATATGAATGTAGTACTTGGTAAAATATCACAAGATAGGCCTAAAAACTGAATATAAAGGAGCAATATTCGCTTGGATTAGGGACTGCATTTTGTCCGATATTGAACGCATCTACAAGAAAAACTTACACTCAGGAAAGACATAATTTCACTGGTCTTGGAGAGTCTGATATTTGAATATTTTTGCGATAGGGCTATACGATTTATTCCGAAACTATATAATTAAAAGCTTATTTGCAAGTGACTAAAATGCATCTCAATGAGCAGGTGCAGCTTGAGCCCCAAATAGCGCTCCGTATAGCCGGTCAATGTAGTTTCACTGACCCACACACGGCACAACGAAACAACTGCAGCTCAGCCACAAGTCTTTACGTGGTGGAAAACGTCCAGATGTGACGGTGATTGGTGAGATTAAAAGCTTTGATTTGATTCCGATCACTTTTTACGGAGATGTCACCAGAGTGAGCGTCACTTTGATGTATAGGACGAGAGAGGGAATTGGCTGCGGAGACAAGTGAGCAACCGCGACAGGCTAACCATAAACGCATTGACGCTTCATAAATTGGTTTAAGTTTATTGTTCGGTGTCATACAATGTGATAAGTCATATCCCACACGGCCCCCATCACACACACGCGCGCGCGCAAACACACAGAAAGGACTTGAAACCGGAATACTGGCAGTTCAGGCGCGCGCTCCATGCAGTCTTAAAACCCGCACGGCTGCATTTCAGGCTGTGTTCATTAAATTAACAGGCGTTTTATTAGTGGATACATTTCACCAAATAACACAACCCACAAACCAAAAATTACGTTTAACGTGCATGCGAGGAAATAATTAAGTTTGGCTTGTGTGTGCGCGCTTGTATCTCTGCTTGACCAGAGGCTGTACGCAATGCTCCTTGATGTCATTAACCCAGAAAACACACACGCGCGCGCGCATGCGTGTTTTCGCCGCGCTGTACTCGCTTAAACTACAAATAAGTATAAATAATACGATTTGTTAAAAGCGTTTGTTGTGTGGTCGGTGAGGAGCTGGTGGAGGTTTGGGGCGGGGCGGCACGCGGGGCTCCTGTTGATACAGTTGCAGATTGAACGTCACTCATCAAGGCCACGAGAGCTCACACTGGGACACATCTCCCAGTCTTCTGGTCCACTCTGCATGTTCTTCATGCTCTCATTATATGATTCCAGTTTGTAATCTGAGTTACACTCCTCTTGATTTAGTTGTTCGCAGACTTCATATTTTGTCTTATTCTTGTTGTATATAAACGTCTGATTCGGGTCGAATGTATAGTCACAGTGTTCCAAGTAATATCTAATTATGTATGCAAAAATATCAACCCAAATGTTTTGCTGAAGATTTTCAGATGTTGTGCACTATGCCTTGCAGAGATAACGACAATAGGCCTCGAAGCTTGCTATGCCAAAATGCTACATGGCATAGTTTCCCTATGACCTCAGATAAGATGCTGCAACACCGATTTCGGTGCGATCCCTGTGAAGCAACTTAAATAAATACGTTTCATCAGCCTCGTGATTTAACCAATCAGCTCCCATGTCTGGTGGGTTCAGAGGTGAGTTTACCGAGAAACTTAAACAGTTTCAAAGTTAAACTCTCCAGGCCGTTTCTGCCTCCCCCCAAAAAAAGAGCAGCCAGCGACCCTAGTTCTCCTGCATTTAGGCATTTCAACTTTAATCCCTTCAAAGACGGGACCGGTCTCTTCCAGGCCACTAATCCGCCCTATAGTGCTCCAGCTCAGGGGGAGACTTCTCCTCTGGGGAGGCTTTAACTTTGGACTTTTACATTCATGGGGGCGATTTGACGGAAACAGTTGCGGGGATCTTTGGCATTCATGACGTCTGAGTCAACACAGGGGGACACAATGGTCCCCTAGAGGCTCCTGAGGGCCCCTGAGAGAGGAACCCCGACTATAGGGATTATGGGCCCCATTGGAGGACTGGGTTATTAGGGGGGAAATGGACGCACTTAACATATAGGCTGTCCGTTTCTAATCAAAGATATGATTGAGTTAACATTAAAGGATCAGTTCACTTTTACAGTGATCAGTTTGTCCTTGATTTAAAAAAACGTGATCCAATATTAAAATAGTATAGGTTGTAATAGCAGGAGCGATTAAGGCCGTTAAGCAATTAACCAAGTTCAGGTATAACGAAGGAAAACATATAGTTAAGAATATATTATTTAAATAAAACTCATGGTATTTCTCTGTGATTTGTCGTTATGTTTCCCTTGATTACTCTCTGTTTCACGACCCTGATGCATCATAAATAACTATAGGGTGGAAAGTCTGACCCAAACATTTTTTGCTGAGAGACACTCTTTTCTGCGCTGTGGTTGCAAAATGTATTATTAAAAAAAAAAAGCACCAGGCCGTATATTCACACCCCGTAATTGTCCTGTCCGTCCTCGTTTATTTCAAGCACGAAAGGGTTCACGATCTGTAGAAAAATCCTAATTAAATTCCCAACATTTGTTCCCTCTCTGCTCCCGTCTGTCCTGCACCCTGTAATTGTTTGTGATGGTCTTCCACCCCTCAGACGCCGACTGGAGATCTGCGGGGCTGCATGCAGATTGGCTCTATCGACGCCAGCATGTATAGGGCAACTTGTGTGTGTGTGGGGGTGTGCGTCAGGGGTGGTGTGGGGTTGGAGAGACTGGTCTCTGTGATGGATGGTCTTGATGGAGAGATGGAGAGGTGTATGGATGGAGACATGATGGGGATAAGGGATGAGTGAAAGATGGGACAGCGGCGACACTGGTGTGAAGAAAAGCCACGCGGGAGGCCGCAGCCCGGTATCTGTCCCGTGACACGCGGTGGTGGTCTGAAAAACAAGTGAAGCTGTCAGTCAGAGAGCGAGAGAGAGAGACTGCCAGATCCATCCATCATGGAAGCTCAAAGAACAACATGAGTCGAAAGCCGTTTTCCTGCTTCTGTAAAAACTGAGGCAGCTATTGATCCTCGGGTCTGGATAGAAACCCTCCTCTTTGTCGAGATGCGCAAATTAATAATGACTTTATTATATTTATATTTTATGTAGTTGATTGAAGTCGGTGCCACTGGTCCGATCATGAACACATAGAGTCAAACTGAGTTTACATTCCATAATAATCAGCACACATGTGATGGTTGCTGCTGCAATAAAATGCAACCAGGGGGACAAAAAAAGAGGAAAGACATAAAGGTACATTGACCTAGTGTGTAAGGCTGTAGTGCACACCCTCTGTACAGAATTAACCCTCCACAGTGTCTTGATTCCTTCTGAGATTACATTTAATTAATGTGATAAAGCTTTATTATAAAAAAACAGCTGCAATTATTTGAACAAATAACCACATTTCTGTGTCTTAAAATCACGTTAAAAGTCGTTGTAATCAGTTGTATTGTGAGCTTGTTATCAATAAATTAAAATCAAATTGTAATGTAGGTTATGTTGTCAGTTGTTTTTTTTTTATTATATGACCTTCATGTATAGTAATCCATAAATGAAATTGACCATTAACATTATTTGTAACCTATTTGCCCTATCTTCTCCTTCTTGGATTTTGTTGGTGTGCCTATTGAATTATTAAACATAACCAATCACGATGTGGACAGCATGAATAGAATATGGAGTCTGTTTTCGTCACACTGCATCAAATGAGTCCCCTAATGATCATTTCATTGCCACCTGTATCTATTTTGCTTGTGTGCAAAATACGCAAAGATAAATAACTGACTGAATTCTCTCCCTTTACAACGTTTTTGGATCTTAGCACGTGTCGATAATATACCTTAGATTAATTCATTTGTAACCTCCTGTTAAAAGTGTAGCATATTAAGGCATCTTAGATATTTGCAAATAATTCTACAATTTAATTATTATAGGACCATATACTTCTTATTTTATTTGCTGCAACTTCCTCCTTCACTGTGCTGACTAAATCCATCAGGCCCGCGTGCACAGCCGAGCAGCTGGCTCTCCACCTGCAGTGTCACTAAAATGTGTCGTGTCATCGCCCCTCTTAAGACCCTCTCCTCTCGTAGGTGAATTTGATTGCGCATAAAATAACATCAAAAAATCCCAGAGCCATGCCGTTAACATCGGCCATGCGCCTTTCCAGCAGCAGAGGCTGGCGGTGCATTTGATTTGCCCGGTGATGGATGAGAGACGGTGCAGGAGAGAGGGAGGGGGGGGGGGAGGTGGTGGGCTCAGCGGCCGGGGGGTCCCGTCGGTGTGCCTGTCCCCGCATTTCAATCCCCAATTACCGGAATGTACCGTGACGCTCCGGCTCGAGACGACGGCGCGCATCTAACCGGGTTAGAGACGGGAGCGACAGCATCCAGTGTAAGAGTTACATTCAACTCTTCACTCAGGTACAGTGTTGATGCACATAATCAAAACCAGCGTGGGCCCGTAAAGCCTTCTCTACTGGAGGAAAATCAAATAAATAACACTGGTACAAATATTGGTGAGAGCCAGGAAATATTTTCTTACCTCAATCAAATGATCTTCAGTCTATGGGCCACAATGTGCCCTTTATGTCGGTCATATTGTAATCTGGCACACAGGAAGAGAAGTTGTTACAAGCGTTGTAATGCATAATCGAAACAGCGTGAGATGGCACAGAGGCATCCCCAAAACCACCAGAACATTTGGATGAAAGGCCTGGAGTGAAATCGTTTTTTTTTTTCTGGATGTAAAATCTCATCATATTGCACCAATTTTTCATGTTCAAAATATCATCACTGGGACCAATAAAAGCGCCCGTAGATAAACCACTGTGGCGCAGAGGAGCATCATATCAGCCCGAATACTCAAATGAGTTTAGTTCAAGTCAACATGAGCCAAAATTCAGTCAAAGAGCCAAAGTTATTATCAGATTGCATCAAAAACGTGAAGTGCAACACAGTCTAATGAGGCAAAATAAATGTCCAGCACAAAGGCTCATCAGGCTGATGTTTTTGTCAGTTGCTACAAAATGTGGCCATTAATTTTACCCTCTCAAATTACACTCACACTAATTTAAGTCCACTCTAACATCAATTCAACATGCACTCGTCAGCCGGAATATGACGCAGGGCAGCTGCGGTTATTCACATGCTGCGTACATCTCTCCACTGCGGCACCAGACCTGTATTATCCTAATGGATAACGGCATGTTACTTAAAAAAGAAGCTTTTTAGGATAAAAAAAAAAAAACACGTCCCGGGAGACCACGGTACACACACACACGCACACACCACAGCTGGAGCGGGCGAGGGATGGCCGCGCGCAGGAGAGCTTCTCCAAACACGCTAATTAGATCTCGAGCTCTGGCCCCGCGCTCTGAAAGCAGCCCAGCGGCGGGGCGCGCGGAGCTGTGGAAAGTTAATTGAATTAAATTCCCTCTAAACTAATTAGGCTGCAATCTGCCACGCGAGCTGTCCCTGAGCAAGGTTCGAATTAGGCGGAATGGATTCTTTCCTTTTCTTTAAAAGAAAGGATGGCAGACTGGTGTGTTTTTTGGTGGGGTCCTTTATTTGTCTTTTATGCTAATTCTCCCAGGGGACTGTCACGTGATTGCCTTGCGGTAACCGGACGGCATCCGGTGTGTGCAAACCCCTGTCCGTCGGTCCGTCCCCGAACCACAACAAAGCCACCATAAGATACCCATACCGTTAACACCGAGAGCATCAAAGTCTCATTTGAGCAACTTATGTAAAAACCCAACATAAAAGCCTCGTGCAGGCTGTGATAACTGTGCTGCTCCACAGCTGCACGAGTGAGGAGCATCTTTAAGGCTGAGAGGATGGAGGTAATGGAGGTGAAATCGATCGCTTTCCTGAGGGAGCACAATGAGAAGGAGAGGGAGAGATGAGAGGAGTGCGCAGGGACACGGATGAAAATCCCCCGTTAAGAGCGGGGACAGATATGATAATGGGAGAGCCTCTAGTAGTCGTTCATCATTCACCACCTCCACCTGGCTGCATGCTGCACCTCTCCGAGCTGCTGCTGCTGCTACACAGCAAGTAAAATACAAACACACCCAAACTTCTTTATCTTTTTTATGAACAGAACATATAATAGTATTCAGAAGAAGAGCACATGGGCCAGATCTCACTCATAAAGCAGCATGTGACACATTCAAACACACTTCTGGAAACCCTATCGCATCAAAATAAATGCCACCGTCTCACATCTGGGCGGATGTAAATAGAGCGGTTTGACTCCGAAAAGAAACTCTCGTGCTCTCTACTGCTATTTGTATTACTCTTTGTTTGCATAGATACAGTTGACAGTACAGAGATGAGAGGAAATAAGAGGAGAAAGAGATGAGGAAGGAGGTCCCAGTCTGGACAAAAGACTGGAGACGTCGCGGTTCAGGGTCAGCACCTTGAACCCAGAGGCCACCAGGGCGCCCCAAATGTTTTTTAATAATTTGGTTGATTCCAGTTTGCTTATAGAATTTGTGCCACTAACATGCAATATCAATGAAGGCCTTAATCTGTGGTCATGTGCTGCTGATGCTGCTGCTTGGGCCCTGGTCTTTGACCAAGAAAAGACATTCACAGTAAAGCAACAAAGAATACTGAGAAATACAGATGTTTTTGTATGATTATAAAATGCTTTCCCATCTTTCCTCCGCCCATGTTTGACCTTTACCATCTCGCTCACTTCTCTGTTTTGCTTCTCTCTTGCACCTTGAACTCGCCTCCATTTTGCATCAGCAGCAGAAGGTGGAGGAGACACACCGGGACAGAGAGGGACGGACGGATGGACAACAGAGGAAGAAGAGGGAAGGACTGAGAGGAAAAGGTGGAGGAGAGAGAGAGAGAGAAGCTGAGGATGGGGGGAGGGTTGAGCAAAATGTAGCGAGATAGAGCGAGAGGGAGGTTAGGACGATGGAGGGCCAGGTTTCTGTTTCTCCATAATCTAATCAGAGAAATGGCAGCAGTCAGAAATAGCCTGACGGACAGACTAAGAGCCTCTTCTCTCTCCCCCCCTCCTCCTCTTATTCTTGTCTTCCTCCTCGGGGAGGGTAAATGGATACACACACACACACACACACACGCCAGCTTGACTTCCTAAAACCATAAAGTGCAGATGTGTTTGAGGGTATAAGAGATGGGGGGAAAGAAAGTATTGCGGTATCAAAGACAAACCTGATCTACTGTCCAGATGCAGCCACTTCAAGAGTCCCACTTTTGCTGTGTTGCTCCTTTGATCAGCTTCTCAAGATGCAGATAACATTTTAATAGTATTTGACAATTTGTTTACAGTACAATTTACAGTTAATACAACCACAAAGTAAGCTCAGATTCCGAGTGGTTGGCAGACAGATATAGAAAATACTTTGCCCTCTTCTCAGTTTCCCGGAAGTACAACAAATGATCAGACATTTTGAGGACCGAGCCTGAAAATGTAATGCACTGCACTGCTGAGGTGCACTGGGTCTATAATAGCCAACATCCGTTATTGATTTCCATAATTAAAACTATACTAATAGAGGAGAATTAATGAAGCAGAATTTCTAAAAAGTTTTATTGGAAGAAAACCGGGGTTACACGATTATTTTCATTATTGATTCAACGATTATCTTTCCAATTAATCATTTAGATACTGAAATATCAGAAAATATTGCAAATATCGCAAGTTGCCCAAAACGACATCTTCAAATTGCATTTGAAGAACAGCAAACAGTTGAAAACAGAAAGATGTTTAATTTACAATAATAGAAAAACAAGAGTTAATAAGATGGAAACTATATAAATATTTGGCAATTTTTGCTTAAAAATGAAGGATTAATTGATCATCAAAATTGTTGGCTGTTCATTTTGTGCTGACTAGTTGGCCGACCGATATTTCAAACCCACAGAAGATGATCCCGGTGTTAATACTGCAAATCAACAGGGAATGACAGCCGTGACTCTGCAGATGTGTGTAAAACCGGCTAAACGTGTGAGTGTTGTTGGGGGGTCCAGGAGGAGCACAGTAAGAGTCAATGTGTCTTTTTCCTGAATGCTAATTCCTCCCTATGGGGAAGACATTCCTGGTGTGTGTGTGTGAGAGAGATGTGTTCTACATTTCTGTAGCATTTAGCGCGGCGCATTCCCTCCCAGCGTCCGACACAGACCCCCACACAGAGCAGAATTCCAAGGAAATTCCCCTGTCATGTTGTTTCACAAGGTGGACAAGCGTTATTGTTGCAGAATTCCCACCCAGGCACTACTCTCTCTCTCACACACACACACACACACACACACACACACACACACACACACACACACACACACACACACACACACACACACACACACACACACACACACACACACACACACACACACACACACACACACACACACACAAACAAATCCATCAGGAGTGTCAGGGCGACACAAACAGAACAAAAAACAGAGGAATTCCCTTTTTGTTGTGATGACTTTATTTACACGGTGGAGGTTGGGATACAATAATTAAAAATGTAGCTCGATTACATTTGGCGCCTCGTCAACATGCTGTTTAAACATTTATGAAACAACACTTTGAGAGTTATTCCTCTATGACTCTTAATTTCTAGACTTTGCTGTGCAGACACGCACTGTGCAGCACCAGAGAACACAGTCGTGACAGACGAGACTTTTATTTTTTTACATCAACATGCATCAACAGAGACAATTCACAAGGCAGTTTTATTACCCATCATTCAAATGGGCTGCGATACATTTGTTATTTCTCCACTTACACATTCTTTACTGAAATGAGATGAATAAGCAGTTTGTGTTGACTAACGTGTATCAGTGAAGCTCTGCTGGTGAGTGAAATGTGCATTAAAGTGAACACAGGCAACGTCAAACTATCTTTGGTTATTTGTCCAATTTTGGCAAAACATCGTAGTTCTTAAACCAAATAACTTTTCAAGTATTTAAGAAGTTTAAGTTTAGCTACTCATTAACATTCTCCTATCAATATCCATTAAATGATTTCCCCATTTCCCCAAAACACTTCCCCAAAACTTCATCCTCTCACTGTCAGATATACCACTGTTCATTGAACTTAACTAATATATATATATATCTTTAATAAATATTAAATAATTTCTCTGTTGTCAGTGTTCGACACTATAAAGTTCTACACTATAAAGTTAACTTAACTAAATTAACTTCACCACTACGTCACAGCTAAGTTGACCGACAGTAGGCGACTACAAACTTAATGATGAACGCTCCGCCGACGATGAGATGTTTGTTCGTGAAGCTGCACGGCGCTAATCAACATGCAACACATTTACCTACCCTACACTCATGATATCAGTCCCAGCTGATATGAAAGTCTGTCGTAACTTTAACGGTCAAGCTGACTTGATATACTGTTTACAGCACACACTGTTGGCAGATACTGTACTGCATATTGCGGAAAAGTTGGCATTTAATTACTGCACGTGTGTACTGAAACAGAGAGGCAGTGATGTGTTTCATCAGAGGTACTTTTATTGGTCATCAAGAACCACCCTTCCTCCTGACACTAAGATGATGATGGTGATGATATCGTGTGTGTGTGTGTGTGTGATGAGAGTGTACATGTGTGCATACGCATCTATCTTGTGTTTCTGTGTCGTGTTAGTGTTCAGGGCTGAGCGGTGGACGGATGTCCAGCGTTCTTGATGAGCTGTCCTCTCCCACCACCTCGAGGCGCAGACTGGGCGCGCTCCGCTCCTCCTGGTCGTCTGATTGGACGGACAGACGCAGGGTGCAGCCTTTGGGCAGCAGCTCCTGCTCGTACGCCGCCGCTAACTGGTTGACGACGCGCCGCTCAACCTGAGGGATCGGTGACGAGGTCAGTGGTGAGGATTCAAACCAGTGTACTGACAGGTTTGCCTACTACGAAGTCTGACATTATTTCCCTTTCTTTTCCTATATTGCATTTGTAATAATGTGTTACTTTATTCATATTACAGTCCTGGATGAATGGTCTATTATTGCTGTTCTTGAGCTTTGCTGCGTAAACACATTTGACTGAAAACTAGTCTTCACCCCTCGCTCGCTCTACTGATCTGCTGCAAAGCTCGTCAAGCAGAGTCGAAGTTTCCAGATCTATATACGATAACTTCAAGTCCTTTAAAACGTTGCAGTCAAGCGTGTGTTACTGCACCTGCATACCTCATGTTTGATGGAGCGTGCTCCGTAGTGCATGTTATACCCGCCCGCCAACAGGTCCAGAACCGGGCACTCCCACTGAAGATTTATGCCATGGCGCTGCTTGGCCTAATGACAGGGAAGAGAAGAGGTTAAGTGTGTGTGTGTGTGCTGATGTTGGCCTTCAGTAGATAAGAGTATCATAAACAGTCAAATCAGGAAGAGTGGATGCCGGAGAAAGAAATCAGAGGCAGAGAGGAGATACTGTCAAGCAGCATGTCTGCCAGCGCTAATCAACAAGCCCTTAATGCGTTTTAATCAAACACCAGTCGATAGTAGCGATCAGAGCGGCTCATTTAGCTACTGATGTTAACACTCCATTCAATAAATAAGGTGCCGTGTTTTACCCCAGAGATATAACCACTAATAATGCAACATTACAAATATTAAAGGCACTAAACATTTCATTTATTTAATATAAGTGAGTGACAAACAAATGGCTCATGAGGATTCTGTAATAATGAGATTCCTGCTGTGAGCTCCGCTGCCACATTCAGAGCGAGGCCAGTTATTATGAGACATGAACACTTAAAAAATTAAAGATAACAGAAACAAAAGCAAATAGATGCACAAGAACACACACACACACACACACACACACACACACACACACACACACACACACACACACACACACACACACACACACACACACACACACACACACACACACACACACACACACACACACACACACACACACACACACACACACGAGTCAGGTCCCTATGAGCTGCCTGCAGGGTCCATGCTGGCTGTCAGGACACCAGATGTAATATCAATAATTAAATATTGATGAAGGCTCCACATGTTAAATACTGTAATCACATTATAGTGAGTAGTAGCGGCACATGATATCGATCTGCGTGTGTTCCTGCACAGCTCAGAGGCTGCGGGATGAAGTGGGTGGGGCCTCCGGCCTCACTGGAGGACGCCCGTGATATAAATGAAGTAGGCTTGGGCGATAGGACGAGATTATCGGTCAACACGATACTGTGTGTCCACGATAACGGACTGATTTTCAATTAAGCGACGCCTATTATGAATTTTATACGATATACAGTCTTTCTCTTTTGTTTCTTGCTGTCTCTATGCTTCACCGCATTGTTGTATCAAAAGAATATGCGTAAGCAGTCTCTCTCTCTTCAGCTTGTTTTTGGGCAATCATTTTGTATCTCGTTGTTTTTCTTAAAGCAATATCGTCAGAAGTGAAGACGGTGCTGTGCAGACCTCTCTGCGCGTTGCTACGTACCTTCTTGGCCCAGAAGTTGAGCTCTTTGCTGACCAGCTGTAGGAGCTCTGAGTGACAGAACGGCAGGAAGTACACAATCTCATTGATCCGACCCAGAAACTCGTCCCTCCGATAATGAGCCTGGAGAGGAACCACAGAATCAACAATGACAACCGAAGCCTCCCCGGGCCAATTACAGTACACTGCTGTCGAGGAACAAATAGTTCAACTGCACCATATCTCTCACAAATCACAGCAAAAACAAGTTTTTGTATCCGAGTTACCTTCAGGATCGGTCGAATCACAGAGTCTTTAAACTGTCGTGAGATTTTGACGTCATCACCTTTCTGCACTTCCTCTGGAGAAAAGCACAACGTCAACATTCATTTCAGTGTTGACTTAAGTCACCTGATGGCTCTATATGTCTTTACGGTGTCGCACCAAATCACTACAGTTTGTGTGAACATGTTTGCTAAGTTGTTGATCCAAATAGTCCCGACTTTAAGTTTAAATTATCTGACAAACTAAATTATTTGACCGTACGTCATCATCATCATGTCATCGCGCTGATTTTAAACTACAGCAACTGATAAAAAATGGACGACAATGACAGTGTCAGAATGGGTTTTATCGGGTTCCTAACGTGGGAACTCATAAAATCGTGATGTAGCGTATGATGTACGTACAAATGCAAGTCAGTGTGAAGGCTGCAGTGCATCATGGGAGTTTGAGATTGCTTTTTTTTAAGTGCGTGTGCGTTAGTGTGCTTCTCTCACCGAGGTTGTCGGCCAGCTTTCGGCGGCTGACCACCTCAGCTTCCTCGCGAAGCTGCAGTGCGTGCTGGGCGATTTCGTCACTTGCAATGTTGGACGTCATGATGAAGATGGCGTCTTTGCATTCGATGGTCTTCCCCTTACCGTCTGTGAGGCGACCCTGAGGAGGAACGATAGATATCCGTTCATTAATGTTACATTTGCAAATGTCTCGTCTGTGTCTGTGTTTGTCTACACACCTCGTCAAAGAGCTGCAGCATGATAGTGAGAACATCAGGGTGGGCTTTGTCCACTTCGTCAAACAGGACAACGGCATTGGGACACGCCTTCAACAGCTTGGTCAGCTGACCGCCTTCTTCATGTCCCACGTAGCCCGGTGGGGAGCCAATGAACTTCGCCACCTGAGAGATGAGGGAGAGACGGTGCCCAAAGTAAGTTTAACAGTGAAACAAAAAGAGTATTTAGCCAGGACCACACTTAACCTAAAAGGCTGAAATCCTTTAAAAAGTAACCACTGGATGAACATACCGAGGTGAAATGTTCACGAGCATCGTAACATGAATCTGAGTCACTGATTAAATGTATTCATCACCAAAGCGTCACATAATAGGGCAAAAAAACGGCATTAATTTGGGTTTATGTGTCCGTGGTGAGTACATAAACAGAATGAATCCAATGTATCAGTTCCATTCATCTGCAGCAGAGTGATGCGACTGTAACACTCTCCTTCGAAATGAATGAACCTCTCTTAGGGCAACACATTCCACACAGTATGTGTGAGTCAGTCATTAGAAGCGATCAAACACTTTAACTACCTCCTGACTTCACGCTCATGAAATTTCGGAGCAGGTGAAACGTGTCTCACCTCGTGTTTTTCCTGGAACTCGGACATGTCCATACGGATGAAACCCTGCAATCACACGATGGGTTAAAGACAACACGCTGCCGTATCAAGTGTGTATCTCCGCCTCATTTCTTCAAGGCGGGAAGAAGCGCAATATTAAAGACCTTTTGACACTGGTGTGTGTGTGTGTGTGTGTGTGTGTGTGTGTGTGTGTGTGTGTGTGTGTGTCTGACGCTTCATAACATACCTTCTTCATGTCCTTGTGCATGTAGCGAGCCACCTGTTTGGCTAATTCTGTCTTTCCTGTGTCAACCAGAACAGAGACATGGTTTAGTTATTAGCCATTTACATATATATATTGAAATATATATATATATACAGTATATGTATATGTATAAACAACAGTCACTGCTTTTTTTGGAATGCAGAGATTTTAGTGAAAACAAGCTTCTTCATTTCAGACAGGAAGACGATCTCTCTCCTTCTCTTAGTGCTGGCCTAAATCCCAGCGTCTCCGCCTGCAGAGCTTTCAATCATCTCCTGCTCTCCAGAAGCACACATTACGTTTGCCGCTAAAATATTCTGCATATAAATGCTCATATAGGATATTGATGTCTTGTGTTTGGTATGCGTATGGATATGATGATCGTGTGTGTGTGTGTGTGTGTGTGTGTGTGTGTGTGTCTTGTTGCTGTGTTTAATATTGATGTCTCATGGCCACTGTTTGTCGCTGAAGGCAGCAGAGAATATGAACACCGTCTCTCCTTCATCCATCTCTCTGGCCTGTCATCTCACCATCTCCCTCTTTTTTATCCATCTATCTGGCCCTTAATATCCCTCCTTCCTTCCCCAACACACACTCACACTTCTTCGTCTTGCAGCTGTTTGAGAACATCTTTTCTTACACAATGCACACTCCTTCAAACGACGAGAAACAATTCACTGTTTTTGAGACGGAGGAGTGTCGGTGTGGATCTGTTGCAGCAGAAAAGGTCCAGACAGGATTTGGACAGTCTCAATTCATCCCCGGCGTCCCCAGTGTGCATCTTTAATTGAAACCGCCGTAGTGTTGGTCTGAGATTTGTTCGCTCTCGACGCCGTGCGCCAGCAAAAGGTTTCCTCCGGTGTTTTAAAGTGCAATGAGCCGTTTTTTGACAGCTGGTGCACCCAGAGCTCTATGAGCTGCAATAAACTACGGATTAGAAATAGATGTCGCTTTATAAAGCCAATACTGATCAATTAAAACAATTATTGGTTTGAATTTGATTGGTCCTGAGTCACACACACACACACACACACACACACACACACACACACACACACACACACACACACACACACACACACCTTAGTTCTAAACTTCTACGCGTAACAATCTGCTTTCATAAATGTGTATCCTCTTAACCGGACTTGACGTGCCGTACACAGACTGTTTGTCTCTGAACATCTTTATAGATGTTGTGTGTCGTGTATTACTGTGTATTCACTTACACACTACTGCTTACTAAACACCAGATACCAGCCGGGTTCATGACCTCACAATTGCCGCCCACATCACAAATTTTGTCAGTGATTTCAGATGATCGACTGTAGTTTCCCTGGTTGGAGACTGATGGAGGATTATCTTTATGATCCCCTTAAGGGAAATTGATTGAGAAACAAGCGAGCCAATCAGAGCCTCTGTGGGCGGGACTAAGTCTGGTGACACTGCCAAGCTGTTCCAGAGTCAGACAGGTTGCGACATCTAAGATGTTTGCAGAAGCTGCTGTTTAATAACCGCTCATAGAAACGGCATGTAACCACAGATCCGTAATAAAATTAATCATCTCATTCTTTTCCAATCCAAACTATTTTTACCCACAAAATTGCCTGTTCACTGTAACAGCATTGGTCATTTGCAGATCTACTACTAATGATACAAAGCTGGTTGGAATCGGTGACTGAGGTTGTTTAGCGAACTAAACCAGCTAACTTGCAAACATTAACGTTAGCCTGCCAGCCTCTGACTGTGCTAGCTGTGGGAATAATACACAAGCTCGATCAAGTAAAACTAAAACCATATTCTCTCAGATTTCTGTCTTTATTTACTCAAATACAGCCCGTCTTTTTAAGTTTGAATTAAAATCTTTATAAAATCAAAATACTTGCGATTAATAAAGTCAATAGGTAGATGTGCGAAACAGTCAAAATGCTGGTTTAAAGTCTTCTTTTACTGCACACGGTAAATAACGTCAATCTCCTTCACTGACTACTTACAGTAGTTTCTCCAGTTTGTGTTGACGTTTTACAGTGTGACACAAGCTGTTGTTGTCTTGTGTATTCTGTTTCCTTTGAAATCAGCAGGAGGAAAATACAAACTTCAGAAACTTAACTTACTCAAGTGTTCTGTTTATTTTGGCAGATACTTTCAAGACACTGAAGAGGTTTTTTTTTTGCCTTTGTTTCATGAGATCAGATGAGAGAGAGAGGGAGAGGGGAAGTGTTTGGTGTGAAAGATGAGAGAGTGATTTACCGATTCCTGACGAGCCGAGGAAGAGGAACACCAGAGGATGCTCTTCGTCGTACCAACCGTTCTCCTTCCTCCTGATGGCTACAGAAAGAAAGGAAAAGGAGGACTATTATTCCAGCCATTTGCATTTGTTGACTCTTGCTTTTGCACTGAGCATTCTAAGCTTCACCCGTCTGAACCGAGTTGACCCGAGGGCGACGGGTATCCCAGAAACTATGATAAAAGAGCGAGAGAGCAGGGATGAGAAAAGGGTCAAGACATTTGGTGGAGAGGGAGAAAAAAATAAATAAAAGGGAGACAGAAGAGAGAAAACAGAGCAAGAGAGCAAGATGAGAGACCTCCAGAAAGCTACCCACGCTGCCTCTCTTCCCCCCTCAGTCAGTGGGGCCATTAGCCAACAGTAATTGTGTTAGCCTCCCTGGCGCGGCCATGGCGAAATCAGTTTAGCATGGATCGCAGCCTCTCTCACACACACACACACACACACGCACACACACACACACGCTTGCTTAAAGAGGAGTGCCTACCCAACCCTGCCATCACCCCAGCAACCACACTCACACACATGCACAAAGACGAGATGATGAGGTGGATCGGAGGGGAAGCAAAGAGTGTATTTGGCCCGTGGTTTCAGCCACTCGACGGAGACACAGACACGAGCACAAACTCATCCAAAAGCTGAGGAGGCCGGGGGCCAAAAGCAGAGCCATAGATGAGCAGGGGTTTGCCAAAACGGTGGCTTTTTGGTTATTTAGTGGCTTAGCGAAAAAAAGCCCCGAGTTTGAATCCACTGGCAGGCCGGGGCCTTAATGTGTGGAGCTCTCGCTGTGTTGCTGTGGCTTTTCTTCCAGCTGACGTCCATTTTAGATGAACTGGAAACTGTAAATCGCTCACAGCTATTGTCAGAGCATTAATATAGCAGGAAACAACTGTTTGTAATGCAAAGAGGAGTGATGTCTATCTGAGAAGAGAACACGGTCGTTAGCACCGTTAGCTTCTAGCCGCCGGCTCAGCTGTCGCCATGTTGAGAGCCGTGTGGAGGCAATAGATGAATTTCGTAGAGAGAAACTTTACTATAAGTCTGCAATTTAATAATCACAATTTCCAATGTTAAACTGTGATACTGCCACCTCAGGTCAACACAAAACAGGCCGCCGTGCACACTAGGTCTGTCTTTAGCTTCTGATTGACGACTTCACCTCTGGATTGTACATTTTAGCAGGTGAAATATTGGTCCTGCATGTCTTTCACATCTTAAAACCCCGTCTGTTTGAATCACAAGTGAGAACAAAAGCCTCAACCCAAACGCACTGAAGGGCTGGGCAGGCGTGTCTTTCATTTTTACAAGTATTCTTCTTCAACTTGTCATTGCCTTCACAGCTTCTGGCCAACTGTCCCCAAAGACACAAGAGTTCTCAGCAACAATACACTATAGTTAGCAGCACAGTTGGTGACCTCAAGCTTAAATAATGCACCTGAGAGATGTTGTTGAGTGGCTGGAGATCACTGTGGCCGAGCTGCTAAAGAGAATACGGAGAAACCCAAACTTTAATTTCAGTCGTGCAACGGTCAAAGCTTCAGTACGTTTCCTGTCGGAGCATCTTTTACCAACATGTCTGCGCGTGATGCAGTGAAGCTGGAATACCTCGCGACAGACACCAGATCTAAGTGTTAAACTGGCTACTAATAGCCGATAATCATAAAAGAAACAGATGCTTGGCCTGGAGAAGATGAGCAGCGGCAGAATGAGGGAGGCAGAGAGACGACATGGTAGAGAGGGAGGAAGATAAGGAGAGGAAAGAGGAGGATGTAGAAGGAGATAAAGAGGGGAAAGAGAGAGGAGTGATGGAGATAAGGAGACAGAGAAACAAACGAGTGTGTCAGAGATGGACACAGAGATGAATAGTGACAAGAGGGGCTCCAAAGCTCCGGCTGCTTTATCTGTGGCTGTGTGAATGACGGCGTAACCTTCTGTTTGTGTTTTAGCTGATTGAGACCGACTTTGACAGAAGGGCACATTGACATTTCTCAGAGGACCCTGACGACAACAACAAGGAAAGGAAGGAGACACAAAACAAATGAAAGGAAAGCTTTCTCTCTCTCTCTCTCTCTCACACACACACGCGCGCACACACACACGCACAGAGCAGTGTGCATTGGGCAGGTCTGGTTGGCTCTAACATGATTACAGAGGGATGATTCTCCTCAATAACTCTTAGCCCTGAGAGCTAAACCTGGATCAATCTAACCTCCTTCCTGTGTGTGTGTGTGTGTGTGTGTGTGTACTTGGTGTGTACTTGGTGTGTGGTTGTGTATCTTGCTGCAGGCCAGCTGTTTGTCATGAGGAGTTCGGGTGGAAACAGCCGTTTTGGAGTCATGACAACACACCAAATGCAAAATATAAAAAAACAACACAAAGCTATTTTGTTCTCTAGAATTCTGCTCATCAAAATACACAACTGCAGATATAAAGACTGTATAAATGTAGATAGCTAAAGTTGAATGATTAGTTTAGTAATCAATGGCAGGTAGATATAAATCTGATCATAAACATCGACGATTAATAGTTCGTTTAAGTGATTTATCAAGAAAAAAAAGCCAAATATTTGATATTTCCTGCTTCTCTTTTTTTCTGGTTTATGTCGTTAACTAAATATTTTATTTCTCCATTTTTAAATTGAAGGGAACAATTTTTCATGGCATTTCTATATAATATAATGAGAACGTAACAGTGCTGTCATTCTTCCCCTGTCATGGACATTTTTCACTATATTTTCATTTGAAGAACTCCTGATTTGTAGTAAAATATTTTATTGCATGCGATGCTTCTGCGATTACATAATGTGGTCATGAGCAGCTCTCTCTTTATCGGTGCGTTCTCATTTGTTGTCTCCTTATCTCCAGTATATGCCTTCCGCTCTCTCCTGGTCCATCTCCTCATCTCTACATCTCTACTTCCCCTCCCGGACTCGTTCCCGCTCGGCTCGTCTTTGCAGTAAACATGCACAGTAGATAACGTGTCTTTTTGAAAACATCTTTGCAGATGGATCCTCTGTCCCACATGTTCTCTTACTCGCTCTCAGTGTGTGTGTGTGTGTGTGTGTGATATATTCACTGTAATACTTCTCAGAAATCAATAAGCTGTTTCTTTATCACTGTGGCGACGTCTTCTATGGCTTTCAGGACAATTTGCCTTGATAACAACAATCATTCATCACCTTGCCAAAGACTACAAGTCCCACGATTCCCTCTTCCTTCCCTGACTCCCAGCTAAACCCTCGCTGACACGTAACGCTCGAGTGGCATCACCATTTGTATTTGGCTTCACAGACATCTATAGTTTGTATTTGTAGTTATTGTATGGAGTAAGTCTGGAGGCAAAGTTGTTCTCTTGTTGGTTATAAACGCTTTGCTCTCACCAAAACATTACAGATTATAATATCCGTGTGTAGCTTTGGGAGCGAGTTGATTATTTTCACAAATCTGTCTTGAGATCATAAAAATAACGCACAGCCGCTTCCTTCGCTGCAGAACCCTTTCTGAACACACACACACACACACACACACACACACACACTCATCTGCGGATCAATACATGGCCTCCATGGATGCCTGGTGTAATATCAGCTCTTTACTGTCGGCTGTGTTATTGTGCTCTAACTCATCCTCCATGCATTACACTCGCTCTCTTTGTCTTTCTTTCAATGCTCCGAGCTTTCTGCTCCTCAGCCACTTCTCTGCCATCTCCTCCCATCAGCTCTCCCGTCTCTTTTTTTAGTCGCCATTTGCCTCCATTAGTTTCTCTCTTCCGGTCTCAATCACTCTGCCTTCCGCCTGTCCATCCCCGACTCCGTGTTTCGAGGTGGACGGCGCGGCATGAAGCAACGACGGTGGAAAGATGCAGAAGGCGGAGGCCACAGAGTAGGAAGTAGGGAGGGACGGAAAGGAGGAAGAGTGGGGGTGATGAAGATCGAGGGGTAAAAAGAGAGAGAGAGAGATGGAGGGAGACACTGAGGAGAGAAAAGGGATGAGAGACAGAGAGGGGGGGGGGGGCAAAAAGGGGGAGAGAAAAGAGAGGGGGGAGGAGGTCTGTAGTATGTCTCCTCTCTCTGTAATCGCGTTAACTGGCGGCTCCAAGCCTGGCCTCTTCAGCTGTCACACACACACACACACACACACACACACACATATATATGCACACAGCACCTGTGTACGCCTGACAGACAGCTCATTCATCACAATTAACCAATTACAGCCTCCGCCGGTCTGTCTGAACCCGCCTACTGTGGGAGGGAGGGGAGGACAGCAAAAGAGAGGAAAAGGAGGGGAGTGCAAAACAGGAACATGCTGAAAAGAAAGAAAGAAAAGCAGCGTGGAGACAAGGCTATGTGTGTATTTATGTCCACTGTGTATTAGCTGCATGTGTAATGTTCTCTGTGTGTGTGTGTGTGTGTGTGTTTACCTGAGGCCACAGTATTGATGGCCCCCTCCTGTCCGATGATGTGCTCCTTCAGCCTCCTCTCCAGGGGGAACCTCCGCCTCTCCGCCGCCTCCCGCCGAGCCTGCACCTCCTGGAACTAGATGGAGGTAAAGAACATGCAGGAAAGCAGACGAGACAGTCAATGAATCAGAAAGAGAAAGGAGGCACATTAACAATCAAAGGGGGGGAAAAAGAAAACCGCGAGGACATTTACTCCTCTGTCTCTTTATCATTCTCCCAACAAAAGGGTTGTGGTGTCTCTCTACTACTCCCAACTTCCTCCTCTTTAACACTCTCTACCTCTCTATCTGTCTTTGCCTTCATTTCTCCGACACACGTTTCTGCTGATTTGATCGCCCCCCCCCCCCCTCTTTCTTTCCACGTTTTATTTTCAGTTTCTTTCTTGCAGCCGCCCCATGACTCATCCATCCTCTCCTCTTTGTCCTCTCAGACTCCAGGTTTTCACCCTGCAGTGGAGGCAGCCTGTTTATTCTCTCTCTCCATCTTGCTTAGCTGTGGCCTGCTGTCAAGCCGCAAGATAACTACGGGGTAACTCAAGTTTTATTTAGGAAAACAGCTGATCCCACCTCCACTACTATGGACCTGTGAAACACCAAGAGCGGAGCCGTGAGGAAGTCCCCGCGCTCATCATTCAGTTAAAACTCAAGCCTCAAGATCACCCTCAGTTCCCAATTTACACAAAGAAGAACTGATTTCTTTTAGTGTACAGACATCATTCTGAGAAATTACTTACAAAGTACTGAATCTCGATATCAGTTCACCTTATCCAACTGATATGTATTTTAGGGATAAATACATTATTTCATTAATATATTTTAGACCAAATATCAACGTGCAATAGTTTGGAGATGACCGTTTTCTGATACTCATACAATATTTTAAGACATTTGACTGCTGCAAGTTTGTGCGTCACATCTAGTCCCATTGAACAATACGAACACAAAGTTGATGTATAATCCAACTTTTCTTCAGCACGTTTTTAACCCCAGTTAACCTCGAGCAGCTTTCACCACTCCAGCACTCAATAGCACCCGTCACTCAGTCAGCAGACTGACACAGACCTCCTGAGGAGAGTGTGTCTGTGTGCATCAAGGCGAGTCAGTCACGCAGATGTATACTGGGGGAATAGTGCCGAGTCATTCACACACAGATGCCCGGCTACGGCATCAAAACATTTGTGTGCATGGAAACTAACGACGTACTAATCGCTTGCTCATCCTGCGCAGCTTGTACGGAAGAAATAAAATGAACAGCTTGTGCCTGTATGAGTGCGTCATACCTTCCCCTCAAACTCCTGCAGTACTTTGCTCGCTTCTCCCTCTTTAGCATAGGCCCGGGCTGTGTGTCCCAAACCATTGGTCTGCAGGGGGTTGGCACCTGTATGCAAGCATGCAACACACACACACACACACACACACACACACACACACACACACACACACACACACACACACACACACACACACACACACACACACACACACACACACACACACACACACACACACATACATTACATACATTAGGAAAGAAATCACTGTAGCTACACAAAAAATGGTTTTAAACTTACAACAGGATGACAAAAATCTTCTTTTTTTTAAAAAAATGTATCTTTTGTGCTACAAAAAGTGCTACTAGAACACGCACACACACCACCTCAGCAGGAGGGTCAACGAGTCGATGGATGGAGTGAGGTTAGGGTGAGAGGTCACGTGGGTTCAGGGGTCACCGAGACCGACTGCAGAGAACCAGGAGCGCGATGCAATGACCCTGTAGGGGGTTTCATATCTGCAACGCGTGCCAATAACGCATGCTTTGTCCCCCTACACACGCACACCAACGCCCCGGATTATTATGCAATCCATACACTCTGCAGGTTGTTGCAGGTCGGGGGCCGTTGAGGCACACAAGCACACACACTTCACACAGCTGGAGGGGTCAAACGGGGGGAAAAACTCTGTTCAACAGATCTTTACGGTATAAATGAGGAAGAGCCATATTGTCGCAGCACGTGTGAACTGTGCTTGTCAGCGAGGATGGTTAGCGGTGCCTTCTGCCCTGACCTACGCCACACGTGCCTCTACACGAAATAGTGAATGTTTCCATCGCACCAGCTACACCCAAGACAAGCTTAGTAAACTGTAGATTCTCGACAGTTAACACAGGCCCACCTCTAGGCCATGGTTTCAAACCTCAAGACTTTTCTGGTAGCGACCAAAATGCATCCACAGCACAAACTATCAAAAGCTCTCATGTAGTGAAAGTGGAGAGCATCTTTGTTGAATGAACAGAAGTTTTCTGTGCTCTTTGGTCTCCTCCTCTCCCCGTGTGCTGCTGCGGCTCATCGTGTTTTGCTGCGTTGCTTTTCCTTTATACGGACTTCCTGTAGTTGGTCCGAAAGTCCAAAACATCCCCAAAAATTTAACTGTGGTTCAATTTGATGTGGACAAAGATCTTTTCGTCAAACCAAAAAAAACGGCTGTTTGGTTAAAGGGAGACCAAACAACACGGGTGGAAAAGGGCCTTAAGACACTACTGACACATTGGAAAAAAAACTGTGTAAACTCTCTTTTAGTTGGCTGGGAATACATTGAAATCTCTTTAAGAGAATACAGGATGATTCAAATAAATCACTGACAAATTGTGACAATACTCCTTAAATGTGGGTCTATTCAGAGTATATTAAGGTCACCACTGCATCCTTTCAGCTGATGAGGGAAGATATTTGTACCAAACCTGAAAGTGATGCATACAACCCCCGTTAATGACCGCTGTGGGGAAGGTTCAGGTTGTTAAATGCTGCATTGAGAACCAGATGACCCAACTGAAGTTTTCCTGAGTGAGCTACAGACAGGAGGACGGTAACAGAGTGTGTAATCATTACAGGTGCTGGATGATCCTATTGCTCTGAGCACCGACCGCAGAGACTAATAATCACTGTGATGATTATCGATAAACCCCTACATTTTGCGACCTGCTCACGAAGCTATCGATCCTGACAGCTATACAACACTACCCCCCCACCCACAAAAACATGAGGGAGGAAAGCAATAAAGAACCCCCCCCCCCCCCCCCCCCCCCCCCCCACACACACACACACACACACACACACACACAGACAGACACTGGACATAATAAATAGCATCATTTAGGGCTTTAATATCAGGCCAACCCTCTGGGCCATAGCACTTTATAACAGGATCAACACTAACACACCCACACACACACACACACACACACACACACACACACACACACACACACACACGCACTCTCTCGCATACACAGGATCCCTTCATTAGGAGTGCTTTAGTTATGCCTATTAGGAGTCCCCTCCTCTTTCCTATTTCCTCCTCCCTCTCTTTCACTGCAGCTGGTGGGAGAGAGCCCCTGCTGGTCTTTGTGTGTGTGTCCTTGTATCTGCATTGTGTGCGTCTGTGAGCATGTGTGTCTCTTTTGGCCTCCTACCACCTACGGAGCTGTCCATTACCGAGTGCCTGTGGCCACAGGGCCTGATGTGGAGCCCGGGGAGGAGCTAGAGAGCCTCCGCAGGTATGGGTGAGGGACTGCGGGGCGAGGAGAGGCCCGAGGGTGGGCCAGGAGACTGTGATGGATGGAGATGTGAGTCTGGGGCCGGCGAAGGCCAAAAGAGCAAACCCGCGGCTGGTAGAGTAACATGGACGCACACAAACACAAGGGAAATAACAAAAGTATGGGACACACGCAACTCCATACAGATCCACGCGCACTGGGCACATACATGAAGGGAAGATGATGCTCAATCAGAGGACGGACACACACACACACACACACACACACACACACAAACCCAAATCCACACAGATGTCCTGAAGCTGCGGCAGTTTATACGATTTTTTTGTGATGTAAAAATAAGATTGATTGGAGGCGACAAAGAGGAATTGGATATTAAAGAAAAAAAAGACGGGAAGTGACACAAGCTTTGTCAAGAATAATCAAACGCATTCAAAATGTGTATAAAAGTCTTTAACTATTCTCCCATTCACACAGAGTCACACGTGCACATGGACAGCAATGTGTTGGTGATTGAGTGTGTGTGACGTCGTGATTGTTATTGGCTGTGACGGTGGCGCCAAACCGGCAACGACCCAGTCGGGCGAGCAAAAAAATAAATAAATAAAAACGCCCCGCCTTTAATCTGATTGACTTAAAACAAATGTCCCTGCTTTGTGAAATTTCTTACCTTTTTAATTCAAAAATGCGTCTGAAGAACATTTGATTGAGTTAGACGAAGTGATTTGTTTAAGCCTACAGAGTGCTTACTGACGCTGGGGTGAGACGGGAGAGACAGGCAGACGGAGCTTCGGATGCACCATCCATCATAAACATAAACAAGACATTAATACCAGCTTGTGTGCGTTTGTGCGTAGTGACGGAGGTTGGGGTGTTTGATCCAAAAAAAATTGAAAAATGTTTTTGTTTTTTTAAATTAAGATAAAAAACGTATCAGCCTAAAACGCAACAACTACAAATGTGTGTGTGTGCAAACTTAAACATATCAAAAGGATAAAAAAAAGAATGAATATATGAATATTTTATATCATGAAATAAAGAAAAGCACAAATACACGCTCAAAGACATGTACGTACAAATACACGCTCACAAAGACATGTACGTACAAATACACGCTCACAAAGACACGTACGTACAAATACACGCTCACAAAGACATGTACGTACAAATACACGCTCACAAAGACATGTACGTACAAATACACGCTCACAAAGACATGTACGTACAAATACACGCTCACAAAGACATGTACGTACAAATACACGCTCACAAAGACATGTACGTACAAATACACGCTCACAAAGACACGTACGTACAAATACACGCTCACAAAGACACGTACGTACAAATACACGCTCACAAAGACATGTACGTACAAATACACACTCACAAAGACATGGACGTACAAATACACACTCACAAAGACATGTACGTACAAATACACGCTCACAAAGACATGTACGTACAAATACACGCTCACAAAGACACGTACGTACAAATACACGCTCACAAAGACATGTACGTACAAATACACGCTCACAAAGACACGTACGTACAAATACACACTCACAAAGACATGTACGTACAAATACACGCTCACAAAGACATGTATGTACAAATACACGCTCACAAAGACATGTACGTACAAATACACGCTCACAAAGACATGTACGTACAAATACACACTCACAAAGACATGTACGTACAAATACACACTCACAAAGACATGTACGTACAAATACACGCTCACAAAGACATGTATGTACAAATACACGCTCACAAAGACATGTACGTACAAATACACGCTCACAAAGACATGTACGTACAAATACACACTCACAAAGACACGTATGTACAAATACACGCTCACAAAGACTTGTACGTACAAATACACGCTCACAAAGACGTGTACGCACAAATACACACTCACAAAGACACGTATGTACAAATACACGCTCACAAAGACTTGTACGTACAAATACACGCTCACAAAGACGTGTACGCACAAATACACACTCACAAAGACACACACATCCTGTGATTGTGGAGTTACCCCAAGGGCACGTTCTGTGTGCAGGTCACAGTTCAACTAGGACTAGCTTGTTTAAGAGCTGCTCGCCTGGAAACTGAGGGGGGTATTCTGCCCTGAGGGTCTATGAGTGTGTGTCTGTGTGTGCGTGTGTGTGCGTGTGTGTGAGCTGAGTCAACGACAGGTGCGAGTGTAATGGGGGTGAATGGAGAGGGGGTATGAACGAGTGATCAATTTCAAATGAGCTTTGTAATACTGTTTATATTACTCGGGGGGTGGAAGCGATAAGATGATGATACATGGAAAGCTCTTCAAAGCTGAAGGCAGAACGAGAAGCATTTAGTTTGGATCGCAAAGATGAAGGTAAGGAGCCTGGCACGGGTCCTCATGTTCCCTCAAATATATAAATCACACCCGAGAATTAGTCATTTTGGGGCATTTATTAAGAATACTGAATGTCAGACTTTATGTCAGAGGAGTGGCAAAAAAAGACGAAGAAATTATTTACCAGACAAAATTCAGGATGAAATGGGCGGGGCCTGAATTTGACTTCTATGTGTAAAAGTACAAATTTGAAAGATGTAATGGGGTTCTTGAACAAAAAGAAAACCTGCTCTTCCTCGGCCAAACGTTGCACCAAATATCACTTAAAACTTGAAAGCATAACCTAAACAAGCTAAGTAACTGCCAATTAAATACAGATTGAGCACGATCCAACCTCACGACAGATAAAAGATATTGCGTTATACCACTGGGACGTTGCCCTTCCGGTGAACAGTATAATTGAGTTATGTCAGTTTGTTTTAATTGAGACTGACGGAGTGATGGGAGATATTTGGTCCACGTTAAGAGATTCAACTCATACCGTCGTGGTGTAGAACTGCGGACTGTGTGTCGATATCTAGACCCTGGGAGGTCCCTTGTGGACTCTAAACTGGGGTTGGGGTGTAACGTACCGGCCTCCAGCATCATGCGGACAGTGTGTGGGTCATCTGCCAGCGTGGCGTAGTGGAGCGCTGTGCAACCTTGGAAGCCGGCCCTGCTGCTGAGTCTGCTGCTAAATTCATCCTCTCTGGACACGAGAACTGTAGAGAGACAAGAGAGATTAGAGGGAAAGGAGCATGCATTGGTTTATAGAAAGACAGGGGAAAGAAAAAGCCTGCTGGGTTACTAAATTTCAGATTCGAGGATGTTCTTTTAACGAGAATAGAGACAGAGCCCTGAAAGATGGAAACAGGATGGGCGCAACTCAAGAGTTTGATGAATCGACGAACATCCTTGACTGGAATCGTTTGAGTCTTTAAATCCGGAATAACTTTCTTTAATCTATTTACAGTCAATGGTAAGGCCCCGGAAATTGTGACAATGATAACACTGCGGACTGCAAAATTGTCTTTCCTGTTTCCAGCTTTGGGAGAGTTGTTTCATTTTCCCAGATTAAAGCTCAACTGTCCGACGTGATAGGAATAATGCGAGTTGTGTTTTAGGGCCTCCTTTGCTGTGCTCCTTACTAATAATAGAGACAGTCTATCATTCTCTCCTTACGTCTCTTTTTCATAACAGCACTCATCTCGTGCCACTCCTCTATCATCCATTTTTATTTTTTCCGCCTCCTTCCTCTCCTCCTCGGTATCCATCAATTCTTTTCATCACTTGCACCCTCTTCCTCCCTCCCCACTCTCTCTATCCCAATAACTTTGTCTCATCCATTTCCTGACTTCCTCGCCTCTCCCTCCCTCATCATCCCACCCATTTCCTCCAACCCCTCCCTCCCAACATCCACATCTTCTTCCTTCTCCTCCATCTTTAACCTCCCCCTCACTCCATCCGCCGCTGCTCTCTGCCTTCTTTCCTTCCCCTCGCTTTCTTTCACTGCCTTCCTCCCGTCATTTTCTCCTTCCTTCATCAGTCTTACCCTTCCTCCATCCATCCCACTCTTTTTCTCCATCTCTACGACCATCTTTCTCTGCAGTGTGTCTCTCTGTGTGTGTGTGTGAGTGAGAGAGAGAGAGAGAGAGACACAGGGCGGGATAATCATAGCTAACCCAATAAAGCGTCGCACAGGCCCCCCTAGCCCATCCATCAGCGTGCGTCTGGGAAACGCTTCCCCACGCTACACCGGCCCCACGTGGACCCAAACCTGACAGCCATATAAATGTCTGCAATATACATATCCCATATAAATATGTCTGCAGAAACCCAACACAGACTGGGGGGGGGGGGGGGGTATAGTGTGTGTGTGTGTGTGTGTGTGTGTGTGTGTGTGTGTGTGTGTGTGTGTGTGTGTGCGCAGCTCGGTAGAAAAACAAATAAAACACACACTACTGTCACAGAACATAGAAAACAAATAACACAGAAGAAATGAAACATGTACATATATGCAAATCTTTATGCAAATTATAATGTCTCATAATATCTGGTTCAACACTTAGGATTCATATGTGTAATATAGCAACCACACGCACAAACATGCGCGTGACGGATGCACACACAGTGTTGTGTCTCTCTCTTTTACCTTCCAGTGAGTGGATGCCTTTCTCTCGCGAGGTGTCGTAAACGTTGTTGAAGTGATCACCGGTGTTTGGGTCGGCACCGGCCTCCAGCAGAACCTTCACCACACTGGGGAACAACAAAAGACACACATTTAAATACATGATTGTAATAAATAAACGCCCGTGTGCACACAGACCGAAGCAGTAATAATTATTTTACAGCCAGCGCTGCTTGAATATATAATCAAGTCTACGAGTCGGCGATACGGATAAAATCTTCGATCACAATATATGTATTTATATTGTTATAGCAACATATATCTTGATGTAGCAAATGTTCTGGGAGGACAATTAAATATGTTTTTTTTAGATGAAGTATCGTCGGGTCTCTAGGTTTTTGGTGAATCCAGTGAATTAAAAACAAATAAAAGTTCTTCATCACATTTATGCAAAACATTTTGTAAATCCGATATTGTCATAAAGCAGCTTTCTGAATTACAACAGTGCCCACAATGGCCGAATACAACCAAAGATATTAAAAGGCATATAGCTACCTCGGTACATTGCTCAATCCGAATTAGGCCCTACCGTTTCCTAAAAACACACGTGTCACAGTACCGAAGTATGTACGTCAGGTTACAGGAAGTAGGATGCAGCCTGGATTAAAGACTTCCTTCACGTCATCAAATACAACCGTGACCCTGAAACAAAGTTTCTTCACAGCTTGAAAAACAATAAACACGCCAGATGCAGATGTGAATATCTAATTACTCCGTTGACCACGGCTTCTTCCACCTGATTCACTTCCACTTCTAGTCCGCCCCCGTTACGCTGGATACACTCCAATGGCCGCTTCACACAGTCGTCTGCTTTGTAACATGTACATGTGTGTACATTGAAGGGGGTGAAGGGTCGGGCCTGTTTCCGGCCCCGTTGGTGATGGGGGGGGTGATGGGGATGTCTGTGTGTTTGGAGCGTACCACCCTTCATTGGAGCGTACCACCCTTCATTGGAGCGTACCGCCTTATAGAACAAACACGAGAACCTCGGCAACACCACTCACTGTGACCCCCACGGACATTCCAGGTACCGTCTCTCCGTCGACAGGACACACTCGCTTTACATTTACCACCGTGAGCGCGTCGCAGCGGCTTTGACATTGAGACACAGACATGAAGGCTATAGGCAGCGATAGTCTCTGCTCCACTGAGAGAGAGAAACGGGGGGGGAGTGGGCGATGGCCGAAACGTGAACCCTGCCAGTATACGCTGCCGGCCGCCATTAAACCTGTGACTGTGTAATGCAGCCTGGGAGGGAGTGATGGATCATCTCCGGCTAAATGGTTATGGCAGGAGGGCCTGAGAGGGCTTAAATGGAGCTAAATGATTATTCAGAGGAGGATGAGGTGGACTTGTGTTTTTTTTTTCTTTTTTAGAGCTCACCGCACTTGACCACGTTAACAGGCTACAGTACTGGTTTTAAACGATATTCAAACAGGACAAACATTTATTAAAAACATTAAACATTTGAAAACAGACGGAGGCAGTAAAATATTTGAAGCATGTGTCCATAAATGCAACGTTTGATTTTTTTCAACTAAAGATGCATCTGTGAATTTTTTTCCCCGAGAATAACTTCACGATAAAATATTTATCAGAAAATAGTGAAAAATGCCTGTTGTAATATCTCAGAGCCTGAGGTGTTGTATGCAAATCGCTTGTTTCATCCGCCCAACAGCGTAAACCCAAAGATACTTAATCTACTATTATATACGACAAAGAAAAGCGTCACATCTTCACATTTGGGGAAACTGGAACGAGCAAAAGTCTGACATTTTGTGCTTTAAAAAACAACGATCAAACTAGTCAGTGACCAATTCATCATTTCAGCTCTGAATGGATCTATTTGGGGTACGAGTACGGTCTCAAAAAAAACATCGCAGTCCAGAGATTCCAGTACATCAGAATAACAGAATTTGCCCCTCATCACCACGGACGTGATTCAAACGTTGGTAGTTTGTGTTCCTGTGGGAGAGCGAGGCTGAGAACGGCCCGGCCAGGTCTTTGTGTCTGACCTCGCTGAGGGGGTATAAAGGACTATCGGGGGGTCCCCCTTTGTTACTGTATCACTGTGGCTTGGGGGGGGGGGGGGGGGGGGGGCCGTGACCCACTGAGGGCTCTCCTCTCACCCTTGCAAGCACTTCTACAAACACGTCGACGCATCCTCCGACACACACACACACACACACACACACACACACACACACACACACACACACACACACACACACACACACACACACACACACACACACACACACACACACACAACTTCCAGCTATACGACTGGTCACACGAGGCTGGGCAGGACTGTGTGAAGAAATGAGACGGCCTGAAAAGGGTTAATGGCATCGGAAAGGTAAACACGGAGGGAGAAAGAGGGGAAAACTGCAGAGAGCAGGAGGAGGAGGAGGAGGAGGAGGAGGAGGAGCGGGTGAAAGGAGGGAAGTGCCGCTAAAAAAAAAAGATGAAAGAGGGAGATTTAATTATACAGGGTAGTGCTAAAACTAATGAGCTTTTGAAAACGCTTGATAGTTTCACTAATCAACTGATGATCGAGTGGCTAACTTTATTTGGGACATTTCGGAGGAGAGCCGCAGCACTAATTTGAGGCCAAACTGAAGGCACGCCGAGGTTAATTAGGTTAAATTCACATTGTGGAGGAGTGGATCAAAGTTAGGACTTCAGACCTCCTAACACAATCTTAGAACTACCGAAACAATGTTAATCTCTAAATTACAACATCGTTTTACTTTCACAGCTAAACGGAGACACAACGTGCGTCGTGGGTTCGCCGAGGCGGGTAGACTCTGGTTGTTCCCTGCTGGGCGGGGGGGGCAGGGAGGGGGCAGGTGTTCGTTTTCCCATCCTGCCCCGGAGGGGAAGACAGGAAATGGACACTTCCGTCTGTCCCCGTGCGATAATAGACACCTGAGCCGAACTGACCATCCATGTCTCTGACCACCTGGTCCAGACGCTGGACCTCACTTGACCCCCTCTCACCTGGTGCACACCTGGGGTCAGATAGAAGCCAGGACGAGAGGATAATGACCTGATTGGTCACAATGTTAGATTATAAAGTGTCCTCTGTTCTTCTACCTGAGGCTTCTTCTTTTGATTTGAGGTTTTGATGTTTTTACTGATCAGAATCGAGGGCCTGAGGACATTTGTGGTATTGGACTATATAAATAGAACTGCCGTGTTTTCCTGTGGAGCCATTGAGCGAAGGCATCATGCAGGTTATCTGCTGAGTGTGTTTCTCCCCATTCCTACTAAAGAAAGTCATAATATACTGTACACACAGGTGCCCATCATGGTGGTCATCAGGGAGACAGTTCAACATTATTAAGTGCATTTATTTGTCTACAGCTCAAAGTGTCAAATGTAGCCAACTAAACAATAACAGAATAAGATACTGTAATCATTTGAAAAATAAAATAAGAAATTCAAACACCGATGCTCCTTTGAAGTATTTAAGAATGCTAATGATTAAATTCAGCATATTTAAACATTTTATATATATATATATATATATTTCAAGTCCAACAACTATTACTCTAAAATGGATTATTCCATTGTTGCTATTTAGCTTTAAATCAATGAAGGTGGTTAGTGATCATGTATTTCCAGCAGTTTTAACTTAAGCAGTGTACAGTACACTTGCTGAAAATCATTGCATGAAAACCCATTAACGTGGCGTTAATGTGGCACAGGTTAGATTCCCCTTAAAGTATTTATTCATGTATATTATCAGAGCCCACCTGAGGGAGTATTGTTTTGGTGTACTGAGAACGGTACCTGTGAGACACGATGATGAACTGTCACTGAACCGTCACAGTCGTGACCAAACGACGAGAATATTTCACCGGGAGCTTCTCTCTTGATTTCCACCGCTATTCAATCCAGCTAATCCCGATCCCAAACCCATAATCCCACTCCACATCACTCTCTCTCCACATCACAACTATTCTCTTCTTTCCCCGACGAGCCACTCATCCTCTCGTTCCATCATCCCTCCGCTTTCCCTCGTCCGTCCCCCCCCCCCACCGCGGAGTCACTCGGCCGACAGGTCGGAACGGTCAACAGGCGTTTCACTCGGCTGAGCGCTCATTGTGCACGTGAATGCGCCGAGGGAGGGACAGGGGGAGAGAAAGAGAGATGGAGATGGGCATTGTGTGTTAAAGAGTGCAAATAGTGGGCCAGGCCCTGCGCCTCCCTGATTTAGCCCCACATCAAAGCTAAGCAAACACACGCCCCCCCCCCCTGATGTCTCACCCTTTAATTCTTACACACACCCCTCTACTCCACCTCTGGTTCTCTCACACAGCCGCACCTCGACATCTTAAAACACCGGAGAGGCTGCCTGGTGGACGCTACGGCCTACAAACTCCAACCACAGTTATCACTTCTGGTGCAGACGGATATAACTACAGTGTGAGGGAGGGGGGGGGGGGGGGGGGGAGTTATTTAACAATAACATCCTCGCTGACACTCTTAGCTACAGGCTAGACCTTGTCCGTGAGTAATGTTCCCTGTGTTTTCACTTAACGGCGGCAAATAAAGTTGTGTGTGACTGAGTAATAGGCAGTTGGCCTGTAAGATATTTGGTATAAACTCCCCTTGTCCGTGCGTTCACACATGCATCCTCACTAGTGTGTGTGTGTGTGTGTGTGTGTGTGAGAGAGGTACGTGTGACTGATGTGTGTGAACCGATGTTCTGTCTTCCCTGCAGCAGTGACGGCTCACTGGGGGGTTGGAAGACGGGATTAAACACAGAGGAGTGTCACTGCCTCGCTGAGTTATAGCACTCATAACACACACACACACACACACACACACACACACGGCAGTGCAGTGACACACACACACACACACACACACACAAACAGAGAATATAGACTCACAACCAAATTTGTATCCGAAACACATTACATACATCAATATGTTCCACGCCAACGATCACTCAGCGCACGTCATGTAAACAGAAAGACGTTCTGGAGCTCAAACGTCTCCACAAAGTGACATAATCAAAGCATATGATCACATCTGTCTCTGAGAACGAGTTACGCGCCAGACAGCCAGTAGAAAGGATTGAAACAATCAATTATTCTCATTAACAATTAATATTAAAATCATTCTTACAATTGATTGATTGTCGTCTATAAAATGGTATTTACGATGTCCATCAAAATGTCCGGGTGTTTGCTGTGACGTCTGCAAAGTGTTGCAAATCCTACTCACAGGTCTGAATCTAAATGGAGCAGGTGTTTCCATTTCAGTCGCATTATGAATTCAAACTCTCTTACCAACTTGAGGAGCGAGCAACTGTAACGCTGAGACCTTAAAGTAAGCTCCTTTTAAGCTATTTTCATATTCAAATTCCACATAATGCTTCTCACGGGCACATGAGGCCCTTAAACAAAACTAAAAAGTGACCGCACAGTCCTGAAAAGAAAAGGAAAAAAAAGAGCCCTGTAAATTGGATTTGGCCCGGCCTTAACCTCGGCCCCTCTCTGTGCCGTGTGTGCTCTGGGGGCCAGGAGGCTAATTTAATTTGTTGGACAGAGAGACGGGGGGGGGGGGGGGGGGGGGGGACGGGACGGGACGAGGAAAGACCGTCTGTCAGTCTGAGAGTCGCACTTTGCACTTCTGAAGAACTACTGTAACAACCGGAGCGAGGGACACGGGGGACATATGCTCACATACTGCCTGCACGACTCCAGAACTCTACGTTACCGTTACACACGTTCACTCCTCAGAACTGGGAACACACGTGACTTGTGTTGGGTTTAGTCGGAGGAAACACAGACCTGTGCTGTCGGTTCATGGCAGCCACCATGAGAGCGGTCCAACCCAGGCGGTGGCGGTGGTTCGGGTCGACTCCCTCTTTTACCAGCCTGACGGGGGAGAAACACACGAAAAGTGGCTCTTAATTAACATCACCGTTAACGTCGACAGATTGCAGAGTGCGTCTAAGACAAAGTGTCCATATCGTAGAGTGTTTTGCTAGTACGGTATGTTATACATAATGAGGCTAGAATAGAGATTTAATACCTTAATAAATGAACGAACACACACGAAGAAGCACAAATGTGAAAAAACAAGAGACATGGCGGTCCAGCTGCTTGTGTGACTCATGTCTCACAGACCGGCCTTGTTAGACACACCAGCATGAAACCGGCCCGAGATATCTTTGTCTTTATCTGAAGCCACACACTTGCTCCTTGACCAGTTAATGTGTCTGTGTGTGTGTGTGTGTGTGTGTGTGTGTGTGTGTGTGTGTGTGTGTGTGTAAGCCAGGTGCGTGTTGAGTTTTCTGCCCGAGGGTATGACATCAGGTACTGGAGTGGCACAGTCCTCGTAGGTCTGTGTGTGCGTGTGTGTCCGTGTGTGTGTAAGTGATCTGTCTGTCGTCTCGTGGGCCGTGCAGACAGACAGTGTGTGTGTTTACAGTCAACACGGTGGCCTCTGTCTGGTCTGCACTCAGCTCCGATGCTCTCTGGCTCTGTTTTCACTGCCTGGTCCAGAAGCTCACCACTACAGCTGCGGCCGAGCTTTTTTTCGGGGGAATGGACGCGGCTCTTTAGCACCTTTTATTTTACCAGACGGTTAAGTTAAAGAAGGGACATCGTGTGGGGTTGTATTTCACACGTAAATGGCGAGAATTGGACGTAAAAGCATTGTAGACGTCAAGTAAATCAAACGACTATCTCATTTCTAGAAACAGAGGGGACACTATGCTTAGAGTGACATTTCAGCCATATTTTGGGTATTTTCTGTATATTTTAAGGGTCTTGACGTGTGAATCTGGCAAACCTGCCCTTTAATTAAACTTGGATATTGTCCAGCCAATGTTTCCTTCCAATGTAGCAGAGACACACAACAGAGCGTCAAGAATATCTGTGAAATCAACCCCTTAAGAACGGGTTTACCAACCTGAAATAAATCTATTAATGTGTCAAAATACCATCTCAAGATGATACAATGATTCACCACAGTCGAAGCACAACATGCCTTCATAAAAGTCCGCGTGAAAGCGAGACGTCTCTCCTCTCCACTGCCTCTCAGCAGACACACCCGGACACTCTGACACTTCTACACACTCAACCGAAGCACTTAACACATCTGTGACCCGCTGACTGTCTCGCTGCACTCTCACCTACACCATCTGCCACGCGGTGCACAGGTAACCCAAGCCGGCGAATGGAGACACACATGGATAAACACATGTACGCTGAGCTCATGGACACACTGTACACACACACACTGACTTAACGTACATTTACATGTTTTTTGCCCAGAGGTGAGCAACACGGCTGACAAGGAAATCCCAACCATCCACCAATATGATGCACAATGTGTTTTTGTCTGTTATTGCATCACAAGCAGACCTTCCGCACCATCTTTTAGGATCCTGGCCCATGACTACAGTGTGTTCACTTCTGTCTGTTTTCACAGTAACTCAAGATTTGTAATGCAATATTATCAGCTGAACAGATGGGACCGGGAGGTACTTTAAGACCCGTTGTGCTCCTTTTTTTGGTTCTCTCTGGTTGATTGTCTCTGAGTGTGCAGGAGGGGTTCTATAAGACTCAGAGGAAAGAAGAAATGAAGAAATAAAGGAAATGCAAAGTGAGAGAAGAGGGAGGAAATTAGGAAAACAGGCACACTGTTGGAATGGAGCTCTGAGAGGCAGTGTATACGTCCATCCTGCAAACACACAGATGGTTCTCTACTTCCACCTGGTGGTCATTAGTGGTACTACAACCACAGGTGATATCACTGTGTTTTCATGACTGCAGGTGATCGTAGCTGCTCTACAAACCGGAGAAAGCAGATGATTTACGCAGGAGTATGAGATCTGAATGACACTAAAGAGCAGAAGATTAAGGATAATTTACATCCCAAAAAAAGTATCAGTTATATAGATATAACGGCCAAATAAGTCATTCAGTTGAGCACAGAGCATCCCAATTTACAGGATCAGTTCGAAACCATTCCCAGGTGTTTTCCTCATACAGTCCACTGCCAACATGACAAATTAAAGGTAATATTTTAATAATTAAAGGTAATATATCTGGCATAATGACTAGACTATTAAAATACCCAAAAACGTCTTTACATCACATCATTTATTATTAATAATGTAATGCATTCCTACTGTATTTAACATCTACAACACCAACCTCCTTGAATCATGTGCTTTAAAATGAAGAGAGACAATGATGCTTCTACATGCAATGGTGCTATGGTGTTTGTTTGTGTTTGTGTGTGTGTGTGTGTGTGTGTGTGTGTGTGGTACCTGGCCACATCTTCAGAGTTATTGGACCTCGCTGCCTCCAGAAGAGCATCACCTTATTTGCAAAAGCAGAAACAGAAAACATGAAACAAGAAGAATACAGAGAGCTTGAGTACACATAATTAAGAATGTGCCAGTACTGTTATTCAAATCCAATTCCCCAAATGTTTTCTTTAACTCAATTGACCACTATGACACCTGTGGGAATTATGTGCAAAAATGCTGGCCCTATATAATGTTATCAATTTACATCATTGTATATACTAAGTCAGAATACACAATGACTGACAGTGGATAAAGCCAACCTTTGTTATCAGAATCTTTCTTCAGGCAGAAGGCCACTGCAGCGGCAGACAGCACCCCGACGGAGGCCGCTCCTGCCCGGCCGGCTCCTCCACCTGTCCCCCGGCCCTCACTACCACCACCACCACCGCTCTGCCCGCTCTCGTCCCAGTACTGGTTGTTGTTGCGCCCTCTGCTGGCCAGCGCCGCCCACGAGCCGCGGCGGTTCTGCAGGTTGGACAGCCATCTAGGGGCGAGATGGTGGTACTGCACCACTGGGTTCACGCTGGCACTGGGGGTCTCTTCGGCTAAAATCCCCCTTCTGGAGACTCGCGAGGTGGACACGATCGGATTGCGGTTGATCTCTGCCGGTGTCTCGCGGACGCCCTGGCACGTGGCACCGCTTACGCTGGTCTGGAGCACGCGGCGGCACGGTGACAGGCTGCGCGACCTTCGCGCGATCAGCCTGGTGGGAATAGATGATAACATGGCGATGAACTCACCACAAAAACTAAGCGTGGGGTGAATCCCTCAGTCCGGCGGTTATTCCAGAGAGAAGCGGAAAACCCCCACAGACCGGGGCGCGTTTATTACGATGTAACAGCTGCTCTATCACCTCGATTTACAGGCAGCTACTTACAACCATAGAGACGAAAACAACCGCTTTCACCTCATCGTTGCGTAGATGTCACTAGAACGCGCGGTGCAGTATGGGAAATGTTGTTTGTGTGTTTCTCGTTTACGGCAAGATGTGTATCTGTCACGTACTTCCGTGTTCGCTTAAATCAGGACTGCAGTGAGGAACGGTTATTTTGTAAACGTCTTTGTCTAGAACACCTGCTTTATTTACAGCATATCTGTCAGTTCAATGTAAAACTGATTATTACGCTGTTTGGCTGCTCCGCAGTTGGCCCTTAGCTTCACTGTATCAGACGGAACAGAGCTGTTTAGGACTTCTGGCTCTTTCGTATACATATTTACCTGAAAGGACCGGAGAATGACAGCGCAGACGGTGACATACATCTGATGACACACGCAGTTGTTTTGTGTCAGTGTAGTTGTCCTTTTGATACTTCACCACGGCCACCAGATGGCATCAAAGCACAGGGCTGATGGAGGCCGAAGTACACATGCTGTTGCAGACAAATGTCATCACCTCAGTCTGGGACGTATTATGGAGAATAGCTGGATGAATCGGTTATTGTCATTCAATTAAGAGAAGGCATTTCAAAGTCGCGAGTGTAGACATTGCAACACTATGCTGTAAATCACATCACATGCTACTTTACTGAGGTTAATTTTCTCAATGGGACACATGTTGGTGAAATGTAATGTCAATCCCATTAGGAATCATGTGCTTTCATTTCAATACAAAACTATCGAATCATCCTGTAATTCATTCTACTTTTCTTATCTCTCGTGTGACTCAGTCCTTTTATGTCGTTTGAGTGTCTGTCTCACTAGCCCTCTCCCCAAGCATTCACGGATAGCTGGAGAGCATAAGATAGTATGAGATATTGTGGATGCACCTTCTTCACCAAAGTGCACACACTTAGCTGGGGATGTGGGGTTTTGTTTGTACGTGATCTGCATTGTTGTGACTGCAAAAGATAGAACAGAGGATAACTGTGGGGAAGCCATTGTGGAAAACCTGATGGACTGGAAATTATTTAAATTGTTCTAGTATGAGGAAACACACACACACACACACCTGACTACAAAAGCAGCACTGTTTATAGAATTGCTTGTCTTTAAAATCACAGTGAAAGTGCATTTTGAGAGCATGCTCCTTAGGTTTTTGTAAATGTTATTCTGGAAATGTGATGCTGCAACAGACATCAATGAAGAAAGGTATCATTCGACCTTTTAAAGCAATGGTATATCAGTAAATCAAAGCAATATCCTTTAATTTAGTTGCAGGAATTCCAAAATCTGATGGTACTACTGGTGTTTTCATCTAGCCTACACCCACTTGCATTCTATGAGGTTACCTCTAATGATGCAGTGTATTCTAGGAAAAAAAGTAAATGCCACTTTCGTGTGACTACAATACAAGTAAAACCAATCTGACATATACAAGCGTATAGGTTGTAATTTATTAGATGGGTATGTTGAGTGCTGGCAATGAGCTTACTGTGGCTCACCAGACATGAATCATTTAGGGAATCATGCTCTGCCATCATAAATCCACTAGCACTTTTACCAGCACTCCCTAAATCTAAATATCAATGTGGGTTGTCTGCTGGTCAGCAAGGGCCCCCTCCACTTTAGGAACCACTGTTTCAGACATACTAAATAGTTTGCATGTTTAATGTTTTGATAAATATAGAATGCCCTGTTCATGAGAAAAGTCCCCTCTCACTCGCCTCTCTCATTGGGTCAGAGGTCACGGTCAGCAATGGAAAACGTGGTGCCATTACAGGTTTTTATTCATAATGTTTATTCAAAAGACAGTTTCAGTGACAAAAAAAAGCAGTTTTACACCTGTGCAAAGAAAGAGAGTAAAGGGGATCACAGGGGTGTATGGTAGGCTGCACCACAAAATGAAACATGTCTGCACATAAAAAACATGCATGGCCTATCCTTGTTTTCTATCCGTACAAAAACGTGTGATTCTAAGAACATGTAAGGTGTACCACTTTAGGTTATTTGAGCCTCAAGATGTCGTGAGAACACCCACAGATCAAATTGAGTGAAGGAGGCCGATAATGGGATTACACACTCCAAGATGAAAGGAGGGAGAGCGATGGGACAGAAAATGAGTGAGTAAAAAAAGACGGAAACAAAAAAGGCCAGCAGAGTGAGGAAATAACACAGTGACACTTACAAACATATTGCATGAAACATATTTAAATGGGTGTAGTTCTCACTATACGTACCTCGCTGTACTTGATGCAGTAATGAACAGTTCACAAGGAAGCATGACCCGAAAAGTGAACACTTCCAAATAGGCTACACGTCAGCCTTCAGGAGCCAGGCGCGCCCCCGCTGCTACCTGAACTAACTAGTTTGCACACAAAAAAAAAGGTGCGTGTGCGTGGTGCGATAGCGCGGGTTGCGTTCAAATACTGTCGGCAATATGAAAACGACAGACAAACAGGGTGACCATACAGGAGTTTCTTGCATGTTTAAACTGTAGGGGAAAAAAACAGGCCGTTTCGTATTATAGAATAATACTTGAAAATAGTTGACCAGTCAGTGTCAGACCACACAACTCTTATGACATGAAATGATCCATAGGCCTATTCTCTCGCCTGCTATTCTTGGGTCAACAGATCAAACATGTACCAAGTGTGAGCGTGTTGCTGAACTTTCATTACACATCTGCTTTCAAAGGTTGTGCTACACTTTCATCTGTTGGCTGGTGTGATCTTTTCTCCAGTGCCAATGGTGTGATCTTCCATAACTTGAACAGGAAGAAACTGTTTTATAACGCTATATTTGATGAATTCCTTGCACTGTCACGTTACTGTTGGTACAACCAAATTATTATGTTACAAAATAGGCTTATCAAAGTTAATTTTATGTGAACATACTATAACTAAATATCTGTAGGCTACTTGTTGTGTAACAGGTAATAGTAGAGTAACGTTACCGGAATGTTACCATCTGTTTCTGATTAACATTAATTGGCTAAAGAGGTCAAGCTAATCATAATGCTCCATAACGCTTAAGCATTTCATCACGTGTGAGAGATTCAAAACAGCCAGGACGAAAAACAACGTGAAGCACGTTCAATTGTTGAGTGAAACAAACAAAGACAATACAAAAACAGTTCTGACCAGCTGCAGATAGCCCCTATACAGTCTGTAAGCCAACAATAACAAGTTATAAGCTCTGGCGTAACCCATACAGATGTGGCTTTAAATGTCTTTGTTGTAATGGCCAGATGTTTTCAGTGTATTTTTCAGCCCTTGTGTCTTTTTAAATAGGGTACAATTAACCACATTACATAAATATAAGTATGGATAGTGCTATTTGTTGCAAGTTTTCATTCAGCTGTAACTTTACAAATAGAAAGAACAAAATCTCTTGACAAAGGCATAGCTGAGAGCTTTACGAGGAGCACCTGAAGGCAGCACAGGGAGGCGTTTCCACTGTGTTACTGCGTCGCTTGCCTGTTCAGCCTGATTTCCCCCCCCCCCCCCCCCCCCCCCCCCCTCTCTCCCCCACTCAACTCCCTCTCTTCCTCTTATTTCTCACCGCATCTCCTCCACCACCTGCCACAGCAGCGACGCAGCGATGGAGAACCGCCGCAAATGATCGCAAGCTCACGCAAGACTTCGCCAGAGAGAGAGAGAGAGAGAGAGAGAGAAAGAGAGAGAGAGAGAGGGAAAGATAAATAAACACAGAGGAGTAGAGATATATAGAGGGAGACACAGAGATAGAGAAACGGAGAGACGTGCGGAAACAGAAACATATGGTTCGTCTGAAGTGCGGCTGTTTCTAGGACTGCCTAACCGAGCTGAAACTTATTCAACCGCCGGGATCAACTAAAAGGCGCATTCGTTGCATCCGTTTTGACACTTCTTTGCATTCTTTTGTGTGTGTGTGTCCTCTCACCTGTGCGAGACTGCGCTTTATTCACCTCCGTTTCATTAGTTTGTAGGCTACAGGCTGGACTGCGGTTGTTGCACCTCCCTGAACGCGCACGCATACACGCGCACTGCACTGGTCATCACAAGACGCGGTGCAGCCCGCAAAAAAAAGCTTCTTGCAAGGAGGAAATTGAATTAGACAAATCATTCCCACAGTAGAGGAGTACAAGAGTGGCTGGCGTCTCTGCTTCTCTTCATTCTCCCCCGGCTCACCGTGCCTCCTCCGGGCCCAACAGGAGTCTCATAGAGCCCGTCTCTCTTCTCCTCCTCCCCCCTCCTCCCTTCCCCCCCGGTAACGAGCCATGTCTGGACACACTGTGACCATCCCGGACGACCGGGCGTTCGCCAGCTTCAAGGCGGAGTGTCTGTGCGAGGAAGGCTGGAGCGTGAACCACAACAAGGGGGGCATCACGGTGTGGACCCAGTGTCTCGAGGAGGGGAAGTCCATCCACAAAATCAAGGTGAGACTGTTTCACCTCCGCTGCAGGGACGAAACAGAACATAGAGGAAGTCCTCAGCATATGTTAAAACAAAGTCTACATTTGATCTGTATACTCATTTTCTATTGGGAGGAGGAAATAAAGAAGCCGTGCTGTGTAATCGGGCTGGCAGGAAACTGCCTTTTCTACATTCCCATATTATTAAAACTGCTGACATGCTTTAACTGCTCCTTTTTTTGCTGCATGGTAGTTGCAGAGGCTTCTACAGCCCTCCAACAGCTCATTGCATTCAAACGAAATGTATTCAGATGACGTGGCATATTACACGTTGTCCCTTTTTTATAATCACACAAACAAATGGGTTCAGTTAATAGTCCCGAAATGATGCTGACAGTGCAACTGTAAAGCCTGCAGCATGCAACTTTTTTTTTTTTTCAATGTCACTGTTTAGTGAACACATCCTGTGTTAGATCTACTCATCTATTTATAAATGTGTACAGTGGCTGGGTTGTGAATTTATGCCTGATGCACACTATGAGAAATCCCCGGTACTTTAGAGAAGTGAGAGCCTCAGGAGTCAGGTTCTCTTCTCAGGGGAGTAGATATACCATTAACCTCTGGCAGTGAAACTATTTTCAAATCTCTAAAGCAGCAGTATTAGGTAGTGTTGAGTATAATATTTCAGCTTACTTTGTTGACTTGGAGTTGGTTCTGCAATGTGTTATTAATTTAACTTTTATCTTCTGTAATTTAAGGATGTGCTGCTTTTCTCGGCTTCATATTATTATAATTATCTTTGGGTTTAATGACAAAATATTAAGCTTAAAGACATTATTTTGGTATTGATGGTCATTTGTCATTGATTGTAGGTATTTTATTACCTACCAGTTAGCCAGCTAGCCCTAGAGCTGCACTCGAGTACAGTTTGACATTAATACAGTAACACAAGTTGCAGTAGGTGGAAACAAATGTAGTTCCTCCCTGATCATTGTTTAGGTAAGCTCATGTGAAAGTGCTTCCTTATCTAGTCAAATAGCAGTCGTGGCAGTTTGTCTCGATTGTGAATGTTTGTCTTGGGAGTCGATGTGGAATAGCTGGAAAAACTGCTGTGTACCATCTAACACGTTATATTTGATCTTGTCATGAATAATGATTTGTTAGTGTTCCTGGACAGAGACCCATGGGAACAAAACTACCTCAGCACATGTGTGGCATAAACATGACTACTAGGAATAGATGATTAAAGAAGTTTGCACACATGTTCAGATAAAAAGTGACAGTTTAATGCAATTTTAAGCTCCTTTATCATTAAGATTATCAGTTATTTGAAGAAAATTACGGGGATGTATAATGTGTCAATGTATAAAAAGCTACGTAGAGTCCATTCATACATATATACTTCGGTCATATATAACTACTTGAAAAAAAGGTGAAAGATTTTCATCCTACAGTCTCCCCTTAGCCTCACGCCTGACTGACTGGCAATTTAGAGCTTAACTGGCTCAAATCTCCTAAATCTCCTAAAGTGTTGTCACTTTCACTTTAAGACCGATTTAGCTTCACAGCTGACAGTTTTTGGGAGGTTGCTTCTACTTTTCCGACCTGTGCAGGACTTTCTGATCTGACATTGAATTCTGATGACTGTAATTTCACTCTGGGATACATTGCCCTCTGTGTGAACAAGTGTGTAAACGTGTGTGTGTGTGTGTGTGTCTTCCTGCTGGTATATCCGGGTTCGAGGAGCGTGATCGAGCCCCCAGGTGTTTACTTTGTTAAATAAAGCGGAGTGTGTGCACGAATGGGTGTGTGTCTGTGTCCATATGGGTGTGCAGGAGCCACAGCAGCAGAGGGATTTTCCCAGCCCCCATCTATCTGCTGTATCTTTACCTGTGAAGCAGGGTCTTGTGTGTGTGTGTGTGTGTGTGTGTGTGGGGGGGGGGGGGGGGGGGGGGGGTCAACGGGCCAATCAGGAGAGTGTAAAATGGTCTAATTTGTGTGCAGAAGGAGAGGTGTATCATGCCTGCATCAGCTGGGTAATACGTGTGCGTGTTTGTGTGTGCGTGCAGTGGTTAAGGGTACAGGTGTGTTTCCTCGGGACAGCTCTGCAAACAGAGACAAGTAGAAAGTGCACACAGACACACATTAGGAGTTTGAATGGGGCTCCTATCTATACCTGCCACTTTATCTTTATGTAAATACGACAGGAGCTTTACTTTTACAGGAGTTTATTTATTTCTCCTCACAAAATGATGACATAATTGTAGTTGTGTGTTAATAAGGAAGATGGGGTGTATCGATCATGCTTATAGATGTGTGTGTGTGTGTGTGTGTGTGTGTGTGTGTAAGGGTAGGGGCATGCAGCGATGCCACGGATACTGCTCCTCTATTTATAGACGAAATAAAAGCATGCATCTTTGCTGGTGCATTTCGAATGATTAATGTCAGTGTGGAGCATGAATAGCAGTAATATATATATATATTTATCCAAACCTGAGAGAGAGGGAACAGTCTGACAATCATCATTATCATTAGCAACCTAATTATCATCAGCCCCATTATTGCCATACTTCTTGCCACTGCCATGTTCATCTATAATAACTTTTGGTATCACACTGTAATAACAGCTGAAACCGTCCCATTATATCATTTGTCAGCACATGACTCCACACACAATGCACAATGCGTGGGTGTGTGTTAGTGTAGGTGGTTTTTGGTTACTGTAATAGTTTGACAAACACACAGGGAAGCCCGGCTGTGAATCACACGTTACGCACGTTTTTTTGTGTTCATAATTGTCTTCTGCGATCATGCATCAGCACCCAGAGGAGCAAAACGATGAGAGTACGGAGCGAGGGATGGAAGACGGTGGCGGATAGAGAAGAAGATTTGGTGAGACAGGGAATAAGGAAGAGAATGAGTAGTAGCTGGTGTGGGTTGGATGTGAAAAGGTCGGAGGTCATGGTTGTTCTGCGTGGGCAGTGGGCGCAGTGTGGACTCGGACCTGGCATGCAGAAAAGACTCACCAAACCACACACACACACACACACACACATACGTATTGTTCGTGTGCCTACTTGTCTGCCTTTTTGTCTCCCTCCATCTCTGCTTTATCTCTCTGAACTCCCTTTCACCCGCCTCTATCTCCGTCTCCTTGCTTCATCTGTTGACTTCACTGAATTAGTGTGTAATAGAATTAAGCACACGTGTACTTAGCTGGCTGTAGGTCTGCATTCTGCACTGAATGCCTTCTGCTCCCCACAGTTCTCTTCTTTTTTCCTTTTCATTTGGTTTGACTTCTTCCTCCTACTCCTGTTTCAGTGTGGACGCAACACATTCATTATTTTCCCTGGTCTTTTCTGACCCGCGAGTCCTCTCCATTCTGTCTACACGTGGATATCAAATATAAGATCATTATTTACGTATGGTTGCCTTCTGTCGATATAATACATTGCACTATCTGTTTTTTTTCTTCTGCTGAGGCAACAAACATGGCTTTGGCACAGTCTAGTTTGAAAATCCCATCATACTGTACTGTATGTGTGTTTTGTACTTCCAGTGTGGAGACGGTAAGAAACAAGCCTTTAATTATGTAACGAGCAAAGCGTCAGCAGGAATCACAATGCATTATTGTTTCCCTGCAATGTCAATCAGCAGTCTGTACCCCCACACACCCTCTCTTAATGTTCAGAGTCCTCTCAGGGTAATAACAGAATACATGTGAAAAGTTGTAACTATTCACTTCAATAGACTGACAATGAATTAGTTGAGGCACATCAGTATCAGATGACTAATGACATTTGAACAGTCAATGAGCTCGTCTTTGTAATCTTCCTCCTCCATGTTCTGGTTTCTTAATCACACTGCTGGAAACTTTACTTACATCCTTTACTTACTTAAACGTTTTTATACTACAAAGAATAGAAGTTTTAACAACAAATTACACTTAAAACTACTCATTATTTAGAAGTAGTATAATAATTATTTATGTGTGTATGTAAGTAGTGCTGTTTTTTTAGGGCTGACAGTTTGTGGAGATCGGTCTGACTTTGCGAGACAATTTTTCTTTTACGCTGTCATATGGAGGGGTTAATTCAATTATCCTGTAGGTTTTAGCATCAAGGCCACAGCTAGTGTTGTTGTTGTTCTGGACTCCGTTATATGCAGAGAATTTTTTATTATTTTTTTTTTTTATTATTCTGAATATTAAAGATACCATAAAAGTAGACTTTATGGCAGAACAGGTGTATGGGATTGTACAGGTGTAGCTCGTGGCCAAGAGTCTTGGATAAATGAATCTATAACAATGTATATATTAGTTGATCACATGCAGCTTTAGCTGTCATATAAAAATACATAAAATGGAAATACTCAACTAAAGTAAGGAGTCTAATGGGACATTTAAAAAAAAAAAGTTTCTGTCCATATTATCTCACCATAAAATCATATATCAGTCTCTGAACCCAATCTACATTTCCTTGATCTCAGTGTAGAGATGGCATTTTAATTTAGCACTTTCTATTCCTTTTGTTTCACAGTGTGGCTGGTTGGGAAGCCCTGTGAGATTGTGGCCATTGCTATATATATATATATATATATATATATTAAATTGAATTTGACAGCAGCAACAATGGGCATAGCTCTCATGTTGTCATGCATTTCCAATTTGGATTTAGAGGTAGTAAATTACATTTCTTGAATAAGTGGGTTGGAAGCCAAAATGGGATGTTGAGATTTAAAATGATATCTGGTCTCAGGACAATTAACTTCACTTCATTTGGGTCTTTCTGAAATAGTGCCTTTTCAGTGTGTCTGTCAGTACCATTAACATTAATAAGCAAATGTCTGCATGCTGATATGCTAAACTAAGATGTTAAACATTATACCAGTCAAACAGCAGCATGCTGATGTTAGCACCGCTGTGTCTAAACACGGCCTCACAGCTGCTAACATGGCTCTAGACCCGTATTCATGTCATGTTACTCTTTCATATGACAGAATGTAATTGAATTAAAGGACTTTGTAGATCTATATCTGAATGAGCACTTCAGATAACGATTTTTAAAATGCCAAGTCCACCAAAGAGAGCTGTGCAGCCGAATGTAGAATGAAGTTGGTGATCGTTTTCTTTAATTAAGCCCTCAGGGATCAAGGGGAGGAAGATAGTGCAGATAGAGTTTTAACCCTCCAGGGCTGATTCATAATGGGAGTTAAAATCGCCTGGATCAGACAACTACCTGCAGTCCATTTCTTTCTCATTTATTCTCCTCTTGCTCTGTTTTTCTTTTGGGCCCTCTTTAGCCTTTCATGCTTGTTCTTTGTGTCTCTCATCCTCCATTGTTCTGTCCTTCTTTGTTGTTATTATTAAGACTAATTCCCCCTGGCAATTGTAACTGTAGTAACGGCTATACTCAAGGGCTGCAGACCGCTCTTTACACAGGGTGTATGTACAGTGTCATCGACTCCAAAGCTGACATAGGCAGCAGTCCCTATGGTATCATTATAGGCCGTGATACACTGCCTCATACTGGTTTCAAATCAACAAGTACGAATGTATAAACAATTGATCCTTCTTAGGTTTTGCTTTGAAATGTATCCATATAATTTATGTGAAGGTTGTTTTTAAAGTAGATCTTAGGATGTTTATGGCTAAAAATCACTCCCTGCTGTAACCTTCACAAACCATTTGACAGACTGCGTTTGTGTGTGTGTCTCGATCCTATAGTGACTGTATTGTTTACCATCTAAGAGCTCAGGTCAAGTAATGGCTCATCGGTCATCAGTGGCTTTGCTCTTAATGCTAATCCTAATTTTGTCTTTCTCTCTCTGTCTCTCTCACACACACACACACACACACACACACACACACACACACACACTGTCTCTATCGCTGACACTGATACACTCTGACACGTCATTTATTCTCGCAGTTAGGTGTGCATGTGTGTGTGTGTGTTACTTTCAAACTGTGTGTGTTCTGGATTTATTTGTTCTTTTTGCACATCAGATTAATATGGATGTGGAATTGTGTGCTCGTCTTTGATGTGTTTGTGTTTGTTTCACACCCACCTTTAGCGACAAACTGCAGCTCTACTTTACTGTGCGTTTATGGGATGCAGCTTCATTAAAATCGTATGAGCTCTAAAATGTTCCATGTTGTTCCACTAATCAGTAAATCTGGATTAGTCTATGGTTCATTTATGTCAGCTCTGTACATTTTCTTTACTGCCTAAAAATAATCATTCTGCCTCTTTCTGTCTGTCTCTCTTTCTCAGTGTCGGATGGTGTGCAAGGACGTGTCAGCTGAGTCCATGTATGACGTTCTCCATGACATTGAATACAGAAGGAAATGGGACACAAACGTCATCGAGACCTTCGATATCGGGAAACTTACAGTCAATGCGGATGTTGGTTACTACTCGTGTATGTCCCACAGAAAGCAGTCTTTTGACACTAATATGATTTGGGGCTGTGAATGGAAGCAGAGACACACGCAAAGTGCACATTGATCTACAGTCCAATGTTTTGTTCATCAGATTTATCTTGTATGTTAACAGGGACTTGTCCAAGTCCTCTTCGGAACCGCGATGTCATCACGCTTCGCTCCTGGCTGCCAATGGGGAAAGATTACATCATCATGAACTACTCTGTCAAACATGCCGTGAGTGCGCACACACACACACACACAGACACACACATACACTTCTGTACGGAGCTTACACATGCTCAGCTGGGGCCCCTGCTCATTCACCCCTTCAGTACTCTGTTCATATGTGTTCAAAGGTGCATTGTGAAACAAATGGCCCGTTTTCAAATGCGTGCACATTGAGTCGGTGAGCCGACATGAACGTTGATCCAGTTTAGCGAGCTTAAGGGCGTTGTTCTGGATTAGATGAAGTCCTTAAATATTTGTGGAAAGGCAGCAATATAAAGCTGTGTGTGTGTGTGTGTGTGTGTGTATGTGTGTGTCATTTAAGACTACCACGGCATCCAGGAAGTAAAGAGAGTTTGGCCACCTTTCCAAAGAGAGAGCACCCTCATACCTCCGGCTTTTAACTGGGAGAATGATTGATAGACTGTGTGCTGGCACTGCTTCACTTTAAGTGTAGGGTAGTTAATGTGATGCCGTTGAATACATTGTGTTCTTAGTTCAGCTTCCAGTCTTCCTTTTTAAGAACTAGAGTAACTTGAATGCCAAAGAACTCTCCTGTGTGAAAGATTGTACTCAGCACCTCTCTCTAGGGCCGCAGCAACCGTTTAGTTTCATTATCGATTAATCTTCAGATTATTTTCTCAACTAATCTATTGTTCGGTGTATAAAATGTCAGAACTATTTAAAATGTTTTCGCAGTGTTCTAAAAGAAGTTCAGTTTACTATCTGATGAGACAAAGGAAAGCAGCAAATCCTCACAATTGCCAAGCTGCATTACTTTAATGACGAATCAATTATCACTATAGTTGCCGATTATTTTCGGACAATCAACTAATTAACTAAGTAATTGTTTCAGTCTGACTTCCTGTCTTTTCTGTCTCGTTTCCATTTTCTTCTCTGGCTCTCTTGCGTTTCTGTCTGTACTCCGGTCTCTGTTTCTGTTTCTCAGTTTTGCTCGCTAATATAATGTTTACAAAAGGATAAGCCGTCTCATGTGACTCTCAGCTGTTGACTTACGCCTTCCGCATTCCTGCATCAACAAGTGGTTACGAACATAATAGACATTGTGTGTGTGTGTGTGTGTGTGTGTGTTCCATGTGTGTGTGGGCATGGCTGTGTGCCTGATTACCAAGGTCCCTCTATCACTAGAAGTCGAGAGCCTGACCCGTGGAGTGCAGCTTAAGGGGATCCTTAGTGGAGTGCTGAGTTTACACGTCCACCTCCAGGAGTCAGTCCTTTTTATACTGTGTTTGACTCTAAATGAATCCGTTTTCTTACTCATGGTGAATAACAGTTTTTTCTGTCTTTATATTTGGACCATTTTTCAGTAATCATCCTTTGAGATCCATTAGCCACTTCCCCGTAGTAACTGTCTGACTCATAAGAGGGGCCTATATATATTAATATTAGAGCTACAGCTAATGACTACTCTGTCAGTTGATCTATTGAGCACTTTTTTTAGCAGCATAGCTCCAGGGATGGCAGTGCTATTATTGGATGGATGGAATTTTCTCTCAAGAGGATGAAGCCCACTGACTTTGGTGATACCTTGATGTTTTTACCAATACCTGCAAAACTATTGACATTCCCATCAGCCTCAGCTGTACTTTGTGATTAGTGCAAATATTGGCATACTTGCCATGCTAAACTAAGATGGTGAACAACATGGTAAACATTATACTTGCCAGACATCAGCAAGTTAGCATTGTCATTATGAGCATGTTAGCATGCTGACGTTAGCATTGAGTTTGAAACACCGCTCTGTCTACAGTAAGTGCAGCCTCACAGTGCTGCTAGCATGGCTGTAGACTCTACTGTATGTTGTGTTAATTCATTGGTGAATATATAAAATGTCAAGAATGACATTGTGAGTTACCGGAGCCTAAGCGTTACACCTGCCCAACAGCCAAAAAACAAAAAGTAAATGTTCTTAGATCAACTTATTTCTGATTATAACTGATTGTCAGGTCAGATATGGAGTTTCCTGGTAAAGCGGACGTGTCAAGAGACGCCTCATCGGTGTCTAATGCTTTAAATCCTAGAGTCTGAGTACATTATCTCAGAACATAATGTTGTCGCTGATTTCCCAGAAACATGCAGATGTAATGAAAGCTGTCATTGTATTGTCAGCAGAAATTCCTTCAATGTAGCCTCTGCTACTAGAGGTGCAGGCACCAGAAATGTGAGTCAAATACTAAAGAAAGGATGAATCAGTTGCATGAAATTTTCCTCTGATAAAGATTCTTTAGCCAGCTGCTGCTCTCTATGGTTCTTAAGTGCTCTGCGGTGTGCCTGTCCCAATTAGTACTGGCTAACCAGTGCTATACTTTATCATCATGAATAATAATCTGAGATATGTAGTCAAAGGAGCCCGCAGTGGAATAGTCGGCCTTTACTACCGAGTAGTGTGGACTGGATTTAGATCAGAAATACAACCGTGAAGCAAAGAATCAGATTGATTGGCAGCAAAAAACAAACAAACTCCAGAATCCTAATGCTTACCCTGCACAAAGTATTTCAACCATTTGACAGATTGACACAAAGAGCTTAAGACACAAAGAGCTTTTTTTTTTTAAGTAGTGATTTTTGAGTTTTATCTGCTTCCAAAAAATGAAAGAAGATTTTACAGGGTTTCTTGTTCAAGGTTGATACATTCATGCTCTGAATAAGGATGTTCATTCCAATACGAACCCTCATCTGTACGTTCAATTCAATTTCAATTCAACTTTATTTGTATAACCCAATATCACAAATTTGCCTTGTTTATTGTCTCCACAGAAATACCCTCCTAAGAAGGACAAGGTGCGAGCGGTGTCCATACAGACTGGCTACCTGATCCAGAGCCAGGGACCAACCAACCTCTGTACCCTCACTTACATGGCCCAGGTAGATCCACGAGGTAACTAAAACACACACACACACACACACACACACACACACACACACACACACACACACACACACACACACACACACACAAGGTCAAACTTAACAGTAATGAATAAATAGCAGTTCACACAGAAGACTGAAGGACGCCGGCACACAAACACACAGCCAGGCGCACCAAGTTCTAATGAATGATTCATTCCCCTGCCTTTATGTCAAAATGAGTCGCCATGGTAACCACATGAAGGACAGAATCTATTTCACTCTGGCGCCCGGCTCCGTATTTAATCCTGAATGACATGACACGTAATAAAGAAAACTTGAAGTCCCTCTTTTATATCTTCCCCACCCTCTCACTTTCATCCTCCGTCAATCTCACCCTGTTCTCCGTCTTCGGTCTCTCTTTACAGGTTCGTTACCCAAGTGGGTTGTCAACAAGTCTTCCCACTTCCTTGCTCCCCTCGTAAGTCTTTTCGCAGATTAACACAGATTCTGTGAGTGAGTTCTCTGTTTGGTGACGTGTTAATCCACAGGTATTTATACAACCAATAATCAAGAACTAATATTCTCTCCTACACATTCCTGAAACATACTGTTTTCAGTATTAGTTTGTCTGTTTGAGGGTGTGTGCGTGCTAAAGATTCTCTGGAGAGCAGCCTGGGATGGAGCAATCCCTTTGTGATCAGATAATGTGATCTTACCCGTGTAGTTCATCTATTTTGTTCTTTCTAGGCGATGAAGAAGATCAACAAAGCCTGTTTGAAGTATTCAGAGTGGAAGCAGAGACACAACCCCGGTTTCAAGCCCTGGCTCTACCCCGAACAGACTACATTACCCAGCATCCCGCTCTCTGAGCTCAGCATCCAGCGTGCCGAGAGCCTGGAGAATATTGATGAGAGCTGCCTGGCTGAGATCCAGGGGAGAGAAGACAGCGACTAAAGCATACTCACTCACACACACGGTCATGTGTTCGTACAGTAATGCAGGGTTAGAAGCATGCCTGATACACATCCACAATTACACTCATGTATATGTGATTCTATATGTTAAGTATGTGTGTATGCAAATGTTGTTGCATATGCAGGCATACTAACAGGCACATGTATATACCGATCATGCACATAGACAAACTCATATTTGACCAACTCCATATATTATGTATGTCATATATTACATACATAATATATGACCTCATACATGCAACATAGATGCACTCACAGATACACACCCACCCACTCACAAGGGGCACCGAAAACTACTTCTGTTTACAAGTCGGTAAACTCATATTCATTGTAATCAGAAAGGCGGCTGTTAATGTGATATTTCATGCCCCTTCAAGGGATATCAAAGTTTTCTAATCAGGACCTATGCAGGTTATCATAGCAAAATATATTTTCAGTAAGATTTACTGTTGAGATGTTTACAGAGTAACCTGACCGTGGACAACTAGCTCTCATTCAGAATATAAACAGTGGATTTCAGAATTATACTCCTTTATCTGCGAGTTATGTATACGATCTATCTAGTAGGAAAACCTCTCAGTGCACCCCACCTAATGCTCATGTTTTCAGCAAGTACACATATGGAGATACATCATTAATTTAAACTACATTTATGCACTCAGACATGTATACACACACCCTTAGTGTCGTTCTGCCCATGTTGTCTCATTATGTGTCTCCATGACATTTTGTAAGCACATAATCAATATGCAGGCGTGCAGAAGGCAGCTGGAACCCCCAACCTGCAACCCTTTCACACACACACACACACACACACACACACACACACACACACATACAGATTTTACACACGTACTGTCTGCTACTCTAATTGAGAGATGTATGAATGTATGTAGAGTTTGCAAATTAAAAACGTATTCCTACAAAGGTTTTCAAATTTCACTGGTGAGCTGAGTCATCTTTTTTCCTGTATGCGTGTGTTTTAATGCGTCAGTGCCTTTGCTCCGGTCTGATGCTGCTGGTTTGCATGCTGATGCTAAAATATGGTTGATCTGCTCCCATTCACACATTGTTTCGGTGACATACACACACACACACACACACACACACACACACACACAAGAGCATTGATTACTACACAGCCATGATTAGAACAGGGAAACATCATGACATATAACCTATTGATGAACTGTTTTACCCTCTTGGAAAGTGTGTATGTGTGTTTGTTTGTATGGTTGCATGCACTCGCATGCGTGTAGCGTTTGTGTGCGCAATGGCCTAGATGAGAATGAGGAATCCCCCAATCTGTTGGCATGGCAACTCTGTGATCGACTCAGCACCGAAGGGAGACATAAAGCGAGGAGAGCTTTCCTGTCACAGTGGAAGTGACTTATTGCAGGGTGTCTGCCCCTTCTTCCCTGTGTAGGATCAGACTAAGAGCCCGTATAATGTACATGCACCACATGTACAACGGCTATAATTTCTGTTAATTGGACGACATGACACTAGTCTCGCGTAACACGTACTGGCACACGGTAACATGGCTTTTTAAGTATGGCTAAAGACCGCATCGAACATATTGGATAATTATTTGAAAGTCCATGAAGCTATCTGTGTGCCTGACTGCCTCAGTAAGAGGAGCATAGCACTGCATTGTACACGTTAACCTCATGTTTTTTTAATTTTGCATGTCATCCTCTCTTGACAGTTCCCTTTTTGCAACATCCGCCTCTGCATATGCACCGCCTAATAAATTATGAATGAAGAAGGAAAGAGTATGCGAGTGATGCAAAAAGGCATGAGGTGTATACAGCTCTGGTGTTCTTTCCATACAGCTGCCTTTGTATATAGTCATCCATCCATCCTCAGAGTCCTAATGAGACCTCTCACTCAGCCATCACCATTGTGTGTGCATGTGTATGTGTGTGTGTGCGTGTGTGTGTGTGTCAGAGGAAAGGGCTGCATGTGCATGAGTGTGTGAACTGCATGTCCCAGAGGCATCCCTGTATTGTCTTCCACCCGCCTGCCTCCGCAGCAGGAGGAGACGTATACGCAGCACGATGGCCGGCATCCCTCTGAGTGTGTGGTTCTGCATATGTGTCACACTGCCACCCACACAGCAAGAGGAACCCACCAAGGCTGATAGTCTGGTGATGACTCATCACCACCCCACCGCCTCCTCATCTCCTCTCCAACTCCCTCTCCCTCCACCTCATGTATTCTCCCACTATTCTGTTGTGTCTCATCGTCTTTGTTTCTTTTCTGTGTCCTCCTCCCATCTCAATATCATCTTCTAATTCATCCTTTCATCCTCTTCCCATCCAGGCCTCACTTCTCCTTTCATCCTCTTATCTTCAGTTCTTTCCTCTCCTCCTGTTCCCCTCTTCTCCTTGTTTTCTCTTCCTCTGGCTCTCTTGTTTAGTACTCTCCTCGTTTTACTTTTTCTGGATCTAGCCATTTGTTTCACTTCATTTATTACCTTCCTATCCCCTCTACAGTCTCCAACTTGTTCATGTTCCTCCTTTTGCTTTCCTGCTCTTTTCACCTTCCTCTCATTCATCTTCAACATTTACTCCCTGCTTCCTCTCTGCCACTTCTCACCTTTTTAGTCACCTGTTCCTTCCATCTGTCACCTTTTATCTCCTTCTTCCTTCTCCTTTACCCAAGCTAATCTTTCTGGTACAGTCCCATGATCTTTACCCGAGGTCAGAAGTAAAATGAGTCACGTACTGCCGAGTCACTCACTTGTCACACAGTCAGTGTATTGTTCATACCGACTCCTGAAGATATTACCCTTTGACTCATCGGGTCTTTGGACTGACTCACACAGAAACACAAAGGCCACAAAATATGCATATTTCCCATTAAGCTCTCGTTAAAAAATGTTTGACAGAGAATATGACAAACTCACAAGTGGGATGTATTTAATTCATAAATGTTTTATGTTTGGGGTCTCCTGGTACGTCATCATAAGTTATGGGTTTCAATTTAGTCTAACTTGTGACTTTTATTGCATGCCAGCCTCCCTCGCTCTCAATTGCTTTCATGAACTGACTCTTGACTGAGGCTGAAATACAATCAAAGGAATCCTCTTTAATAATTAAAGGTCTATTTACATGCAACATTCTCTTTCTACTATAAATCCTGTTTCCCCCTTGATTATTTTGTGTGTTTTTTTAACGTGAAGTCCTTTGAAATTCTTTCTACTAGTCTACTAGGCTCAACATCATGATGGTGAGTGGTTGCCCTCTTCTGGTTCCTATGGGACCTTACAACAAATCAGCAGCCAGTCTGATTTAACACTGATCTGAATTCCACATCACCCCCTCTTATACAAATTAGTTCTATTCCTGCCCACAGTGCTGACTAGAACAAAGCTGTTCATACCACCTGCTGGGATCATGGAAAGGACTGAAAGCCATGCAATTAAATAGCCACCTCTCATGTGGCTTAAATGCTACAGTAACATTTATTTCTAAGATTAAAAGTATGTAAATCAGTAACTGGGGAATTCCCCCAAATAAAACATTAAAACAAATGTATAAATATTTAACTTTGTTCTTATATATAAAACGAGTTAGCTAACTTTATTGCTCTCCATGACAAATTAGGTATAGGTCGACTTATATGCACTGTAAAGTTTAATGTGTACCTCGTAGTTAATTGTGCGTAAACGCTAATATGTTCTGTATGTCTTCTATGACTGTCCTTACAATAGTTTGTGATTTGCAGAGGGTAAATACTTTACACATATAGCATTATAGCATTGTGTGCGCTATGATTCCTGTCAGTGAGTAAGTGGGATATAGTTAAAGGGCATTTGCGTGAAAACAGGCAGGGCTGTCCAGGCTTTTTCAGTGGTCACATGACGACCGTACGGAAGTTTTAGCAAGTTTATCACATCCATGTAGCCATAGAAACACTGGAAAAACATTGCTCGCCTTAAAAAATAAAACGGTGCAGCGTTGAACGTCGACGCGTGCTCGTATTTTGAAACGCACAGGCGGAAGTGGTTTACTTCCTCTACTGTAGCTTCACACGCTGCCCTTCTCAGAGTTGTTGCTGCTTTTTCATCCGTGTGAGAAAAAAATGTTATCCGCTATTTGGCGTCGCGGTTGTGGTAAATTCACCTCAGAGACAAACACCAGTCTGTTTCAGTGGAGTTGAACACTCTGCAAACACTGGAATAAAGGTAAGCGAATGACGAGAGTATCTTAACTTTTTTTATTTTTTTAACAGAGAAACTTTTCCCAGAACAGCTGATAAGCGCAGATCGCGGACTAAAGACCATAAAACCACACAAACATTGGAGTCGTTAAAACAGATACACACACTTGTATTAATAGTCCGTCGACTGCTAAACCCAGTTGTGCTTTTAGATTTACGGTACTAATTAGTGGAGCAATAATTTCAGACCTTGAATCGGTTAATAATAACTCGTGAGGCGTTGTTTGGTTGTTGTTGTTGTTGTTTGCCTCTATTCTTTAACTCGTAGACGCGGAGAGGAAATGGGACTGCCTTCCACGGGGGCTTGTTTATCCCCAGTGGAATTCGTCATTGTTGTGGATGAAGCGTGGATGAATTGACTATTTATTTAATCATGGTTTTTAACCAAACTTACAGATGGAGTAAATCCACACCTGTGGGAATGGACGCGTATCATATGCCTCTTTTCTTCACATCATGGTTTGTGAATCTGTTAGCAGGTGGACTTGTGACAGGTGGTCACACAGGACTAGCATTTGTAGACTTAGAGCAATGATTACTACACTTTTTCTCACTTTTAAACAGCTACAATCGATTACACAGACCCACCTCGCTGCTCATGGATGTTTATTTCGGCTCCTGTGTGTGTGTGTGTGTGTGTGTGTGTGTGTGTGGGTGTGTCTATTTTTTAGAGTTGATAAGATGGTATCAATAGTGAAACTGTTTGAATGTCCTATCAGATAAGGTGTGAAGTTAAGTAGAAACTGTCATGGTTATTCTGGTTTTCTTTGCTAATCTAATCTGGTAAATAGTTGCAGGGGACTTTTTGCACGTGTGGGCTAAAAGCCTTATAGTACAGTACATGTTTGTGCACAGTTCAGTAATCTCACAGAAGCAGCATAATTGTGTACCCAATGATGTCTGTTATGTTATGTTAAGCAGGGCATACGGCTTCCTCGGTCCATTTACAAGCACTTAAAGCACGGATCAAACAACCTTTGTATTGCCAAAGAGCAACACAAATGATCCATATTCACGTGGGATCCTGGCAAAAGTAGCTATCAAACAGTACCATTGCCCTACTGACCCTGTTTTGTCCTGTAGAGTAAACGGTTTGTTAGTGAGCCTGTGACTGTCTGTTTTTGGTTTTTAAGTGCACACAGAGCAACATAATGTTGTGTTGTTTTCTTCAAGGCACGGATATAAGTCTACCAGGAAAAGAGGCAAACCATGCTAAATCGAGCTAATTCATACCTTATTTTAGATGGCTTGTTCTTCTACCGAGGATATATATGATCTGAATTATTGACCAGTCCTCAAGTTGCAGCTGAAACTGTGTCTGTCTGTCCCTATCTCTGCCTTATCTCTTGCATCTACCACGTTTCTGTCTTTTTTCCCCCTCTCTCTCTCTCTCTCTCTCTCCATTTCCTTCTGCGTCTGTCTCATATGCTCACATGATTACTCGCTACTGAATCACTCCCCACTGAGGTGAGAGGGAGAGCGTCTCACTGGTTCAGAGGACGTGTGGAGCCGCCTGGTTGTAACAGTTACACAGGATAGGCTAAATGGAGAGCCCAGTTGTGCAAGAAGTTATGACTGGAGGCTGCGACTAAAATTACATTAATTCAGGGGAAGAGAACGTGTCATTTGGTGATGAGTTTGTACTAGGGATGCACACATTCAAATGTACAGTTTGGTACACCTAGCCAAACCTTTTTACAGTAAACCCTACGTTCATGAATAGAGCGACTAACTTGTAGACTAAATCAAAGCACCTCTTTGTAGATCTCTGTGTAATTCCTCAACATTTTGAAGGATTTCTTGTCACAGTTTTGTAGTCCAAGAGATTTTATTATGAGGCATTGTTTTTAAAGCCGTGCTTCATGAGATGTGTTTGGGTAATCATTTCCAATGTCCGGGTTTGTTTCAGAGTTGGCTCAAATCTATGATGATATGCGGTCAGAGAGTCAAAACTTTGACTAAAAAAATGTGTTGCTGCAGTGGACAGTCGAGAGAAGATACTCCGAACTTATTCTGTTGCAAGTTTGTAGTATACACACACTTTATACTTGCGGTAATATCAGTTCACGTCCACCATGGGAGGAAAACATCGTGACGCGCAGAACATCATACTCATTTAATTTAAAAGTTGTTTTTTTTTTGTCACAGGCTGAGGACTTTGGTCCCATCAAGGGACTCATAGGTTCAATGTGGTCTGTGCGTGGGTTACCATGGGAAACATCCTTCTGTGACATGTTGCACTCACTCACACACACACACACACACACACACACACACACACACACACACACACACACACACACACACACACACAGGCTTGTTCACTAGAGGACATTGTTCAGATGCGTTCCTTTACTGGCAGAACTGAGTCACTATTTAGTTCTAATTGAAAGTGGGCTGAAAGCAGCTGTGTGTCTAGTGGTGGGTATATGAGTCATGTCCCGTATGTATGTGTGCGCGTGTGTGTGTGTGTGTGTGCGCGTGTGTGTGTGCGCGTGCGCATGCGTTTTGCCTATTTTTCAGTCTTTTTTTTTTTAAGGTCATCACCTTGATGGAAAATGATTCTCTAGTGGCTTCCCAACTTCTTGCCTCGGAGTAGCGTTTAGTGAAGTAGGCTGAATGAAAAGTTAAGGGAATGCTAAATCCATAAGTCTGGTAGAGGCACCAGAGCAGAGACCAAAAGCTGGTAGCGTCTGTTGAATATTGTAACAATTTAATTTTCTACTTAGTTCATCAGGTGGCTCAGAAACAGTAGTGCATTCTTGCGCATTTAATTTTTTTAACGACCATCATGGAGGAATCCAAACCGCAGCAACAAAGCAATTCTCTGGGCAACATGGCCGACAGCTTTACTTCAAGAATTTGAAATCAGCAAAACCTGTCCACTAACTTTGACTATGTTTGAGCACCAAGCTTCACTGGTGTCAACAGAGTCCACCTCCTACTGGATTTTAAAAACAGATACAGTAATAGATATTTGGGAGAATCTGATTTCCATGTGTCAGCCAATATTATCATTTTTTACATTAACTGATAACATTTTTTGTAACTGTTTCAAATGAGGCCCCCTTTTGTTTTTGCGACTAGCCTTTGTTGAGACAATGGAGCTTAACAGGGAACATAGGAAGAGAGACGGAGATTATAAGCAGTGGTGTATAAAGTACCCAAAAGCCATACTTGAGTAAAAGTAAAGATACCTTACTGGAAAACGACTCCAGTAAAAGTGAAAGTCGCCTATTAAAATACTACTTGAGTAAAAGTCTTAAAGTATCTGATATTTATTGGACATTGGATATTTATTGGATTATAAGTATCAAAAGTAATTTTCTGATATTAAATGTACTTAAGTATTGAAAGTAAAAGTACAAGTAAATGCTGTTAATAAAAAAGCAAAGGGTCAGAATTTTGAGAATTATGAAGTTCATTCTTTTAAGTGCTGTGGCCACCATGACCAAGGACAAGGAGTTGTGTTGAAAATAATTGGGTTGGCTGTGATCCATCCAGGAGCAACAATGTTCAACATCATATATTGTACAGAAGTATACTTTTGCATCTACTATGAACTATGGGCCTGATTTGATCACAACAGGCAAAGGTTTTGCTCAAACTGAATCTGCAATTGGTCGACTGCTACCATCATAACTCGATCTGATCATCCACCAAATGACTCAAATATCAAAACATGATCAATACTAAAGTATTACAAAACGTAATGCGGCGCTCTCGCGGCTCCTGTCAATCATATGGTGTGGTGGCTAGCTAACGTTAAGTTAGCTAACGTTAGCCAACTAGTGCTGCAATGATTATAGCTAAGATGACTCAAATCAACAACATCTCACAACTGTCAACACTTCCTCAGCTCACTAACTCGCTAGCGATCTGTCTGCTACACTAATTGTCTCATTTGATTTACGATAGCTAGCGAACGTTAGCCTAACATACACCATGTATAGCTAAATTAGAAGATCAGACACCTGTCTCCCCCCTCCCCCGACACAGATATACTCCAATCCTGTGGGAAACACTGCTAGATATCTTAACAGGTTTATGATAATTATGATAACTAAACATTAACGTTGCGGCTCATGAGATTCATCTTAATGCACCTCAATGTGTTTCCTGTGGTTGGATGGGGAGTTTTTGAATGCCAATATTTCAGTAGCTTCGGGTAAGAGGCACTTCATCCGGTACGAAGAATCTTTCACTCCAACATAAGAAAACATTTCTGGCAAATATGGCCACGGTGTTGGTCTTCGTCACCACCGTCGTTTGTTGCGGGAGCAGCAGGTGCTTCCATTTCTGCTTCCATCATGAAATCAGTCATCGTAGAGTGGAATGCTACTCATGGAGTCGCTCGCTAGCGAGCATCCTGGGCATCACTGTGAATCAAAAAACCGCGGCTTTGAGAGCAGTTGTTTGCAATTGCGTAATAACGTGATTAACCAATGATTTAACTTGCAAGCTATATAGGTCCACTGATTCACCAAACCTGCTTGCTTGCAGTCTGTGTTCCACCACAGTCCCCGACGTTGGTCTCATGATTCATTTTTTTTCTAAAGATAGATTTTATTTTGTTGCGAAGGTTTCAGGGGAAATGGGGAGTCAAAGTATCAGTTTTCTTTGCAAAATGTAGTGAAGTAAAAGTAAAAGTCAACAGAAATATAAATAGTAAAGTACAGATATCCAAAAAAATGACTTAAGTACAGTAACGAAGTATTTCTACTTCCTTACTATACACCACTGATTATAAGCAACAAAAGGCCCCAAACTGTCTTTACAACGCGGCCACCAAGATGTCCTAAATTTAGTTCTGATGATAATGGGACCGAGTTATGTACTGAGTGTTGCATTTTAAAGTTAAGAAAAGTAACTTGTTCATGCCCTCTGGTTGACATACTATGTGATGGAGACATTGTTTCTAAATGTCTCAAATATTCAACATTTCAGTACCGGCATTTCTTGTCACTTAACAGCAAACATCACCGGTATTTCTACATGTATACTCAAGGTAGAATATTCATGTGTCTTAGTAACACATCACGATATTGATGCCAGTGTCTCAATCACACAATATTGCAACATATATATATTGTTAATCTACCCCTCCCTGTGGTTTTTGGCACACATTGAAAGATGGATTGAGCTCCAGCCTTATATGTACTCTCACACAAAGGCCTTGTTACTCTTGAAAGGAAGGGTGAAAGGAAATTGTTACTTGTTTTGGAGTATTTCTCAAGACCTCACAGTCGAGGGGTAGCGTAGGAAGACGGCTGCACAGCATATACAAACTTAAGTACACTACACATTATGTAGTGATCACATCGTTGTCATTCAGCACCCTTTGCAAATTAAAACGGTGTTTAAGGGTTAATTAGACCACATTTTCCAGGATATCAGTATAACTGCTGATGATCATGCGTGTGTGTCTCGGTACAGAATTTACAACATGACACTTGTGCAATGCGGTCAGTGTGTGCAATACACTGGGTGGGTATGACTTAAGGAAAAAACTGGCACTATTGCATTTCACTATTATTACAATTCAGCCAAAGTCTATCGTCAGTGTAATTTCCATTAACAGCATAACGTATTCCTGCTATCTAAGTAAGGCTCTTTGTTTAAGTCGATGTGTCTGAGTAGATCTAAACATTGTGTCGATATTTATGGCTAAAAATCCTGATTGACTGATGATCACTTTTGCATACATCACTCCTGAAAATGAAAGAAATGTAAAAAAAAGGGTTAGCATTGTTTACTGTGCCAATAGCCCAAATTTGAATCAGTGTTTTTGTGATAATGCGTATGCTGTCTGCTACATGCAGGTTAGAGTTGAAGTGACGTAGACACAGATTCTGGCAGTGCAATTACAATAAAGGTCTGAGTCATAACTCGTCATAGCCTAGTAAAGAATATGTGAAAGGTTTGAGCCTTGTGACATATACTGCACGCTGTTAGTTGCAACCTTGTCGATATGGATGTGTTGCTTGAGAGCAGATGATATCATATGGTCATGTGTTTTTGGTGTCAGTAACAGGTTGTTGTCTCATAATAATAATATATTAATGGGAGATCAAGTTTGTTTGACATTTTACTTGTTGTTGTGTAAGTGTAAACTCAGTCCAAAAGGTAGATAATGTACCTCAGACAGTAAGCAGAGTTGAGCCTGACGTCAGCCAGCACTGATCAGCGTGAACAGAGAAAATGGAACATCCTGGCTGTCTGTTTGTGTGTCAAATTGAAAGGGGATATGAGCCTGAAACACAATTTCTGAGCCCCCCCCCGCCCCTACCAACTTCACACAAACAATGTTATTAGGTGAGCACTTGTGTTAGAAAGTGTGACCAGATTTGACCAGTGGGCCCCCACCATGCGTTTCCCTCCTTCATGTCAGTGTGTGTGTATTTTGTGTGTGTGTGTGTGTGTATTTTGTGTGTTGTGTGTGTGTGTGTGTGTGTGTGAACTTTCCTAGGCAACAGAATGCCCCATTGTGAAGGCAGCACAGAGACCCTGTTATTGGCGGCTTTCTGTGTGGGAGGAGGGAGCGCAAAGCAAGAGGGAGAGAGTGGAGAGAGTGCGGAGATAAATAAATTGAAATGTGCAGAGAGCAAAATGCTTTTTTGAAAATATCCTTGTTTGACATCTTACCGACAGCCAGGTGAAAAGATCAATATCAATTTCATCTCTCTGCATTGAGTGCAGAGAAAGGTCCGAGTAGTGTTTTGCGGAGCGAAGCACAAACACAGGAAGCAGGTCTGTCAAGAGTGAAAGAGTAGTCCTTGCTACGTCTCCTAAAAGGTTGTACCTACATGATACATCTTAGGCAGCAAACTAATCATTAGTACATTAAAGAGTCAGCCAGGTTTTGTTCAGCGTTAGGACAGCTGACGATTCAAAACAGGTAATTCTGAGATGCAGAATTCATAATTCCGGTCCTGGATCAACTGAAGGATGTGTGTCATGAAAGCAAGTCTTTTGGATGGAGGACCTCAAAGCCAGGATGATGAGCTTATACTTTTTTTTTTTTCCCCCAAGGGAGGTTGTTTGCCTCACAGAGACCAAAACAAAAGGCGTGTTTGTTAGCTGTTTGGTCAGAAAGTTTGAACTATGCGAGTGTGTAAATAACAGTGGTAAACTGGAGTTTTCTTGTGTTTCATGATATTACAATGCCCTATTTATACGCGTGATGGATGACTGGCAAACAATTCACAGAGATAATAGTAAATAAATGTCCACATAATATGCCCCATAATGCCTTCAATCCAGTTCTTACCAGATGTGGTTTTGAACTTGAGCATTTATTAAGTCGCTATAATATAAAAAAATGCAGCACAAAGGATGCTCAGAAATACAATGTATATAAGTTTTCTCCTGTTTTCTCATGTTCATTAACCTGCCTGGAGTCGTGTCTTAAAGTGGTGTTCCTTACATCTGGTACTGTAGGAAGTGTTGTGTCTGTGTTAACGTGGCATTCTCTTTAAACTGTTATGCAGACGACACATAGTTGTACGCTACAGTTAAGCTTAGTTTGTTGGGTTCTCTACAGGATTGCTTGGTTGATCAAAAACCAAAACCACATGTCAAAATCAAGTCTGTTGCAACAAAATCTCAATGTTCTCAAGGTTTTTATATCACCTTAAATATTCCATAAGTAAAAACTGCTTTACATTTTGGAGCCTCAGAGATGATTTGACATGCTTTTATCTTGTCACTCTTTGGTTATTGCAGCAGTCTCGTCACTTGTCTTGGTAAAAAAAATTTAGCGACTGCAGAACTCAGCTCCCCGACTGGGTGTTATTCAAAGATAACAGTTTTCATTCGTATTTCTCACCTTCTATATTCGCTTTTAACACTTGTGCCTCATTTCTTAAAGACGCCCCCACACACACACACGCACACACTCGCACACACACACTGAACACACAAGGCTGATTAAGGGCTTTTCTGGACCACAGCGCTGAGGTGAAAATGTGTGTTTGGTCAAAGATGCTGAGACCTGCAACTTAAATTTGTACGTGTGTTCAAATGTAATATTTGGACTTTTAATGCGTCTCCAATGACGGTAGATGACTAATTTATGGTGTCAGTTAAGTTCCTCAATTCAGAAATAGGAACTGCATTTGATCAGAGTGTAAGATTCACCCTGTCCCTGTGCTCTGTGGTCTCTGCCTTGTCAGAGGAAGCTTTTGGCAGGAAATGAAATGTCCTCATTTGAACACAGTCACACACTGGTGAGTAGCACGTCTCGGACTGGTATGTGTGGGTTACTGTGTGCTCGCTCAGCCTCCTCCACCCTCACGTCTGGCTACCAAATGAAATCAGGTCCCTATAATATTTTTATTTGTTGACTATTTTGCGTAATCTGTTGCTATTAAGTCAGCTAATGCGCCTTCTGTTTTGATTACAGTTAGATTTAATCTTTTGATTTTAAAGTTCTGAACTAGATTAGGCCAATTACAAGTTGCATTCAGAGTAACATTGATTGTTTTGCGTGACATCATACATAAAGATGTATCAGCCTGTTTCAAGTGTAGGTTAGGCTGTGTAGTTTCTAAAGAGGCTCCCTCTAAGCTGTGTGTTTGTGTTGATGAAAGACTGTTTGTGTCTCTGTCTGGGAAATGAGCAGCTTCCCTTGTGGTCAAAAGCACCAGGCAGAGATAAAATGTTGTAAAAGCAGTCGGTGTTTGATTAATGATTTTGACAGCAACAAAATAGCTTTTGGAGGTATGTTCCAAACCTGTTACACCGTTTAGAATTCATTATTTGCACATGGTTTTGTCAAAGCTCTAAGTTTGTGCATCACAGCGTATGTATACCTCACTGAGCTATTTGCCACAGTCGGGCAGGTTTCACCACATGTGAATGCGGACAGCTGGGACTGCCTGCTGTTTGCTAATCAAGGCCTGGCAGTGTGACTCATCTGCAGAACTTAACTCAAATCTCCAAAATTCATATCCTAAATGTATACTGCATTAGAAAACCATAACCTTGAGTGGATGGTACGTTAAAGGGAGTGGGAGATGCCTTGCGGGAAGCCAATCTCGAATCCACTTATGCAACATTCAAGTGTGTGTTGAGAGCTGTAGAGAGAATTGAGGGAGTCTGCGTGAACGTGCTGTGTGTGTCAATACTTGTGTCAATTACACTTCCTCCCATAGTGGTCTGCTGTGTGATAGTGCTGCAGTAGGCTACTGACTGTGTTAGCTGCTCAACACTAATAATATATAAACTTATATATATATAAGTATGTAATAAGTAATTAGTTTACCTTTTTATAACACATTAAATAGGGAATACAGATCTAACAGCAGTTTCCTTCTAAGTCACTCATCAGATATGATCACCTGATCTGTGCAGCAGTTTATGAACACACAATCCAAAGTTTGATTTATCCGTCCAAGGGCGGGTGAAATCGACAGAGCTTTTTAATACGACTTGTTGCTAGAGGATCTGTCGAGGCATTAACGCAACTTCCTTTTTTTTCCTTCCTGACAACAGTTCATCACACACATCTTTGACAGTTGACACTGCCGTTTACAGATCATAAATAGGGCCAACTCTTGGATGTATACTATTGATTATTAACGGAGCAACATATATAGCAGAACACAACTATATGCTCTGTAAAGACATAGTGATTTTATGTCTACCTGAGCAGAGAATGAAGTGCCTCTCCCTATGTGTGAGTTGTTATCCAAGCTTGCCCTCGCTTTGTTGACAAAGCCGGGCCGGCCACGCTTGCTTTTAGTGCATGTTTGTGCATGATCGTGCATGTGAGCGTGCCCCACTGGTTAGCTCACGGCCGCACTGATCTCATATTCCGGTTACAGCTGATAACGCAGTCCAACAGTGTTGCTGCGGAAGCGTAGCACCCTCCTCCGGTTCACCCTCGGGTAAACACGGTTAACTCTGTCAGCATGTTTGCCGTAGTTCGTACTGTTCGTACTGTCGGCACTGTCAGCACTGTCAGCACCGTTAGCACTATTAGCTACAAGCCGCAGGCTCAGGCGTCGCTATGTTGATTTAATCATCACTTGTTGCCTTTTAGGAATCAAAATTATTTCTGCTCTTTTGCACCACAAAACGTTACCCAATGCAGGATTTCTAAAAATAGGGCAGTTTGTAGGAAGTATTTTTCATCATGGCCCAATGTGACACACAATGATCCATTTTCAGGAACTAAAACAAAGTTTTCAGATCAAAAGAGGAAAAACAAGAGATCATCTTGCGAGTGATCGCACCAAATGCCAAATCGGACCAGGGGCAAAAATGTGTGTGTGCCCTCCTTGCTGAATCCACAACCATCTTCGAACTCAACCTTAATTTTGATCTCAACTGCACACCTGTAAAGTTTCGTCACTGCATCTTACACGGTTGCAATGCTATCACGTGACACATAATCCCCTGGTAAAATATCCCAAACATGCCTCTGTAGTTCCTGCTACAGTAGGTGTCTCCGGGACTACATTTTGCCGCGATGACTCACACACAAACTCACAAGGTGAAAACGATACCAGCGGCGCTGTCGTTGCCGGTGAGAATATTTGTTTGGAGCTTATGAATGCTTTTCTTTAATTGCTGCTCTTGAAAACTGTTGGTGTTTTTTTTTCCTCTCCCACAGGTTCTGTAAACCATGATCTGAGGATTTAAAGTCAACTTTTTCCCTCTGTGGACGACACAGACACGCCCTTCCACATGCTGCACTCACACACATCAGTCATGTCTCAGTCTGAACCCACTAGTTACAATGTGTGGGACTGGTTATGTGTTCTTCGCCTGGAGCAGTACTCTGAGGCATTTCGAAGTGCCGGACTGGCAACGTTACGACAATGTCGCAGCCTCACACCAGATCAGCTGGAGCGGATGGGCATCACCCTGCCGGGTCACCAGAGACGCATCCTGGCCAGCCTGAACAAAACACACGGGAACAGCGACACACAATCTGACACACACTCTCACCTCGTACCGTCTGAAGGAGATCAGAGATTGGAGGAAACGGGACACGTCAAAGTGTTGCAAAGAGAGAGACCTGTGCCTATCCCAGTGGAGAAAAGACCTGTCCTTAAGGAAAGGGGGAAAAGAGATGGAGAGACATTGAGACCTTTGCCCAGGGAAAGAGAGAAACCGGTCCCCATGGAGAGACAAGTGCCCAGGGTGAAAGAGGAAAGTAGAGAAGGAGGAGGGAAGAGGCCGGTTCCTGGACAAAGACGAACAGCAGCTAGAGAAGGAAAAGAGGAAGAGAGGGATGGAGGAATAGATGGAGAGAGGGAGAAGCCAGTGCCCAAAGAAAGGACGAGGTTTCGCTCCAGTGCTCCAGTGGAGTGCGACCCCAGCCCACTTGTCTCTCCAGCTTCTGACGCCCCTTTACCCCCTGTCCCTCCACGAAGCATCCCCAACTGTCCTCCACAGTGCTTCACCTCCCCCCTCAGCCCCTCACCTCCTGCTCGAGCCCCTGCCTCCCCCAAACCGGACAGACATGCGGTGAAAGCCCCAGCTGTACAGAGCAGATCCCAGTTTTCCACCCCCGCCAGCTCCCCCACACATGCACCCCTCCACCCTCCCAACTCCCTCTCTGCTCAAACTCGGCCTCAGACGTTAGCTATTCAGCCCCCTGCCCATCATTTGGGTGGTGACGGAGGAAGAATAACTTCATCCGTCTCCCCAACTGCGTCCCACAGCAATGACGTAAATGCTCCACCTCTCCCACCAAAAGCAGGGGCGGTACCTAAAGGCCCTCCACCAATCCCACACCGGTAAGACTACTGTTATTTTATGGATGTGGATGCAGCTTTTAATGAGTGTTTTAATGCAGTTTGCTTTATGGCTGTCTTTTAGAAAACTTGTGACATGTATGTGAACAAGAGTACAGGAGTGTGACCGCTCCTGTCCTTTTTTTTGTGGATTTAAAACTACTCTTCTTTCCCTCTGAGATTGCCTCTATCTATCATTTATCAAAATAGATGATTTAAGAGAAAAACATAACAGAAAAACTTGAGATATATTTCACTGGTTGGTTGCTCGACCCTGTTTTTAAATGGGCCTTTCTGCTCCAACAGGACAGGCTTGGAGATTTTTGTTTTCCACCCTATTAACAAAGTGAGTTTTAGTAATATTCTGTCCTCCTGAGTGTGTGAGGCTGCTGTATTGAAGGGAAGATGACAACACGTATGTAAGTGAATGTTTGTCTGTGTTGAGAGTTATATTTAACAGTCAAGAATGTCACCGCTGTAAACGTTTGTTGGTTCTTAGAGGATTGTGCTGCCACCTATTGGACAAGAGGGTAAAATGCGACTCCTGCCAACTTTAATAGCAGTTTAGACACCAACAATGTTATTGGTGGCTTTTAAACACTTCCTGAAATCAAAATTAGACACTTCCTGAAACTGAAAGGCCGTAGCCCATTGACTGACGGAGTGGACCTCATGCTCAGCGGCCTGTTGAATACGGAAATATGTGAACAAGACCTGTTGAGGGTTCATCAATGAGCGAATTGAGCTGTGAAGCTATAGTCTGTTTTGTGGTTGCTTTACCACATATGTGGGGTTTTTTTTCTTTGGTGACCTTGTCTCAGCTATTATATTCCTACATTGAATATAAAATCCTGTTTTTTGCAGTGTTTAGATTATTTTATCTACACAGGCACTATTGTTTTTTGCTTGTTTGCTCTTTGTGCACATTGATGTGAATGTGGGTCTTTTAAAAAGCACTTGTGTTTTTAAGTGGCTGCACATTTTCCCTTTAAGAGCACACTATCAAGTTGCACTGATGAGACTCTAGCTTTATCATATGTCTGTGTGTACTTCCTGGTAATAGCAGCCTATACAAGATTAGGAGCTCTTAATTTTCCCGTCACCAGTCAGGCTTTAAAGTACTCTGAGCATTGCAAATATATGCATGTTCTCTGTCTGTGTTTTAAAGGGAAACTAGCTGTAGAGAGAGGGAGGAAGTTACAATGGAGAACCACACAGAGCGGTTAAAACACACAACACAGCACAACACAGAGCTTCTGGGAGAATCACAGGGAGATAGAGAGAGTGAGAAATAAAGATAGAGAGAAAGACAAAAGTGATTTTGTTTCCAGGATCTACCGTCAGACCTTTTGAAGCCTCTGCCAGAACACATTCACATGCTCTTTTGTTTCCTAGTAAGTGTGCTTCGTTGCCTCCTCCCATCTGGTCATTTCCTCCTCCTTACCCCCCCTCTCACCCCTCTCTTCTCCGATGTGTGTGTTAAAGATTGTTGTATTGTCATGAAAGAGGACTCCTTTTGAACATGTTGCTCCAGGTAAGATAGATACTAATGATACCTCCACTTGTCTCTTCTCAGTCGGTAGTTGTTTTTAGCATGCACTCTCACCTTCTAATCCCCCTCCTCACTCTGTTCTGTGTCAGTGTTTCCAACAAGGAAGCCTTTCTTTACTGCTGTGTTCAGGTTTTCTGCCGTTACCCCTATTTTCAGTGAATAGAAAACAAGGTTCTGTTAATACAAATGCTATCCCGTCTACTGGAGTTAGTTTTGCTGTTATTTTCACCTTGACCAGAGTAAGAGAGTTTCTTGTTTTAATGATCCTGTGGTCGAGAGCAGATATCCTGTCCTGTCCTGGGGTTGTTTGGGGAGTTAAGTTTAGGGAACTGACTCTGGTATTGATGTATTACCTCTATGCCTGTGGAGTACAAAACCAGAAAAATGGGATTTCAGAAAGCGTGCACGTTTTGCTGTCACGACAACTGTGCTCTTAGCTTTAGTGTGAGCACTCGCTATCAGCAATGACACACAGACCGCTTCGAACAGCGATTATAACGGTACACTGGTTGTGTTTCACACTGTAGAGTAGATTGGTGCTGGTCTTGAATACCCGTTTAGTTTGTGTTTTAGTTAAAAAAGGCAGAGAGGCCATGTAATAAACACATGGGAATTTAGAATGCCTCTCATCTGCCAACACCGTAACTAAAGGGTCCGTTAGCTATTGTCAGCTGATGGGGATAAAGTGTAGAAATGTGCCCAGAATGAGTTCACATGAACAGAGTGTGGGAGGAGAAAGGAGCGGTCATTGTTTCTTCAGCCTTCTGTCATCTCTTAGCTACCAGAGGGTAGGTTAAATATAGTGTCTAGCTAGCAGCCCCTCTCTCAGCACTCTTCCTCTGAGAACCAGGAGGAACTGTGTCAACGGGTCAGTTTCCCCTCATTGTGTATTATTTTAGGGTTTACTATTAAACAGAGCTCAGGAATAGAACTTATATGAAGAGTCACCAGTTAACTATAAAGTATGTTTTGCTACTTCATAAATGGTCTTTCTCTTGCTGGAACCAAAGTACACAAAAAACTAATTTAGAATGTGTATATTGTATAAATGTAGCTACGCTGACGGCTAATGCGGCCATGGTATTACCACATTAAAGGTGCACTTTACACAACGGAGCAGTTTATTTTGACTTGAGCTGACAGTCCAACAGCTAACACAGCTTACTGTAACAACTATACCAGCGTGTCTCTAAAGTGCATTAAGTCAAGTGACTGTCAAGTACTGTCACGTGATTGTTTGAGCTTCTCTGAAACCTCATATTTGTCAAACTTTTACCGTTGTGACTTTAAAAAAATATATATAAGCAGTAACTGTTTTCTGCTAGTATTTCACTCAGGCATATTTACTTGTCACGTTGTTTCTAAACTAGTCTTCCGTTTAGAGGTTCACATGTTCACTATTTCTGGTCTCGAGCTGTTTGCTGTAATATGTGACGAGTGTCTGTTATGTCCTTGCATGGGTAAAAGCTGATCATTGTGACTGTAACGAGAAGACAATTCACAAAACAGGCAGGAATAAAGAGGAACTTTCACAATACTTGATGGGTAGAAACCAGGCCTGTGTGCTCACTCTTGACTTTCCCGTCAGCATGGAAGTAGCCTCTATAGACTGTTCAACGTTGTGTGAATGCACTCATTTCACAATTTTTGAGTGAAGATGTCTTTATGACTAATAAAAAGGAATAATAGAGGAGTAATGATATGAAAAGCAAGCAAGAAAATATCCTGTATTGTGAGAATATATATTATTATTGTTTTTAAATACAGAATATATGTAGCCAATGCATTTGATATCATAATGGTCAAGTGTGACTTTGTATGAAGGATATTGTGGATTATGAATGTGCAATTATGAATTGCCAAAATTGGGGATTCACTAACACCGATACTGGTATCCGATACTGTTATTATTTATGCATATATTACAATTGCACGATATATCCAGTAGGAACTATTTGGCTGTAAAATAAATTGTTGGCAGTATTCTTACCATTAAAATGTGGCACTGCAGCATATTATACAACTGGTATGCCGACACACCTCTACTGCACACGTGTGTGTGTGTGTGTGTGTGTGTGTGTGTGTGTGTGTGTGTGTGTGTGTGTGTGTGTGTGTGTGTGTGTGTGTGTGTGTGTGTGTGTGTGTGTGTGTGCGTGCTTACAGTGGAGCCAGAGGTATGCTGTATTGACATGGAGATAGAATTTTGCAGAGCGAGGCGGGTTCAGACTTGCTACTTAAACCAGAAGTGGAGAGAGAGCGAAAAACATTCCGACAGTCAGTAGCAGAGCAGAGGGACACGGGTTTGCCACAGCGCTGGGATCAATTCTCATACCACCGAAGAAGACAAAGCAGCATAATGTGAATTGAATCAGGTTATCGGAGTGATTTCTTTTTTTTGTCTTTTTCGTCATGCAGTTCGTAGAGAGTTTTTCCTTCAGACCATCAGCTTCACGCAAGTTTGTTGCCTGCAACTTTGTTTTTGTAGCAGGTGCCTGGAGAAAATCTCAAGTGCTGTTCTTTGTCGTTTTTGCTGTGGAATGCGAAAAAGACAAGACAGGAGGGGGATGTCAAAGGAATTTTAGCCCAAGCTCCAATCACCGCGATGTCCGAGGACTCCTCTCCAGCTGTCCAAACCTCTGTTGACCTGTCCTGCCCTTTATCCCCCAGCTCCTCTCCCACCAAGACGGTCACTGATGAGGTGCAGAAAGACCAAACTCCACAGGTCCCACCTCGCACCAGGACACCCCAAACTCTAGAAGACGCACACCAGTCAAATCAACCGGACAGTCAGCCGGCCCTGCCTGCTCGGAGAGTCATTCAATCCAGTAAGTAGTATGATCTGCATATAATACTTGTTAAAAATGGGTTTTTTTGGGGGGCATTTTATGCGTTGATTGGATAGTGATAGTTTAGAGAGTGGGGAACAACATGCCACAATGGTCCTCAGCTGGATTTGAACAGGGGTTCATGGTCGGCATCTTTACCCCTGAACCACTACGAATTATAAATGATATTGAACCTACATTTCTGAATGGTAAAGATAGGCAGTACCGTGACTTTCATCACTTTCTGTAAATTTCTGGTTCAATGGTGCTAAAATATTGTTTAACTAAAGTCTGTGTCAGCACAGTATGTCACTCAACATGTGTTCATAAATACATCTTCTTGCTTAAGGCTGCTATTACCACAATTTGTAATTTAAAACGGCGAATAGGTCATTTTGAACCATGGCTGTAGCCTCACAGTGAAAGTAGCGTTCTCACTGTAATTGTAAATGTCATGTAAATTAAATTAGAGAAATGTATTGGGCCAGGAGTATCTAAAACTAAGTAGTTTGATAGAGCTAAAAGAGAGCCTTGAAAATGTTAATTACCTTGCTTAAAATAAATACTGAGGCCAAGAACACTGCAGCTTTCGCTTCAAATCCCTGCTTTATTCATAGTGAGTTGACAGGATCCATGCTTGATGCCTTAGATTTCTGTTTTAAGGTCATGAATGTGTATTTAGTGAACCAGGTTAGAATTAGTTTGAACACATCTGCTCTGAGTTGGCATTATGGAGCAGGTGGTACAGTTTTTTTGGCTAACATAGAGTCTCAATAAAGTTGAGTAGGAGCATCACCAGGACAGTTTGTTAGAAGGTATTTCAGCCATTGTTCACCAGTTTTTAAGAATGAAAAGACTCCGGTGCTTAACAGAAGCATCGTGTCTGATATTTTGCTATCCTAAACATGTCTGTTTCAACTTGATATGTTTATTCTATTCAACATGCTGGAGGGAATATGACTCTGCTTAATATTTAATTTTGTCACTCAGCCTGAAAATCTAGTTCTTATGAGAGAGGGAGAGTCTACCTACACAAACGCTCTAGTAACTGACCCAGTTACACTCTGTTGTCCTTGACAGACCTTTTTAGTTTCTGTGTTCACAAACAGATTAACACAGGGAACACTCTTTAGAACCAGGTATCTGGAGTAACTTGTACAACCAGTGCTGTTATTTACTGAACTGTATCCAATTTCCCAGAATGACTTCTGGTAAACCCCAGAGAAAGAATGTCAACATCTTGAGCGTTTCTGTGGATTACACGCAAGTCAAGTAAAGTTATCGTTCCAATAATTGGTGGATTCATTCTTTCTGTACATCGGTCCTGCCAGATGCATTCAGTATGATCTTGGAAAAATGGAAAAAGCTACAATCCACCAGATATCTAAAATCAATATATATACTTTATGTATCACCCATTCAGGAAGCACAGAGGCCAAAAATGTTGCCCCTGTTCCAAGTCAGAAAACAGTAGTCAGCCTCTTACGCTAAGGGCGGTATGTCTTGTACAATATTGTTTTTTTGCATCATGGTTTATTGAGGCTTGTTCAAATTCTATTGAGTGTTACTGTTCAATTCTCAAAAAAACTGGTTATAATATTTTTCTCTCTTTTTGAGTGGACATCATGTTCTGCACGTTATTTTTCTAAACAATGTCAGCGTCTAAAAGTTTTCTTTGCAAACCGGACTTAACTAACTAAAGCAGTACAACTCCGTTTGTTCTCTCCTTCCACTCCCTCTCTCAGGGTTGGATTCACTCGATGATTGTTCTGATGACTACGAGGATCCAGACTTGTTTTATCCCGGCGCTCATCGAATAAACGCACCAGACAGGGTAAGTGAGAATGGTTCCTTGTTTTACACTCTTCTTCCTCTTCTCCTACTGCACAACGAATGACGGCCGTGTCCTCCTGTAGGATATGTCCCTGCAAGTGCCTGGCCAGGCAAAAGGACAGCGCAGTTCTTTGTACAGTGATGATGATCAGTTGGATGATGATGATGATGAGTGAGTATCAACACAAACCATTAATACAAACCCCACTCAAAATTAATCTTTGCAGACAGTACGCTACGGTATCGCTAACCATGGTAATCAGCATATAGCTTCAATGTAAAGCTGTGGTTTTGAGTGCTTTTTAGTTATTGGATATCTTTGTTTTTGCTCATTGGATAATGACTTTGTGTTTAGTTGTACTCTATCGTTAATTTTAAAGCACACTCCTTACACTTGAGACGTATGTGCCAAAAAGTTATCTGTAATTGTTATTATATGTCTCACTAGTATAGTTTAGTGTGGAGGCTTGACTCAGACTGAGCCGTCTTTGACTCTTTTGTGAGGGCTGTCATTGTTCAGTGTAGAATGTGATTATGAACGTATTGGAGAGCTTTGAATAGTTCCAAAACAACACATTCTTGACAATCTATTTCATTCACTAATGATTCAATCTCTATGCACAAAAGCATTATATTACTTTTTCAAGATTTGATTTTAAGCACATTACCTGGCATGCAAAGGTGTAGAAAATTGAAGATTATTATGCAAACATTAATTTCAGGTTTCTTTCTGTTGATATCGTTTACTAAGTGTGTGCGTGTTTGTGTGCTTATTTCTTTGCCCCTAAGTCCTACTCTTTGGCCGGACGGGGGCGTGGGCAGTCTGCAAGGAAGCGTCTACCTTCCAAACACTGGCAGACTGACACCGGCCACTAAAGACGACAGCTCTCAGCTTGCTGCTGTCATTAAGATGGGCTGGCTGGACAAGAATCCACCCCAGGGGTATGAATGACAACACATACACACACACACACAAGCTGAGGGTTGTGCTAGTTAAAGGGCAAAGATCAATGCTCTACACAGATATCTAGTGCGTACATGACATTAGCACTATCTTAATCCCTCTTAAAAACATGATGACATCAGTACAAAAGCTCAAGATATGGCTTTACTGTTAGGGCTGTTTATATTACTTGAACAAATACAGCTAAAGTTTTCATGGCATTCATTCTATTATTCACAAAATTACTTTCAACATGGTGCGGTTGGTTTTATGTGCTTTATGCCCGCCATTAATAATTACAATGAAAATGCAATAAGAAGATGAAATGCTTCAAATTACTACCCAGTCAGGCTCTGTAAAACCGTTATCCTAGTTCCTCTTGTATAACAGTAAAGGGAGTTTGTACTTCACTCTTTTGCATGCTCTCGTACACAGGGCCCTTTATTATCAGCGACGATGGGTGAAGCTGGATGTTGACTACCTGAGATACTTTGACAATGACAAGGTAACAACAAAACATGTGCAGTAACTCCATCACATTAGACACTGTCACTGGGAATCTACATCACAAGCGAGACGTGAACAGCACGCCAAGCGCCGCTGAAGCGCTCAGTCGGTTCAGTCCACGCCAACTCCGGCTTCACTTTGGTCAGAACCAGCTGTCAGCGTTACAGCTTCTGAGGATGCGAAAGGACAGCAGCCTGCCAAACTGTCGCCACCCATAATAGTTTTGAAGTGGGCTCAAGTGGACTCCACGTATTGTATTCATGTATATATTTAGATTTTCTTTCTCCGCCCTCTGTAGCAAGTAGGGGAAGTATTCTTCTAGTGAAAGCATAAAGCTCATAGCGAAAGTGGGGGCCTTTATCGGTCATTACGGAAAAGTTTGACCCATGTAAGCAGAGGGAAATTTGAGTGATTTCAACAACTGCCTGTGCATATGATAGTCAGTCACCTCAGTGTGTTCTATGACATTCAAGTGATGGATGCTTCAAAAAGCACTTTCTGTGTGGATTCGCCCTGATACATCAAGACAGCCTTTAACTGATTAACAAAGTAGTCGTTGCTGTGTGTGTGTGGTCTGTTATAGGATGTGTATTCTAAGGGGATCATCTCTACCGCCTTCGTTACTAATGTGACCAGTGTGGGGGAGCTGAAGTTTGAGGTCGTCACAAACAACCGAACATTTATCTTCAGGGCTGAAAGCGAAGGTCTGTCTGTTTTTGTTTGGTCGTGTCTGTGTGTGTGTGCTTACACACATAAAACAATAATGCATGCTACTGTTTGTAAGAAGCCATGTGCATATGTCTTATGCAAGTACAGTATCTTGGTTCACGTATATTTGTGCATGCATATTTTAATAAACAGACGTTTACTCATACATGTGTTTGCACATCCGTCCAGTCGAGAGAAACGAGTGGGTGACTGTACTGCAGGACTGCACCAGGGGGCGCCATCCGTACTCCACCATGAACCCAGGCTCACCTTTGTCCCCGGACTGTCAGGGATATCTGGAGCTCAGAGGGTTACGCTCCAAACTTTATACCGCTGTAGCCTCGGATAAAGTCTTCCTCTACAAAAACATTGAGGTAAGAACGCTCTGTGTGTGACTGCAGAGATGAGCAGTGGAAAACAAATCACATAGTAGTAGTATAGTCTTTATTTTGCACACCACTATATAGAAGTATTCAAGAGAATGAGAGATTCTTAAACTACAGAGTAATTAGAATGCATCAGAATAAACACTGTAAAAAGGATGTCCCCTTCTTGTGTAATTATTTTCCAGTTTTGTCTTTTGCAAAAAGCTCCAGATAATATTGATAACAGGGCTGTATGTTACACATGTTTATTAAATCTTACATCATCTTAATTGAAGGTTACATTTGTAGATTAACGAGTGGTGTTTCTTTCAGCCTACTCCACATTATAAGAAACAGTAAAGTTAATGTAATGTAGCAATTTCAGATCATATTTAGAACACAGAAAGTTGAGCCACTCAGACAAAAACATCCTTGTTTTTCTTCCTTCCAGGACTATCGTATAGGAGTGGGTATCACATCCATTGAGATGAATGTTGGCAATGTTAAAGACTCGGATCGTCGTGGCTTTGATCTCACCACGCCTTACCGCATATTCAGGTACTGCATGGACGCAAAAATGCAACACACACACACACACTTACTGACTTTCTGTCATGTGTAAACTCTTGACCTAGATGTGCGCTTTGTGTCTGTAAGTATCCAGTGCATATTTTATGTACTGCACATAGTCTGACTGATTCTTACTTTTTTTTTCATCTCCTCTATGGATTTATGTCTCTCCAAAAGGATTTAAGTGCATATATAATCAATCTTCCTGATAAATCAATGGCTGAGCCGGACTTTGTGCTCGGATATTCAGAGGAAATAAGATCATGTTGTTATACTGAGAACTCCCACCGTCCAGCTATCCTCAGCTGGACATCTTTGGAGAATGTGAAAAGCCCTTTGTATGTGTGTGAGTGTGTGACGAAGAGTGAGGGAGATGTGTGTGCACAAGTGTTTTTGTTGGTGTGATGTGTGTGGTCTTTTGGCTGACAGTGCAAACTGCCTGCAGTGCAAAGGCTCAGCTTGACAGGATGGGGAAATCTAAAAAGGCTTGTGTATTTGTATAAGAGTTGGACTGCGAGTCATTTTGTGTCTCGGTCTAAATGTGCATTTTTGCAACTCTAATGGTTAGAGAAGTGTGTGTATATGTGTGTTTTCAAGGACAGAGACTGATGTGTTGTTAGACAGATGGGAAGAGGAAGGATTCAGACATGCGATCATGCGTCAAGCCACAAATCTGTCCGTGTGTGTGTGTGTGTGTGTGTTTGTATAGTTTCCAGTCTTTGATTCAAGTATTTTTAGCAAAACAAGAGCAGAGTAAGAGTCAGTACTCAGTGGGCTCATGCGCATGAGGAGACACTCACACACACACACACACAGGGCAAACACAGGCTTTCTCATTTCCATCACTTGGTAGTTGTCATCAGCATCGTAATGTCGGCATTAACACTTGGCCGTGTGTTTGTCTCTCTGCGCAGTTTCATCGCAGAATCAGAGCAGCTACGAGAGCAGTGGGTGAACGCCATGAGGAATGCGATAGATGATGCGCTGTCGAATAGCGAGGTGGCCGAGCGGATCTGGGCGGAGCCTAGCAACAACCTTTGTGCCGACTGTGAGGCTCCCCAGCCGGAATGGGCTGCCATCAACTTGTGCGTGCTGGTCTGCAAGCGATGCGCAGGTTTGTGTTCGTGGGTTTCGATTCATGTTTATTTTTCTCTTTATTGTGTGCATCTATGTTTGTCAAGGTGAATATTTTCTCTTTATCAGCAAGTTTTGGAGTATAATTTTCATACATGTCTTCAAAATACGTTGAGTTTTATACAGAGGATATATTGTTATATATACATTTTGACAATGACATGACAAATATCAATTAGCCTGGTGTGAAAACTCTTGGTTGCATGGTTGCAGTAGAATTTCACAGAACTGTTACACGGTTTGTATGTACTTTATCTTCAAGTGTGTGTGTGTGTGTGTGTGTCTATTCCAGGAGAGCACAGAGGACTAGGTCCGAGCATCTCAAAGGTTCGTAGTCTGAAGATGGACAGGAAAGTCTGGACAGAGGAGCTTATACAGGTACGCACTCACACACACACACACACGCACACGCACACACACACACACACGCACACACACACAAACAGGAGTTTTTTATACAGAATAATATACAATTTATAGCAATAAAATATACAATGTCCACAGTGACCTGAACTACTTATTCATTACATATTCATTTAGCTGCTTAAACCCAGACAGAGCTGAAGATTAATTTATACTGAGGTAGCATTTTATTTGGTACACTTACATAACGTAATGCAGTCTAATATCATAGCCATGCAGTTAATCCTTGTGAAGCTCAGAATGTGAAGTTTTCGTGGACACTGTGTCGGGGGTTGGATTCAACTCTGTGGTCATTTCTGAGGCAGTAGTCAGTGGTGGTGTTACATTATATTGATGAACACACATAAGGGTAGAGCATATTAGCAGCTTGGTCCAATATGATAGAATGAAAATAATAATAATACAAAAAAAAGTACAGGCATGTTTAATATATGGTCAGACAACAGTGCACATCTTGGCCTCTGCATGTGCTTCCTATCCCCATTAATGTGGAAATACTTCTCCTAAACCCCACCTGTGATGCAGGTGTTTCTGTTGCTGGGCAACGAGCGGGTAAACAGCTTTTGGGCGGCTAACGTCCCGCCAAGTGAAGCTTTGGAACCGTCGAGCTGCAGTGAAGAGAGACGGCGCTTCATCACCAACAAGTACCGCCACGGCAAATACAGGAAGTACCACCCGCTGTTCAGAAACCAGACAGAGCTCAACAATGTAAGTGGAAATCACTGCTTTGATTGTTTGCCTTTGTGTGTGTGTTCCCCTAACAGTTGAATTTGATGCACACACTGGTTATAGAGATTTAATATGCAGAACTACATTGGAAATTCTTTCAGTCAACAGACCTTGGGAAAGAGAGGTTTAGGGAGGATTTAGAGGCGGCCGAGATCATTGGTTTAGCAATCCGCTATGACTAAATTCTCTTTAACCAATGATGGTTACTTCATTTATTTATTCGCTTTGGTGAATGTAGTATTAGTATTGACTCCCCCCTTTGCATCACAATACAGTTCCTCCTTTAAGATTAGTTTTTTTCCCAGCAGCTGTGTGCATATGTCTCATAGAGTGTCACAGGCTTAGTTGTGACTGGATTTTGCTCGGAAACGCACACACACACACGCACGCACGCACGCACGCACACACACACACACACACACACACACACACACACACACACACACACACACACACACACACACACACACACACACTATACACTGTACATCTGCATGCTGACTAATCAGACTGTGGCAAAGATTCCAAAAATAAAGAAGTGATCAGACTGTACAGATCCGTTTGAAAGATTGACTGACAGAAAGACAAACAACAACAACAACAACAACAACAACTGGCCTTTCCTGTGAAACCAGTTCAACAGAACATAATTAAACATGAATCCCTTTGTGTAAATACATTTTTTTATGTCTAGAATTGCACTAAAGGAGAGTATTTATTATTTTTCACTCAGTAAGCTCATTTTAAAAGTCCAAAATAGCAAGTATGTATGCTTCCCCTCGCCAGATAGCTGATTCAGGCAAGCTATATTTGTCACTTCACCTCAAAGTGGAGCATTCAAGAAACTGATTGGAACTGACAGCAGTTGGAGTTAAACGCAGGTTCCTAGATTGCAAAAGCTGTCTGAATCCCAGATTAAATCCAATATTTAAAGTACACTCAGTTGCAATAATCTTGATAACTGACATTCAGAGTCGAGCTAAATTAGAGTAATTAGAGTGATACTTCATTTGTCTTGTGGATCCCCGGGCTTGCTTCTAAGTCATCAGTGTTTGCAAAACATATCAGCGCATACTAGAGAATCAGCAGTGGACTCTGTGTTAGGGAGATATCACAATGAAGTCAGGACGCTGAAGACATGCATTCCTCTGCCCCGTAAACATGATAAACTCAGTCAGTAAAAGTCAGAAACACGACACCTGGGAACAGTTTCTGAATGGCTGGAGTCGGGGGTTTTGTATTGTGCCTTGGCTGTGCTCCACTGTGTGCAGTAAATGTCTTAGTGTGTCAGACTCTGCTGGGTCACTCATTAGCTGCTTAACCCACTTAACCGCAAACAATGTGGGCTGCTCACAGACGCACCGAGTGTGTGAGTGAGTCAAATTCAGCACCTGACTGTGAGTTCTATTTTTCCTCACTCAAGCGTTCAAACTTGTGTGAGTGAGTCACTGTGTTTGGGATGTGCAGAAGAAGATAAAGGAAGTTGTCCTATTGTCTCACACCCACACACACACACACACACACACACGCACTAATCACTACTCGTTTTGTTCCGCCGCTGGTCCTCCCTTCTTCCTTTAGTCCTCCTCCATGATGGCTTTCTCTTTTTCCCGCTTTCTGTCTTGAGAATTTTTGAATTCAGAACTTCGCCTCATTTCAAGCAGAACCAGCTCTACCTGTTGTTGTTTTTTTAAATTCAAATACTTGAAGTTCCTCAGCGTTGCTACACTTTCCACTTGGGTGTGTCTTAAGAAATAAAAGACTCTGCAATGGGTTTGAGTTAATTATGCAGTTATGAAAGAAGGCATTGATAATAAGGCAGTGAGTGCTGCTGGAGTGTCTCTGGCTCACATTCAGGTTTGTTTATCAAGTCTCTCTTTTTTTTCCTCTTCTTTTTGAATGTGACATCATTACACACTGCTTCAGCTGGAATGTGCTGTAACTCCGCCTCTCCCTCTCTTCCCCTCCTCATTGTTTGCTTCGACTGCAGCAGAAAGTTGATCTCTTCGCTCCTGGCTCCTTTTCTTATTCGTAAGTTGCTGGTGTTCCCTTAACTTTCTGCCAGACTAAAGCACCACAAACTAGGTTTTTTGTTTTTTGTTTCTTGGCATGTGCAACCTTGTGTTGTGCCTGTCTGCGTCGACTGACATTCAAACAGAGCAGTGATTGAAAGGAACTGAAAACTTGCAGGTAAGGTTGTGTGTGTGCTAGTGAGCTGGAGGAGGAAGGTAGTGAGAGTATTTGTGTTTGTCTGCATCTGTGTGTTTTTTGTAGATTACCTCCGGGGGAGTGTAGGAATGTGTGTCAATGGACCTTGGATCTCTAACAGTATGTTATCTCAGTGCAATGAAACAAACACATACTTTAATGTGTTTGTGGGTCACAGTTTTGTCTCAAGGCTGCTGAACCGCTGCTGTAGCTCTAAGTCAGTGAGCACATTGGAGTTATTGTGTGTACGGTTTTCACTGGGAGTGGGCTGAGATACGTTACTATGCATATTAATGTGTGTGTAGGCATGTTTCTCTGCCCTTTTTTTGCATTTTTGGTCTGTGTTGCTCTCTCTGTCCGTGCTTGTGTGTGTGTGTGTGTGTGTGTGTGTGTGTGTGTGTGTGTGTGTGTGTGTGTGTGTGTGTGCATGTGTTCTCTGTGTAATCAGAGTAGACAACCTCACCTCTGTCAATGGACATCATTGTCTCTCTCGCTTGGTCCCTTCCTGCTTTGTGTCCTCTATCTTTTGCACTAGGTAGTCAACTGTTGATGCTTTCCGCGGCCTTTGATAAACTAATTGGGTTTCATATCCTCTTGCAAGAACATAGTGTTCATGTTTTAACGAAGAATTATTCAAAATGTGTTTGAGCATGCCAAGAATGCCAAACTCATCTTGGTTTTCTATTTGATGTAGTATGTTTGACAGCCAGTCTTGCTCCATAGTGTCTTGTTATTGTCAACTAATATCTTTCTTATAAAGCCTTTCTTAAAATGCTTTATTGTTTGGTGGTTTCCTTTTTATGTCTTTGTGAGAGAGCAAAGAAACCAAGGAGCACTGTTTGGGGGATAAAAAACCGTTTGCCAGAGACCTGCTCAGTGTGTCCTTGAGTTATTTACCACACAGAGGGAAGTATTGGCAGTTTGAAAGCATGTGTGCCAAGTTTAAGTTATGGACAGTTATGTAAAGCAAGACTTGTTTTCACACATCTTTTTGTTGCATTTGTTAAAGCAAAGCTGTCTGCTTAAGATTGTAAAACCCATTCACCATTTTTGTCCCGAGCATTAGTGAGTATGAGTTGATGTCCTCCCACCTAAACAACCACAACCAATGACTGATCCCACTTTTTTTTTGAGCTTCTGTTTGTTTTGTCTATGTCGACTTCATGCTGGGGACAACCAGCGTTTTATTTATTATAGCAAACAGAGCTGAGAGGCTGTAGTAAAAACTCTTTATGGGCTTGTTTTTATAGTTACGGAAAGTGTCTTCTACAGGAAAGCTCCATCTCTTCTACCCTTTCTTTCTGTCCAATCCCTGCTCGTGCTCGTTCTTTTGCCTCATCTTTATTCCATTTTCCAACGGAGTCTTCTTATTTTCTCATTCACACTGTAGTATTTTAGGTCATTAATCCTTTTCAATTGTACAGGGAGATGGGATCTTTTTCTGTGTCTGTCTGTCTTTGTGTTTTTCCTCTGTGCCGCATTCATTCTTCTCTTCTCTTTTCCCTTCTTCATCTGTCTGGCTTTTTACCTCCGCCTCCTTCTCCATCTCCCTCTCTCTGTATACTGACCCTGGTGAGGTAATGACGGGACATGTGTGAATAACTCTTTCTCATCTGGATTTAATATATGGACGTGCATACACACATGTGTAAATGTGTGTTTTTGGCTGGACATTCGGTATGTGCTAAAATGGACAAAGCAGTCGGCTGCGCGCGCGCGTGTGTGTGTGTGTGTGTGTGTGTGTGTGTGTGTGTGTGTCAGCGCAAAAGAGGGCTGAGTGTATTATATTCAGTTTGTAGCCAAGTACAATTAGTCTCTAATTAATGTGCCCCACTAAAATGCTTTCATCTTCCTTTCACAATATTTTCTTTTCCTCCATTTCTGTCCAATATAACTGCAGAGGCCAGATGGAGGCCTGTGTTTTTAGACACACCCAGATAAAATCTCTCTCTCTCTCTTTCTCTCTCTTGGGAGATTTGGTAAGATTCTTGAATTCCCTTCTCTTCTCTCTTTCTTTCTGTCTGTGTGTGTGTGTGAGTGTGTGTGTGTGTGTGTGTTATTCCACTACTCCCTGTTTCATAGGCAGCAGATGTTGGAGGGCGTGAGGTCTTCAAACACCCATTTCCTCATTGTACTTTGATCTGATAGGTGCAACTCTCTTCAGTCAGAATTCACGTGGTTGACTATTGATTCATTACTGGACACTGACCTACTTACAACATGGCTTTCACATGTATGTCCACATTGGACAGAGGGCTTGTTATGTTAAAATGTACTGGAACACACACACACACACACACACACACACACACACACACAGTTATCAGGCTTAGGTATGTGTCAGCACAAAACATCACAATGTATTTGTTTCCGAACTGAACTGAGCTTGTAGTCAAATTACAGAACATCATGATCTGGCTTGTAGCTTTTGGGCTGTTGTTAGCCCACAGGGATTGATCTGAATTGTTTTATTTTGTGGGTAGTGGTGTCAGCCAGTAAAGTTAAAAAAGATGACCAGGTCAATGTGATGAATAAACAGGATAAAATAGGAGTTAACTCATTTTGCAGCCGTTTTCTCTCATAGCCCCATTGACATAGAGCATGTTTTTATTTGTAGTGTGCAGTTTTTCCAAGTTTGAGGCTGTAAAAACCCAGTCTACAACATTAGTTCAGTTCATTCTCGTGGGGGAAAAAGTAGTTTAAAGGAAAGGGAAGCAAGAAACTGCAAGATAAAGCAGGAGAAATCCAGTAAATTGTGTGTCTGGCAAAGGAAAAGAGAAAATGCGGTGTCATATCCAAGCAGAAAAAGGTGGAGGCACAAAATATCGATCAAACCCACCCCACGGATTTCACTCTGTCTAGCACATGGTTTCCCATTGATACTGGCACTCAAAAAAATCTCTCTTTAAGAATCTGTTCAGTTTTGCCTTGCTGTCAACATGATTTACTTTGTGAATCGTTTTAATATCTATCGTCAAACAGCTGTTTAATAATGTATTAATTAACTGTCTGTTGCTCGCCAGTTTGTACGGCACAATATATCTGCTTTCAATAGCTCACTAGCACTCTCATGTGATCCATACAATGAGGCTGTTGGACTGTACAACACGTGCACATGGATGTGTTCCACTCTTAGATCGCTGGCTAGCTTTTAGCGCAGATGTCTTCACTGTTGTGGGAGGCTGAGAACTGCTGTTTGCTTCTCAGTCTTTTGTGCGCGTAGGGGTGTCTTGTGCAATCGGAATCTTTGTTAATTGGTTTGTTTATGTGTGGCTAGAGGTAGAGGAGGGGTTCTGTCTGTGGGTGTGTGTGACAGAGTGATGTGGAATTTCTCAATCAGATCCAAAGGAGCTTGTTGGTTTTAACAGTAGACAGACTTGTGTGTGTGTGTGTGTGTGTGAAATCAAACTGAGTTCCTCAGCTGTAAAAACACTGCATTCTCTTCTCAGTCATAACATAGTTTGTATTCCCCCTCCTTCCATTGTCTTTACATATGGGTTTACAGTATCTTTTGACTTTTCCATCTTATCGTCTGTTTGTTTTCTACATTCAGCAAATACTTGTTTTCTTGTTTTTCCAAAGACACATCTGATGTGTTTTTGTTTCATTTCCCACCAAATCTGTGTGCAAATCTTAACTTTTGTTTTTGGTCACATGGCTTCATGCTGCACATTCAAGGGTTGTAATTAGTCTGCTTGGATGTAATGGAAACAGTTCCTTTAGTGAAATATCGACAAATGTAACACTTCAATACCGCTGAATTACATTTCACAATTAGTTCAAAATAGTCTACATTAATTGTGCAGCCTCAAACAAGAGCAGTAAAAGTGATCTTTTATTCTGCTCTCAGCTCAGTGTTCACTTCACTGGTGCTCCTTTTGAAGTGAAGTAAAAGGTTCATGGGGACTTCCAGCCTAACCACAAAAAAATGACTCCAGGCTTCTTTGATATTAAATCTTGATTAAATGTGCATATGGTGGATTTTGAGTGGACTCAGCAATTGGCACAGGACTTAAAACACTTCAAACACTATGTCGGTAGTTTCATCATAATAATAACCTCCACAGGTCCTATAAATCCCAAAATAATGACTTATGTTGTTGTTTTTTTATTGACAGCACAATTTGTTTCTCAACAATAACAAACAAGACACTGCGTTAACTTCCACTTGGTAATGCTATAGCAGTGTGTAAAGCAAGGATGCTCATTACACTGTTGGTGGTTATGGATCAGTAGAGGGCCTGCTGGAGGTTTTGACCTGCCTGCACACACACACACACACACACGCACGCACGCACACACAGAGTTTGACCTCAGCTCTTTCCTTCTCAACAAAGCTGACAGAGAGTCACATCACATGATTAAATCCAGGTCAGCAGCTGCACGACCACATTACAAAAGGGGTTCATCAGGGGTTTAGTCTCTTTCTTACTGATTGTGTCTCTTTCTTTCTCTGCCACACTTTTACTGCATCTCCCACTCCCACCCTGTTGCTTTTTCCCTCGCAACCAGAGCGGGACTTAATAGTATTGCAATAGTGCGTCTTTATTTTAACTTACCAGGTTAAGATTCACTAGGTTAAGTAAGTAAAGTAGGTTAACTGTAAATGGCAGATTTTGTCATTCTAGTCAATCTCCAAAAATATGCTGTATTAACTTGCTGTGATCATTTGGTTTGATTTTCCCTGCACTCAAATGGTATCGTTATATATATATAGTATTTGGCATAAGTCCGATGGGAGCATTCTGTACACTGAGCAACACGTCACTGTCTCCGTCTGTGGGATTTAATTGTGTTTTGCTTTTGTCTTCCTCTCCCCAGGCTCTTTGTATAAATGTGCAGTGCAGCGATGTGCTGGAAACGTTGAGCTTGATTTTCTGCGGTGCAGATGTGAATTGTTCAACTGGCATGTCAAGTTGGCCCACTCCTCTCTCCCTGGCCAACGCACACTCGCAATCCTTACAGGCTGAGTTAATAAGCCACAATCTCAACACAGGTACAGTAAGACTGCACAAGCACAGGGTTACATAAAAGCACCTTATTATGTTGAGAATTGAATGCATCTTCATCATACTTTCTTCGATGTGCCACTATCGTACCATCAACATTTTTCTACCATGTCATTCCTAAATGTTACATAACCAAACACACATTCTGTTCATACTGTACACAGAAGTGTTTTTGATTAGTTTCCCACTTATCTTTACCGGAGGCACTTCTCCTATATCAGATCGACTCACAGAAGATGACAGCCTGCATGTTTTTACACAAGAAGATTTTTTTTTTTTGACTTTTGTTTGTTTGTTCTCCTGCAGAGCTACCACGGTCAGAGATGGATGAAGACAAGCTGAAACATTACACACCACCACGTTGTGTGTCTCACAATGGCTTCCTGTTCAAGACTGCATCCATGGCTCGGGCCATCACAGAGCGCAAGGGCAAAGACGGTATTCACGTAAACCAATCGGCACTAACACTTACTTCCACTCCTCACCGTAACAAAGAACGCTAATACTCAATACGCTGTGTATTTGTAAAGCCTCTTTCTAAACAAAGTCATGTAGTAGTCGCTGTAAACATACAAGACTATAGTGTCTACAGATGCTATTTATATTACTATAATTCTTAATATTATGCTTTGTCATTCTTTATTTGTCCCTCCGTGTAGAGTTCAGTCGTCGCTGGTGCACTGTGAATGATGGCACCTTCAGCTACTATGAGAGTGACAAGAACTCGAACCCTAACGGTGCTTTGAAGGCTTCAGAGATAGTCTGCTTGGCCGTTGACGCGCCTGAGAGACACGGGTATATACACGCACGCAAACTGATCCATTTCCAATTAATTTTACTGCCCGTATTAAATGACTGAATCTGGGTTTTCTTTTTCAGTCAGCTGTCTAAGTGAAATTTTAATTTTAATTTTAAATATCACTCTCACTTCCTCCTAACCTCTCTTCCTAACACTCAGGTATGAACACACCTTTGAACTTTACTCAGGGTCAGAGCGTCTCTATCTGTTTGGCACTGATGACCCAGACAGCCACAAGGAATGGGTCAAGTCTATTGCCAAGGTAACCACCAAATACCTGTCCAGACACACAAGCACAAATCCTTTTACTTTCTCCTCGGGTGAACCCTTACAGAGGGACGGTATTTTTCTGTAGTGAAATTGGAGCGAGCTAATAAGTGGAAGGTGTGCAGTTCCAGCTCAGCTGAGATGGGAAATGCTGCCTCGTGGTCAGGACAGGGCCAGCTAATGCTGACTTGTTTCCTGTGCCACTTATTTTCCTTCAGAACAGCGCTCTTTACGGCTGATGTCATTGTCAGCTGCACGATGCTGTGCAGCAACAGTTGCTTTGACCTTCTGCTCTGCAGAGACCGCTGAAAGTGGATGTTGCAAAGTGATTGTGCACACAATCCTGCAATTATTGTAAAAACAATTGAATGTATCAGAGTTATAGCATCACAAACAGAAACATAAATGCCAGGATGGTAGATTGTCCTTCTACACATCCGTGGCTCAAGTCTAGCCACAAAGACGGCAATTCCCCTGCAATCATTGAAATACTGTACAGGAGCTTTAACCTTTCTAACAATTACATTAGTATTGGCTTTCGCAGAGGAGTTCAGTAATGCACACTCTGCAGTAGGTAATCATCATCAAAAGAGACAGCAGACAATGATTAATGTGCAATGTATTAAAAAGCCCTAATGTCTCCCTTTTATTTGTAGAGCTTTATCCCGGCCACCGCAGAGCCGCTACTGAAGTTGACTTTTGAGCGGATTGGGCGGCTGAAATGTAAAGACGGCTTGAACCTACAAACATCCAAGTTGGGCTGGTTTGCTCTGGTGGGCTCCACACTTCACGCCTACCTGGAGGACAGCCAGGGAGAGGAGATCCACCTCCGCAAACTCAATGAACTCTGTGAGTAAGACGCATTGGTCACAAACTGTATTTCTAACTGTACTGTAGTCTGTACACACACACACACAGTGACAGGGTGCTCAGAGTGATGATTGACAGAACAGTCATTTGGAAATATAGCAGAAATAAACATGTCAGAGTATGAAATATAGAAGTTTGAAGGACAGACATGCTGTGACGTTTACTCGGTTTAAAAGTATGGCGATCTGGAACAATAAGAGTACTATGTATTTGTGTTTTACAGCGATTCAACAAGACAATGAGGTGCTGGTTCTGGTGGAGAGAGGCAGGTGAGAGGGGAGATTGTTAGAATGGTGATACAATGACTTCACAACCTGTCACACAATGTACAGCCACTGTGTACAGAGCGCAGTCAAAATGATTGTAATGTGTATCTCTTTAAATTTAAGTTTAAGTTTACTCTGAATCATTTTTGGTCTTTTCTAAATGCCCCCCCCCCTCCTTACTCCCTTGCATTTTTACATTTTTCTTCTTCACTTGTTAATTTGCCATTTTCTCTTTTTGTACTCCTTCTCCTCTCCCCTCTGTCCCCCTCTCTCTTTATTCAGAACTCTGTACATAGAGGGAGAGAGGAAGTTGGATTTTTCCGGCTGGTGCGCTGCCATCCAGGCGGCAGCGGGGAGCGGAGGAGACACACTGAGCCAGCAGCAGCTGACGGAGACAGACATACCTGTCATAGTACACAGCTGCATCGGCTACATCACGCGGTGCGGTAAGAGACAGACAGAGATGTACACGGACAGGGAAACAAATGCATTTACAGAGTCACAGCATTTTCTCCAACACACACATATACGTGCCTGCAATTAATTTAATCACATTTACACCACAGGAGTCTATAGACCAGTACGACAACATGCTTTTAAGTTTTAGCCTTTAGAGAACAATGCCTCAGCAGCGTTTGGCCAAATGAAGTCTTGTTTTGAGGTGAAATAGTGTTTTACACTTTATACAAAGGTATCTTTAAATTCATATCAGTTCAGTTGAAATTTGTAAATCTGTAATGGACCATATGATCTTTTCTGTTGAAGTTGAAATATGAAAGTTGGATGAACAAGGTTTTTTAAGCCTAGAATGGTGTTACAGTATGTCTTTTCTGAGAGGTACGGTATAGACATAGCCTGTGTTTCTACCATTATCTTGTGTATGCTTATTTATTTATTTTTTTTCTAGGCTTGACCTCTGAGGGGATATATCGTAAGAGCGGTGTGCAATCCCGTGTGACAGCGCTGTTTGAGAGATTTCGTCGTGATGCTCGCAGTCTCCGGCTGAGAGAAGGAGAGCACCAGGTGGACGACGTCTCCAACACGCTCAAACGCTTCTTCAGGGAGTTAGAGGAGGGACTGTTCACGTCAGAGGGGGCCGGCACCTGGCTCAGTGCTGCTGGTAAGATTCACAAGACTGTTGTTGTGCCCTGCAGCCTAGTCCCGCTGGGATTTGAGGATAGATATCCAGGTGGATTTTCTATTTTTTTTACATGTGATTTGGAGATACTGTGAGACTTTTTCTACTTCAAAACTAGTCCCAACAGACTTAACATTGTATTGGTGTGGCAAGAGACTTTCTCAGTGGCTGATATCTGCAAAGGCAGTGAGTTTCACTTCCAGAAAGTTTGGAGAACTTCGCAACTCTGGAGTGTTTACTATTTAAACTACAAAGGGAATATAGTGGAAGCAGAATGATTTCAGTTGCCGGATCAGATTAGGTTTCAGGTGTCACCTTTCTGACACCATCTGTCATACAGAACTCCATACGAACACCTGCACTTGTTTGCATGTCAGTTCACAAATATAGCTTTTGTGTCAGAGCACTACATTCACTCTGAATCAGGAGCTTGTCACTTTTTAAGCAGAATCTTGTTGTTAATATCATCTCCATCCATCTCTCTGTCTCTCCCTTTTGCTCTCTTACACTTTCATCCTGTGCTTCCCATCTTTCACCCATCACTTCCTGACACTTCTCTTTTCCTTTCCCTCTCTCCGTCTCTTACTGCAGCTCTTCAGGATGAAAGCAAGAAAATCTCCCAATACCAGCTGCTGTTGAACAGACTGCCTTGTGTCAACAAGGCTACACTACAAGCCCTTATCAACCACCTCTATTGGTGAGAAACACACACGTTTAAATGATCTTGTACCTCTGTGCATGTCTTTGTGCACATACCCATGTATTTCTTCCCTGCATGTTGTGTAGCGTGCAGCGTTTTTCTGACCTGAACCAGATGAACCTCCATAACCTGGCCATAGTATTCGGTCCCACACTGTTCCAGAGCGACGGGAAGGACTTCACTGCTGGCCGCGCCATAGAGGACCTCATACAGCACTACACATCCATCTTTGAGGTTAGACTCGCTGCTCACTGTTAGACAGGAGGGTAAAACAAAGTTGTTCTCTAAGCCGAGTCAATTATCTAAAGAAATGACATCAGAAAATGGCAAACTCAACACAGAGTGCGTAGCTTGTAAAGGTTGAGATCTCAAAGAGCATGCCATCTTATATTTGTTGCAAGATTAAGTTCCAAAAAAGCAGAAAACCTTCAAGAAAAGATTCCAGTCTCTCCTATTATATTATTTGTTATTATCACCATTAAAATACTTTGTGTTGATAAGATTATATTCGTACAATGCTTTGTTTGTTTCAATTTAATATAGAAGTAGATGGGAAAACTAGAAGAAAGTTAGGGAGAGAGTGAGGAAATACATCATGATGGAAATGCCTCTTATGAGCTTAGAATGAAACCCCTACAGCCGTTGTCAAAATATACTTTTCTCGAAAGACAACCACCCATCTACAACAAATGAGTAAACACAGAGGGGTTGAAATGCTGGTGGGGATTTCTGCCAGAGATCTAAAGATTGGCGTGATGTTGTAATTAAAGTATTATGTCAGTTAATGGTTGATTTATTGTTTGTGTGAGAGAATGATTGTGTTCATACTTGCTTGCAGGTGGATGAACAGCAGCTAAAGAAGCAGCTGGAAGAGATCACTGTTATCATCAAAGTGCGAAAGGGACTCGATACGACGCTTCCTGTGAGTCACACACACTCACACAAAACACTCTCCGGTGCTGTTTGCACGCTTGTATGCATGCACCTGTTTTCTGCAGTCGGGCATCTTTGCATTCTGTTATTTGTTATCCTAATGCTGTTATCTTTTTGTCTGACCTTTTTGTTTGCGGACACTTCAGAGTACTGAACCTGGAGGGCACTTCATCTGTACAGTGTACCTGGAGGAAAAGAAGGAGACAGCAGAGCAACATGTCAAGGTGACCTGGACTTCACCAAATGACACACTGGGCCTCATTCAGGAAATGATATAAGAACAAATCTCCTCATATTTTTCTTCGTATCCACGATTTGTTCTTATTTCGTTACAACCCATTGATATCTGGGACTCACCAATGCTTTCTTAGAACATTTAACTGGTCGAGAGCACTCGTACTGTACCAATATATGAAAAAACATCTTGTTTTCACAGTCCACAAATTGTTGTGTGTTTTCTAGTAATTTTAATGATTATATTATTAAATATGGGAGCTAAAGAAATACTATTGGTCCATTGATACCAGTTTGGACTATTGAGATGATATGGCGTGTGTTCAGCTTCTGAATGGCTTACATACTGCTCTTAGATGCTTTTAGATTTTTCTGTAACGCCAGTACTTCAAGTTTATTTAACAGTACCTCCATTTCACAACTGCTGAAGTTCTTCTTCTTACAGCCTTTTTTTGGTGGCATCTCTCAATTTATGATCAATTGGTACATTGGTACACAGCCACAATTTTGCCCTTTGTTTAAGAGAGTGGGACTCTGGAGTAACTGCGTCACTTTTTCCCTCAGATCCCTGGTTCTATGACCGCAGCAGAGCTGACCTGTGAGGTCCTGGACCGGCGTAACATCCAGGTTAAAGACAAAGAGTACTGGAACTGCTGGGAGGTCAGCGACAAGGAGGAAATGGGTGAGAAGGATTGGAAGACAGAGGGAGATGGCATAACATTTGTCAAAAATATGTTTTTGATGTTGAAGCAGAGGATTTTGGCTCATGTACAGATATGCTCTTTTGGTTAGAAAATCAACATGAGTTTGCATGTAAAAATAGCACGACAAAAAAAAAAGAAACGCCAGCAGCAAACCAAAAACAATGACGCAAAGCTTGTGAAGTGCCCTCCACTCAGCACGCAGCATGACCTACTCAAAGTGACACCGAACCCCAGAGGCAAGAAGATCATTCTGTGATCGTGTGCCGTGGTTTGTTTTGAGCCTGGTATGTGGGACATCTGGTTCCCCACCCGGAAGCCTGTAGGTGGCTTATCTAATGCCAGTAACTCGCAACTGCTTTGGCAGATTTCCCATCACTGGCCAGTAAACCAATCTACTGATTACAGGAGGAGAAGGAAGAATGATACAGGGAAAGAGAAGGGTATCAGAAAGACTACGAGTGACGAGCTGGAGGGGATTCTCTCTGTCACTTGTCTGATACAGACGTCACTTTTCTATTACAATAACAAAAGCTATTTTTGAGTTTGGTATGAAGGCGTCACAGCTCAAACTGCTTGCAAGGATGAAAAGCGACATCACTGTATGCCACATCTGCATTCCATTGTTCACTGAAGTAGGAACACAAAAACACAGAAAAATCACTGTGCTCTGTCAATCACGGCATCAAGAGCTCAAGAGTTGTTTAGTCTAAGAATGATCAGGTGAAAATGATTTGAGGATTCTTGAAATTCTTTTATATGACCCTGCGTTGTGTGTTGCTCTACTTCCCTCAGAACGTCCACTGCACTATCAGGAGCGAGTCTTACCCACCCTTCACTCCTTTGGCACCGACTCCCATCTGCTCATCAAGAAACACCTCGCTATGGAGGCGATGATGCTCTACCTGGGTAAACACACAAACCAACAGCCTCTCTAAATTACATTACATTACATTACAGTCATCACTGCATTGTTGGTCATCAACGTCACTTTGTTCTTAATAATCCACAGCCAGTAAAGCAGATGCATCCAAACACGGGATGATGAAATTCAGAGAAGAGCGAAGCATCTTGGGACGCCCCTCTGGAAGTTTCCACGACCGATATTTCGTCCTCAATTCCAACTCTCTCAGAATGTACAAGGAAGTGAGAGTAAGATTAAAAAGATTTACTCGGAACAAATGTGACTTTCTCGTTTGTTCTTGTCCCATTCCTTCACGGGCTCTTCACTATGTCTCTGTTTCTCTCTCTATCTGTCAGAGTAACCGTACAGAACGTGACTGGCCAGTGAAAAACCTAAAGGTCTACATGGGTATTAAAAAGAAAGTCCGTCCTCCTACATGGTGAGTACATGCAGTGTGGCACTAATGCCACTTTTTATCCTCCTCATAATTACAGAGTGGCAAAGCAGTCTTTTTCCCCCAGAGAGTATAAAGTGTGCTTATCTTAATGTCTGAATATTAAGAATATCCCTCTGGACCGTGGCCGGGCCTCCTGCCATGGCCCTGCTGACACCCACTGCTACCATCATTATTTTGATTAGTCACATTACTATTTCTATTACCGATACCATTACTGCTTTTATTATCATTATTATTCTACTGTATCCACTGCTGCTGTCATTATAGTAGTAATCGTAATCATTATTCTGCTTACTACTCTCATTATATGGATCATTTATGTCATATGCATTGAATGTGTTTATGATGTTCATTCTGTACACATGGCATCTATTGCACTCCTGTCCATCCTGGGAGAGGGATCCCTCCTCTGTTGCTCTCCCTAAGGTTTAAAATCTATTGACTTGAATTGAAAATTGAATACACTTCTTGCTGGAAGGTATAAGCCTGATTAAGGTTTATAATTATTGGCAGAAAAGTAATGCTTTATGCACACGACTGCTATAGCATCCAAGAGTACAATCATTTTTATTTTTATTTTCTTCCTTTTTCAGTGCTATTTGTCGTTGTCAAATTAAAAAAAAGAATGTGTTTTTGGTTGTAGACTTTGTTTATAAATCTCTATACTGTGTAAAACCACTGGTGATGAAGACCAGCTCCACGTATTATTTATATACCTAAATCAAGCATCCGTTGAATAATGCAATAAATAAATATTAAAAAATAAAGAGTAAATTAGCTCACGGTGACTGGTAAACAGAATGACCACTAGGGGGCAGACTGAGCCCTAGAACCATAAGCGCTGGGACATTTATAGTTGGACTGCTGTTGAACAAATATCATCTTTCTGCCTCTGTTTCTCTAGTTGGGGACTGACAGTCGTGTTTGAGGGTAAGAAACAAGAGAAGCAAGAGAGACAGCAGTGGTGAGTAGATGTCCAGCTCTGTATGTAATACATGTTGCCCTTTTATATAGAATACACAGCTGTCAGCCAATAGTACTCGTAGCTCAGGCCAGTCCTGCTCATGTTGTCCATTTCAACAAGCACCCATGTTTTATTCCAAGCATAGTATTTATTCATTCAGTCGTTTTTGACATATCTGCTGTCCTTTTGTTTAGCAGTCACTTACATTTTTCACTTAGTGGCGGTATGATTACATTTGTGATGTGCATGTAAACATCACCAATCTTAGAAAAAAGCTAGCGGTTTCGCTGCAGGCAGAGAAAACAGGTCAGGTCCCTGCGTGAGTGTTTGGAGAAGGAGGCATGTGAAAGGTCGCTTCCACCCAGGAGGGAAACACATGTACACCTGTAACCATGCCTCTATTCAAATCCGTTCATATATAATATACATCCCTGTCTGTGTGTGTGTGAGTGTACATCAGTTGAATGTGCTGCATGCTCTGTGTGTGTCCGTGCATTCACGTAACGATGGGCCTCTACTCTTGTCAACAGCGGTAGGCATCAGCACTGTTGTAATGGGAGTGCTGCTCTCGTCACGCTGTAGGCAGTATCATCTCTTGGTTACGCTCCATCGCCATGTTGCAAAAAACACACACCTGAGAGGAGGAAACTGAGAGAGGGGGAGGGGATGTGGGAGAAAGATAAAGAAGTCGGGGGGGGGGGGGGGGGGAGAAAGTGGAAAGTAGAGAGGCAACGTGTCACGCTGAAGGGGAGAAACTGTATGCTAAGTAAGAAATTCTGCATTGACTCCAGGTAAACGAAAACGTAGTGAGGAGAAGAGTGGTTATAGATAAGGCAGAGAGTTGAAATTATGGAAAAATTAATGGATGAGGAGGCGCCCATGTGGCTCCCTCTTCCAATCTTACTTACCCACCTGCACTTAATGTCGCTTAGTTCTATCCCGTTATTGCTTCCATCCCATCAAAACTCTCGAACACTTGTTCATTTTATCAGCACATTCTTGCAGCCGCTGCACTTAAGCTACTTCAATTTTCTGAATATTATGTAAATTTCATTCTGTGCCTTTATGAAAACCTAAGATGATAATGAGCAGCATTTATTCTTCTGCAGCTGATAATGTTCGAAAGTTAATTGCACAGAAAGTAAATGTATTGTAGAACATTATCGAATACTGCGCTGTAGGTACGGTATGTGTGATAGAAGAGAGTTACTGTCCTGTTTTGAATCCCAATAAGCGCTAATGAGCTCTGTTGGCCCTAATGATGCAAACTAGGGAGAGGGAGGAGCTCTGTGCGTGTGTGTGTGTGTGTGTGTGTGTGTGTGTGTGTGTGTGTGTGTGTGTGTGTGTGTGTGTGTGTGTGTGTGTGTGTGTGTGTGTGTGTGTGTGTGTGTGTGTGTGTGTGTGTGTCTGAGAGAGGTGTGTTAGCATGTGTGCCTAAGCTCTTGACTGCAGCTAAATTTATGTCTGCTATGCACACTATACTGTATCCTATTTAGTTCTCTTGTACGTATCAGTGTTTTGTTGTGTCTCAGTGGAGGGCACTTGAATAATTGTTGTAGTCTAAATCTGCTCGGAACAATAATCATTGTATAAATAAAGCCTATTTATTCAGCACCACAGCATCGCTGATGACTCGGAGGGCTATGTGACGGCAAACTGAGTGGCATAAGATATGCACGCACACACAGTTTTCACTGACACCGGCACGCACACCGAACGCTGAAGGTCCTAATCAGTGTTCTTTCTTTGTTGGGAGTTTAAAATTAGGAATCACACTCAGTGTTTACGCTCGTGGCGCTACCACCGGGCGCCATAAGAGAGGATATGTCAATTTCGGTTAATATCTCTCTCTTTCTTCTGGTTCCCTCTCCAAACTCTCCAAATTTTTCTCTCCCCAGACCACAAACACATACACTCAGCATTCACACGCACACACACACACACACACACACACACGACCTCCCGTACTTTAACACTCCTCTATTTATTTGCAGGTATCTCTGCTGTGACTCCCTGTCAGAAATGAGGGAGTGGTATGCCACCTTTCTAAGTATCCAGGTGCGATCTCTCACACACACACACACACACACCCACACACACACACACACACACACACACACACACACACACACACACACACACACACACACACACACACACACACACACACACACACACAGGCTTCAACACACTTAATTTACGAATATTCTGTAAATCTGCCATTTGTTTTGTTTCAGTTTGTTTACACCGGCCAATAATCTTTAAGGAATGTAAAAAAACAGACAGTGGTTCTTAGCATTAGTGATCTTACAGCAAAGTTGGAGTATACTTCAACAGGACAATTTAAATAGCACGTAAGATGCTCATGTTACATGCATATTGCCCTTAACCTGCGGAGACTATTGTAGTAATGTCTCCTCTTGCTCCCTCTCCTCATCTCTCCCTGTGTTCGTGTCCACTCCTCATTAAAGTACGACGGCAACGTGTGGCCTCAGGACGGACTCCAGCAGACACGAGTGAGCCGCGTGTTGCCGGATACGCGTCACGGTAATGTGTCACTGATACCGCTGCGTGGCAGTGAGAATGAGATGCGGAACAGCGTGGCAGCTTTCAGCCAAGACCCGCTTGCTGTGAGTGAACCTACCAATCACTGGGAATAATCTAGGTCAGACCAGGAAGCTCAATCTGAAGCTACTGGCTTATCAGAGGCATTCATGCTGAACAGGTGGTCCAGACCCTCAACCCTGATCCTCACCAAAGAGGCGAACAAATTTGTGCTAGTTGTGTAATATGTACTTTGAGTAGAATTCGGAGGAGACTTTTTTCCCTCCAAATGCAGTTTTAAAGACATGCACATTTAGTGTTGCTTCAATATTTGTCTTCTCTTTTTATTATTACCTTCTGCCAAAAGGAAGACAGGAGTTGGGGGTTACATCTGTGCAGAATCAATAATCTCTGTTCAATGATTCATCTTTGATTTAATTATCATGACAGGATCTGGGTTCTTAAACTGGCTCTTTTGACCAAAAATAGACTAAAGGGCGCTTCCTTGAAGTGTTTTCATTAGCCTGGATTCCAGGGCAAGAGAATAAATTACCAGATTATGTCTGCGTCTAAAAATGTTTAAGAATCCAGATGAGGTGAAGAGGAGTAGAGGGCAGCATCTTCATATTGTAGGTTTGGATTGAGAACCAAACAAAACAAGAATTACAGCAAGAGTCATTCTTGGCGAGGCTCTGCCAAAGCTTTGCAAACAGAAATTTAAGAATAAAACATTTAAAGTGAACTCATGCCCGCAGGCAAAATATGGCCACGAGCCAACATTTTGTTTCGCAGCACTGCTTCTGGCATGTCGGCTCAGAGTTGTACACTTGGCAAGAGTTTGACAAACACCATCACTGTAGGTTTGTTGGACTACATTTCAAGCACACTGACATTAATTCGGACCTGTTCAGCGACATCAACATCACCCTCTCCATCTGTTTGCTTATTTTCATAGAAAGAATTGAGTGCAGCCATCCACAATGATACGCTGTGCACTTAGTCTTGGTGGTATGCGACCAAATGTCCACAATATGATGATGCAGTTGTCTCCTTCTGGTGTTTCGATAGCCATCACATGCCTCTCGTTAGTGTGCTGCAGACTGCAGCGGCACATAAGAATTCAACACAGTCTGCTGTTACTTCCATTGGCAAAAACACAATTCCAGGGTTGTTGTTGTTGCCTTCCACATATTTTTCTATTGATCCTTGTCTTTTCAGTGTATCGACTGGATAAAAAAAAATATATATATTTGGAGCATGAGAGGAGGTGTGATTGCTTTGGTGATGGAGCAGCAGCAGCAGCAGCAGAAGCTGTATTTATGCAAGATGTTTGTGTATGTGGGCGTGGAGGAGAGAGATTTACTGCATGTTGATATGCCCAATTTTCAACGTGAAGTAAAAGAGTAAGTACGGAGCACTGACCGTGTGTGTGTGTGTGTGTGTGTGTGAGAGAGAGGATGGTTGAATGCTCCTGTTTATGACTCTCAAGGTGAAATCCGATGATGTTTGTTTTGCCTTCTTGAATGTTGATATCACACATTCACCACATCTCTCCTTGCTGTGACGAGGCTTCATCACACTTCTCTTTCTTTCTAGACGTACCATCGACACCTGCTTGCCTCTTAGTCTCTTTCACCCTAGGTTTCCCTCCTGTCTTCAGTCCATCAGTCTTCACCTCCTATTTCTACACCTCTCGGTTTCTCCGTCTGTCCGTCTCCCTCCCTGTCATAACCCCTCTGCTGTTTATCTTTCAGCTCTTTAGAGATGTTCGATAATGGTCGCTGCAAGAAAGGTACGGCGCTTTACAATTTCATTTGACAAGATATACCATTTTCAAACTAGATTCATTTTGATTCACATGTCATGATGAACACATGATGATCTTCGGGTTATGGGCCAGTAATGACACAGTTAATGAAGAAAATAAATGACAAAGAAGTAAATAAAAAAGGTGCTGCTATAGCTCAACATTAATGCCTCTGTGAGTAGTAATATACTTGTGAATTAGTTGAGCGACAGAAAATTCATAATTTGTTGAATAAAACAATAATTTAAGTTATTTATTGAGCAAAGATCAGCTAGTTGCAGCTTCTAAAATGTGAGGGCTGCTGCTTGTGTTTCATATCTTAGTTGAATATCTTTGGGTTTTGCATATAACAAAGGTTTAACAGACAAAATAATGAATGGAAGTGCAAACTTGTATTTATTATTATAATGATTATTATTATTATTACTACTATTATTTATTGTTAGTTTTTGCTCAGGCTTCCCTCTCTGTTTTAAATATTCACACACTCCTACATGTACACCTGTACATACTTACACACCTATGTAACCAACCGTAGAAATGACGCCTGGTTAGCATATTTATAATGAATATTGTATTATCTAATTACATTATTTTGTTTGTTTTGTTTGTTTTAATCGGTTTTGTTTTTGTTTGTTAAAAATAAATAATGAACATATTAATTGGCAATGACAACAATAGTTAGTAGTATACACATCTATTGTATAATACAAGGATCCAAGTTTGAGAGAAAGATAAATCATTAAGCTGATTGGTTGGTTTATCTATCAGGCTGCCCTCTTGAGCGCTGATTCTTGAGTCCACATCTTGTCGGCAGCCTCAGCGACATGTGTAGTCTGGACACAGATTTTGAGCTTGACTTTTCAAAGGAAAATGTATAAGTGGTTTTAAATGTAGATGTGTGGCTGTGTTTCAGTTTGCTGTAATAGATTAAAACTCCCGTACAAATGAATAAAAAGTGTAGGATGTGACCGCACTGATTTGAATGCCTAACTCTCTGGATTTCTGTTCTTTAAAGGCGGACAGTCGGCCTCAGAAGACCTCTGAACATTCCAGTGACGACGTCATTCTGCCGTTGTAAGGGCCAGAATGATGGACACTCGTACTCTATGTGGATTATGGCCTTAGACTGCCATCTGCTCCTTTTTGAATATGAACCGGACTAAAACGGACAAACAGGATCACATGTAAAATATAAGCAACACTGGCCTCCTGCACAAAATCATTTCCCTTGACTTGATGTACAGTGGAAGCAGCTGGGAGCGGTGGCATTCCAAAATCAAAGGGGGACAGTTTGAAGGACTAGGACGGATGTTTGACAAGTCTTCGCCCAATGCTCAACTGTTGGTCAGTGGCACGTGACTCAAACACTGCATTGCATTATGGGACGGAAGCATGAAAGACATGCTGAGAGAAACCTTAATTTCCTTAATGTATTTCAGAAAAGACTTGAGTTATTCTAGGCACTAGCATTGAATGCTTAGCTTTTCTTTTTTTTTTAATAGAAGAATAAAGTGTATTGACTTGCAGTAGTAGTTAATCTGATTTATAGTTTTGTGATGTGTTCAGCTTTCATTCCGTGCTATTGCTTAAAGAATTGTCAGGGTAATCCTGCAGTTCAAAATTGAATAATTGCTATTATAAGCAAGGCTGATGTCACAGACGACGGTGACCCGATTCTGTCCAGAGTTTGTTCCACAGGGACCAAGACGAGGATTGAGAGGTAAAGCTGAGAAATGACAAATGATGGATCCGTGTCCGTTACTCTTATTTTTGCCTGTACTGTGCAAAACCTTGGTCAGGGTTGCCTATTTGTGTCCATTTGTCATGCACCAGTGTGCATACAGTATATGTGAATATGTCTATATGTGTTTGAGAGCGTGCAAGTTTTAGCTTGTATTAAATTGTGTCTTTTGGGAAGTGAAGGAATGAGAGGTATGTGCTGAAAAAAACATTTCCTTTCTTTCGATTAAAAGAAGAAAGTCACAGTTGAGTGCAACATGACCGTTGCCAAACTTTGTTAGAATATGTGATGAATTAAAAGAAACTCTTGATTTACTATTGCCCCCTATTCTGAATCAAGCATCTTAAGTTTGAAACCATATTGACTTATTCACAATGTGTGAAGCCCTGGCCTGATCAGTAGTGTCCCGCATTGTCCTCAGCGCTGCTTCCTCTATAGATCCTTTTCTAAACCCTGTGTTTTATCATTAACCAGCAGTATTTATGAAGTTTTAGATTATGGATTAGTCCCATTGAAATAAACTTGTCTTTTATGTTTGTTGTGCACAATCTTTGTAACTGTATGTTATTGTATTTTGGTCATCAAAACAAGGTGCAGAAGTTCAATTGAAAGACCTGGAAGCACAAGAAACAAATTAAAGTGCATTATAATCTTCTATCAGTCTTCTACTTGGGTCCAAACGTGGATATCTTTTGTCAAAAGGAGAGCCATGAATCAATCTGTATTAACTGTACTAACCTGTCAACAGTTGCCTTACCCAGCTATCTTCACCGCCTTGTAGAGTTGCGTTTGTGCCACCTGTCGGTTTTTTCCGTGCTGGAAAGATTTCTTATTTATTTGGACAGCAGAGGACGCTAGATGCTGTACTGTAGGGAGCTTGAATATCTGCTGGCGAGACGTCATGCCTTTTAGACAAATGTTCATTTTTAACACCATTTTTTTTAGGCAGAGTTGGTGGTAAAATGTGTATATACATATTGTGCGTATGAGTGCGTGTGTGTGTAATTAGCTGCCCTCCAGTAGAGTCCTCAGCAGGAGAGAAGACTGCACTGTGTAGTCGTGATTACGACAGTAATTTACACTCTATAAAAAAGTATTTATCCCCTACATGTGCTTTAGTTATGTTTAATTGTTTTCGACATTGAATCACAGGGGATGCACCATTTATGTGGATTGTCACAATATTGGGTACAAATAATCACAAAATAATTGTTTGGATTAGTATTCAGTCCTTTCAAATCTATAAGCTCTGACGAGTTGCACGATCAGTTAAAACGGTCAATTTGACGTCTCACCACAAACTTTGGATTGACTTATGAGACCACGGATCAATTTGGTTTCACCAAGTGCCTCATTCTGGAGACGGTGATGTGTGATATTGAGCTTACGACAATCATAACGTGAACTAAACGCAACTAGCTATCTAAATCTCATCAGACTGTACAATCTTACTCGTTGTTTCACCGTCTCTTGTATACCTTCTGGCAGACATTTAGAAGTTTCTGCCCTTTTTACAGAGTCAGCTGTTAAGGCAGATTTCCAATTGTGTCATTTTCCATTGTGTCATACAGGTACAGGTGTGTCTAAGTTTTTACACCTCTAATACTCGCAACAGATTTTGACTTATGTGACTACAAACACTTTGCTGAAGCCATGGTGGGGAATACTTTGTCACTTATTTTCTGTTTTATATTTGGAGACATTTGTAGAGATATTTTCACATTCATACCTGCCTAAACCTCCTTAATACATCTGTGATTCAGTGTTGTAAAACAGTAAAGTATAAAAGTGAATACTTTTTATAAGCTTGGGCTCGCATGTGTATTCTCTGTCTGGCTCTTTTCTTATTCAGTTACTCCGCATTTGACTGATTTTCCATTTCTGAAACTCTCAATAAACGCATTCAGCTAGTTGTGTATGCATGTTGTGTCTTAACATGCATATAATTACAATGCATAGTCACATAGTTCATTTTACTCTTGCAAAAGGTTGATGCCCTCCAGCTCTGCTTTGCCCTCGTGGTAATCAACTTGTTTTTCTTCAGTGCTTTTATGAAATGAATGTACAAACACACGCACAGTCCAGCTTGAATCTGCCCCACTGGGTAACTGTGAAAACAAGCTGTGCTCCAAACACGTACACAGCACTTTACATTTACATAGACTATACACACAAATATATAGGGAAAATATTTTTCGAGGCCTGCAGGCTTCATGACAATGTCGTGCTACATCCATAAAATGGAAGCCTATAGATGTGCTTCGAGGAAAAATGTCAGGAGAGTGTGTGTGTGTGGCTGGGGTACGGTGATCATAGGGAGAGCCCTGAGGAGGTCTCCCGTGTTTGTGTGCGTGTGTTTGTTTGCGTGTATGTGTGTGTGAGTCACGGTGGTCCACCAGCACTCTGTTCATTCTTCTAAGCAGAGCTGACACATCAGGGTCACTATGTACCTCGAGACACACACCGTCGAGCCCCTCGAGGGAATCGCACACAGGAGACCTTCACTATACCGTTCACACACACACGGCACCCACTGCGGGAAGAACACACACACAAACACACACACACACACACCAAAATGGCCTTTACTACATAGGTCATAGCAGCAGTTGCATAAAGCAGAGGGATGACGACAGATGAGTGCGGTTCAGAGGAGGGCCATGAATGGAAGACGGAGATAATGTTCAAAATGAGGGAGATGAGCCTCAGCAGCGGACCTGCAAGGTTGCAGGGCGTGCCAACTGCCAGGACCTGCCAGCCAACGCCAGCCCACCTGCCAGCTCCCAAAAATAAAATGTACATTTTCATTGTGTGCCACATTGCCTGAAAGGGACAAACAACAGGAGGGACAATGGCAGTCACAGGAATCTGGACATCCACCTGTGTGAGCCAGTTTCCCCTCGTTTCCACACGGAGCACACGGAAACAAGAACAGTGTGAGTGAGTTAATTCGGCCTCCACCGCATGCTGTGTTGCGTCAGCAGACGTGGAGGCCTCTTTAATGTGAAGGTCAGGCTGAATCGGTTCAGCAATGAAAAGCATGTGTGTGGGTTTGAGAGCATTATGACAGACTGCTGTCATTGTCTGCTCAAAGATACAGTACACCTCAAGTACGTTCACAAAATATGACTCAACCAACAACTAATGCAGCAGGACTATCTGAAAAAAACACTGAACAACAACATTAATACCTAATGTAACTAGTATTTATTGCCTGTTCAGTTTCCATTTTAATACATTGCAAAGATGTTTATATTTTGGACATTCCACTTTCTATACTAACTACAAGTATTTGCTTTAAACTTTACATACCAGTAGCCAATACAACACCAACATATTTAATTGTAGTGTTTTTTTCTTCCCTTACTCCATTTTCATTAAACTGTAATCCAGGAGGAAATGTGAGGGGTTCGGCCACTTCTGTTTATATAATTAGGGAGCAAATTTTCGTCTGATGTCTGTAAACTTGGTCGATTCCTCTCGAGACAACCATTACTATAGTTGTAATGGGCTGAGGTGCAGGGTAAATGGAGGCCTCTACATTTCCAGTCCTGGTGCCCTACCCACTCACATGTGACACCACACCTGGAGCTGATTGACTCATGGGAGAATTAAAACAATTCAGAGTTATCCAGGGTGAACCTTTTGTTGCATTTTGAAGCGGTAAGTTAGCTGGCGGTCTGGCAGTTTTGGGGTTTAAAAGTGAAAGAGTTCGATTTTTGTGTTGTTTGTAAGTTGTTTGTGCTGCTGACAGTTAAATTGACTCTTGTCTTTGATTGCTGTATTCCGCCTTTTCCCCCTGTCCTCCGCCAAATCCTGTTCCACAGCTTTAAAAGGGAATGAGCAGGGAGAATTGGTTCTGTTGATTCTGTAATTCATGTCAGATTAGCATTTATATTCATTGTCGATTGCCCCAATTTAAACTTCTTATGTCGGTGTTGAATTCCTTTTTCTTCTCTGCTATCCAGTGGTCTTTAAAGGGGAAATGTCACGACAACGTCACTTTTTCAGTGCTCGTGCACATACATTTGGGTATCTGGTGTGCCTACAGACCCACTAACTGTGAAATAAGACAACATAGTCAGTTTTTTGTGGGCTGCGTAGCTCAGAAAACCTGTGATTTAACAAGCCATTCACATTTAACCCTACCTATGTCACAATTAGGCTCATAAGAATGTACCACCACTCATCTGAGTACCTCCACAGACTGCTTGAAATCTACCTTTGCAAAGCCAATCAGAGCAGACTGGGCTTTTCAGGATGGGGGCTTAAAGAAACCGAAGCATTCAGACAGAGTGAATACAGATTTATTCAGACAAACAGTCTTAGAAAAATAATGTGTTTTCATGTTTAAAGCATGTAAACATCCTCTAGTAGACAACCAAAATACAAGTAGGTCTATGAACCTGAAAATGTGCATGATATGTCCCCTTTAAAAGCAAACAAAACTCTGACCATCTGCAATGGTTTGATTGTCTACAATGCGTATTAATCATGTTAATCAAGCTATCTGTGGCATACTATTTAAACCTACAAATCATATTCATAATCATACCTTGTGTCCTTCACTGCACCTTCTACATCCACCTGTAGTGTTTGGCTGCATGAGGCATCAGTCCAGATTTGGATAATTACTCTGCCCCTCCTGCCAGAATCTGCTGCCACCCCCATGTAAAACTTTCTAATCCGCCTCTGATGAGCTTTAGACAAGTTCTGCAGGTTATAATCGATCGGGCGTCTTTGTTCAGTTCATATTCATTTCACGTTTTCTCCTTTTTGAACCTAAACAAAATCATTTCAGCCTCCGAAATCTTCGGCTGTGTTGTCAAGGAAACCAGCCAAGCAAGCGCTGATGGCATCAAAGGTGTTGATCCCGGCAGCATTTCAATTATAAAAAGCATCGCTGTCAGAGGTCGTGCTGTTTTTTATTTAATGTTATACTTCAGATCAGTAGGCTGGACCAACCTGCGTCAGGAGGTTGACACGTTTCTAAAGTAACGTGTGCCTTTTCTTTTTAGTCTCTTGTTACATCAGTGCTGAAGCTCAGCAGCACACAACCTTCTGCCAAGCCTTTTGTTCTTTGTCATTCACCGGATCCTCGAATAACTCGTCATTTAGATTAAGACAAAGAGACGTGAGGGATCAAAAACAATCAAAGCTGCTCTGTCGTGTACTCAGAACTTATTTTGGAGTCTCATGTAGAATAAAAAATGTGACCCTGTAGTTTAAAAAAAAACAGTAAAATCTCCTTTAAAGGCAGCAAACTGTGTTAAGTTTAGATGGTATTGCAATTGTGTTTCCTGACTACTGTATAAGACACGTTAAACACTTAACTGTGCTAATGTTCTGTTGTCTTAATTGTGGCCTACGTTGCTTATCAATGACATTGAGGTGAATATCATTTCACCTCAATTAAAGGGCTTTTGAGATTTAAAAACAAAGGCCAGGAGCCACTTTAATATCACCATCATGAGAATGCCTTAAGAAGATGGAGGAGAGTAACAGCAGCTTGAGGGATGAGAGGGAAGGGAGTTCATCCCAAGAGACTCTGTTGGAAGTGAGCAAAATACTGATGCAGAAATCAGCCAAATGATGTTTACACAAGACCGTAATTAATTTATGCAGTAGATCATCACACAAACTCCTTCAGGTTAGCAGCCAGATGCAAATTATTGGTTTGAATGGAACATGTTTACCTATCAAAAGTACAGTGTATTTAGACTCATATCTTATGTCAACATAAAGAAATTTAAACAGCAGCAACAGACCATCTTCAAACTTAAACATCGCAACATTTGTGGTCTATTCATATTTGCTCCTAACACTGGCTGAAATAACAGCTGATGAGCTGCAGCAACACTGGAAACACTGTCGGTCAAAAACGAAAATGGCAGCGATGTTGCAGAAATATGCAGAAACAGAGATTATAATAGCTGATCTGTTGCCTCTGTGCATGCCTTGAAGGCTTTCCACAACATCGATCTCCCTGGACGCTACGCTGTCATCACAGCTGGAGCATTTTCGGATAGTTTACACTGGAGAGATACGGAACGGAAAACATGCACCACAATGTTCCTGTATGGATTTGAATCAGGAACAGTACAGTATATATTGCAGGACCCCCCCCCCCCCCAACTTGACCTTGATTTTGGGCTCAGAGGAATTGAATTTTGAACATGTACAATTTCATGACAAATGATGTGATCAAAAGCTCCACAACAGCTATAAATGGGCCGTGAAGTGATTTGTCAAAAACAGTTCCTGATGTGAATGTCTCGGCAGGAGAATCTTAAATCTCAGAAAAGCCAATCATATTACAAGTTTATGAGCAGCAACATTTAAGCCCTGCATGCAGTAAACACACACACTGCCTGCCCGCTCTCTGACCTTCAAGATGAAATGAAGAATACAGCTTCTCTAAGGGCAACGAAATCATAAAGGAACATGACACAAGCACACAGCTAAAAGGCCTGTAGTCATATTATGTAGCTGTTTTGTTTCCTTGTCCTGACACCAAAATTATGTTCTTCTCATCTCACTCTATACCCTCAGTTGTTTGTACGTGGCTCCTAGGGATGTGTGTGTGTGTGTGTGTGTGTGTGTGTGTGTGTGTGTGTGTGTGTGTGTGCGTGTGTGTGTGTGTGTGTGTGTGTGGTCCTTATTATTCCCAAAGCTCCTCCTGCAGGCTGTAAATGAAAATGGAGTTGCAGTGAACTTGTGTGATCCTAAGAGGGTTTGATGGTCTGTAGTGCCATGTGGAGCATCTCTCAGCTGGATAGAGTTCATCTGAACAATTTCCTTTGATACAAGCCATTAACACCTTGTCTTCAGTCACCTCCAGCTGACTGGAAATCACACAAAAACTCTCTGTCTCACACACACACACACACGATTGTGTCTCCCCTTTCCCTGCCTTTAACAAACTGACTTTAGTGTCACACCCAAACACACTCCCTGTGTCTTGCAGCACTACTTCAGTTCTGCGAAAGCCGTCGTGCTTCGCTGCCTCTGATTACCGCCCTCCAGCCCCTCCCTTCAAGTTTATCACCAATTACTGGTCCTCGAAGTGAAAAAAAAAAAAAATGGTAAAAGGCCGCACTCTTTGTCCCTATGGCAACAGCTCTCCTCCTCTCCATTTCTGCACAGTCAATCAGACCACGACCGTCTGGCTGTCCTACCCCAGCCCGCCTAAAGAGGAGAGCTACAGGGACCAAATATTACCTCACAGGTTTGGTGTGCGGGCTCTTTTGCCTTCTTTCTGCTTGTTCATTGGTCACGTCTAACTGACTGAATCCTGTCTCTTACTAATGATACATGAATGTTTAGCAATACTTCACTTATTCTGACTATGTATTCAGGTTTTGACTGTTGCATCTTGCATTATTAAACATTTAAAGCGATAGCTTGACATTCTGGAAACTCTCATTTACTTTCCTGCTGAGAGTTACATGGGACCACTCTCGTGTCTGTACAGTACATTTGAAACAACAGTCAGCAGCTGGTTAGCTTAGCTTGGCACAAAGACTGGAAACAGGGGGAAACGGCTAGCATGGCTCAGTGGAACGTTAAGAATACCAGCATCTCTAAAGCTCAAGTGTAAAAATGATAATCCGCTTTTTAACAAGGAGTTATGTGTAAGATTATTTCTTGGCCAGTGTCGGTAGGTGGATTTTGTAAACTTTGGACTGAACCTGGCAAGCTATTTCCCCCTGTTTACAGTCTTTGTGCTAAGCTAAGCTAACCAACTGTTGGCTCCAGCTATCAATCTTCTCATCCGACTGTCCACAAGAGAGAAAATACTTATATATCCCTAAATCTTAAACTATTCCTGTAGGCTAATTAGTCTGTTTTACTCAATAGCAGACGAGTGATGGCTAACAGTATAAAATATAAATGCTGCTCCCTGTGCTCATCTCTTATCTGCCTCCATCTTCCCCTCTACCTGTCTGTTCGGATCTCCATTTTCCCCCACACTATTCTGACTCCCTCCCTTGTCGTCTGTCTTTTACTTTATCTTTCAGACTGCCCATTTCTCACCAGCAGCAGACACAAAAATAGGAGAACATTTCGTGTCTGACACCCAGCTTATCTTACAGATATAATCACCATGGAGGTATAGGGACTCAGGAGGAGGAGGGGGTGGGGAAGAGGAGGACTGGAGGGAGAAAGAGAAGAAATTACAGAAAGATGAAAAAGAGAGAGAGAGAGACAGAGAGAGAGAGAGAATGGCAAGGTGTAGAGGTATAAAAGGGATAAGAGATGGCACAGGAGGAAGAGGAAGATGAGGAAGATAAAGAAAATATGTAGGTGAGGAGTGATGAGGTGAGGAACAGTTCAAAGGTGAAGAAAGAGAAGATAGTAAATGTAAAGAAAAAACAGTGACGACCCGTGCCCTTCGCTGCCAATTTATCGTTTGTCATGTTTTCCAGATACCTGGTGGTAGGGGATCGTTAGGACCAGCTGGGCCCAGTGTTCCCAGTCTATTCAGCCCTGGATTAATGAAATATCTTTTATTTATTTATTCTGGTGCGTCTCTATATGTTGTGGCTTAAGAGCCGGGTCAGAACACAGTGAGGATCATGATAAAGAAACTGTTAAAAGAAGACGCAAAAGAGCCTGAAAGAAGAAGGCTACAGATTGATGAAAACCTGAACAGTGAATTTAGATTTTGTCATTTTAATACACCACTGATATTTTTCAAAAGATGCCAAACCCTAACAATCAGGAAACGCCTTGAGCTGAAATCGATGGCGGGGGCGAAGGAGCAGAGGAAGAGGTAGGGAGTGGTGAGACGGATGAAGGAAGGGCGGGCCTGGGAGACAAGTGCTAATAGTAGATTAGTCACTCTAAAGATGCTGTGGGCTTGTGCAACACTAGTCACTCACGCTGTGTGTATGTGTGTGTGTGTGTGTGTGTGTGTGTGTGTGTGTGTGTGTGTGTGTGTGTGTGTGTGTATGTGTGTGTGTATGTGTGTGTGTATGTGTGTGTGTGTGTGTGTGTGTGTGTGTGTGGTGGAACAGGATGTGCACAAGCTGACTGACCGAGGAATTTGCCCCTTAATCACTGTACAGTTTAATTAAACCTGATTGACTTGATGAACATGCACACACACACACACACATGCTGCAGATGACTTCACTCTATTATATTGTAAAGTCAGCTGTAGCAGTAGTGGCGTCATCTATACGCCAGCAGACACATTTCTCTTTAGACCCAATTGAATAACTGACTTATCTCTTTAAACAGCAAAATATTGTATTTCTCATCTATGTTGTCGCCATCTTATTTTGCTCTTCAGGCGCACAGATGACACAATACAGTGATGTGTTTGCATATTTTATTGACGTCTTAATCCCCCTTTTGGCCCTCCCCACTCCAGGACAGCGACTGTCATCACAAACTCACTCTGGCACAAACTCTATCTAGTCAAGTGCATATTAAGTACTAATTAATCTTTGGAGAAATGTGTATGAAAGAATGTATGACATATAAATGATGCAGTCATTGCAGTTTAACTCTCACTAAAACATATAAATCACATATTATTCAATACAGCCTTATGTGGTTTTGGGACAGTTTACATTTGGTAACATCAATACTGTCACTGCTCTGTGAAAACCAAGTATCTCCAAAATGTCCAAAACATTGTGTGATCATTTGATAGGGTTAAAATGATTTATTTCGCTTAAGAAGTAGGAGAAGTTACACCTTCCGTTGTCCAAAAACATAAAAGTCCCCCAAATTGGACATGCATGGTTTTCACTGGACAGTGACAATATGCTTTTTTAGGTAATTTGAAAATATCTCATGTGCTGTAAAGGAGGGGTTAATATGAATAAAACACATTTAATAACTGTGTTGTACAACTTCAGTCAAGACATAACTCAAGAGATAGTGATGATGAATGATAAATAATAAACAAGTACAGTCTACAGTCATTTCTACAGGAAAGCATAAGGTTTGATTCGGGTGCTAGTGTAAACTGAATACAACTAAATCCAGAAATCATTTTTTAGTGACTTTCATAGATTGTGAACAGCTTGTTTCTGTGTGCATCTTTCATTAAATGCATGTCCATGCACACCATCATGACCGGTGAGAACAACAGTGGTTGAGCCAAGGGAGGCCTTCATGCATCATCTGACTGCAGTCTAGGATAACCCCTCTGAGCACAAAACCGCATTGACTCTGTTCGGGGGAACGAGAGAGAAAATAGAGAGACTGTGCAGATGATGTCGCCACAGGGCCTTCAGAGTGTGTGTGTGTGTGTGCGAGAGTATTCCTGGGTTATGCTCTCTGAGTTATGTAAGCTATTTGGGAAAAGGGCTGAACTCTGCACTGCTGAAAATAACACAGACTGTAACCTAAGACACACGGAGAGGCACACAGAGACAAGCTACCGCAATTCATCAGACTGTTCCCATTACGATTCCCCAAACTTTATTAATGTGCGCACTACTTTTGACTTCGTAACATAATCCTCTTTCCTCCACTCATTTGCCTTTTCTGCAATTTCTCCATCCTCACCTCTCTCTCCTCCAACTTCATTATTGGTTTCACTGTGCGCCATCGCAATGCTGGTTGATGTGGGACGCGATAGGCTGCCACTAAGCTGCAGAAACATATCTGCTTTTTTTTTCTTTTTCAACAAATGCTACCGTCTGTGTGAGACTCTGTCTGTGTTGCGTGTTTACACATGTTGTGTTGCACTTCGGGGATGATTAATACGTCATTTTCTTTTTATACATTTTAATGAACATTGTTGAAGGGAGCCTGCGATTAAGATTGCCATTGCCAAGGACTGCTTCTATGTATCTGTGACAGAAGTTAACCGCAACAAGACTTTCAATAAGACTTCACTTTATTGTTTGTCCTCAGCCTCCGTCTTAATCTGCGATGTGCAAAGTGGTCTTAATCTGCAAGCTGGAGATCGATTGCTTTTGTCTCCACACACTTAGGAAATCGCGTTATTGAGTTTTAACCATTGATTGAGTGCAACATGCTGGAAAACAATGATGGCTCTTACGTGTTCATTGTACCAGGGCAGAAAGAGCCAAAGCTCAAAGAATGACTTTGTTTAATCAGATAAAGTCACACTGACTGCTCAGATCTGGACTGTCAATAGATGAGTTGGGTTGGGTCTTTGGGCCCATTAGGATCCCCTAGAGGACTCTATCCAGAATTACTTAATCTTTAATCTCCTACAAACATAATGTTATGGAGCTTGTTTTTAACCAATATCATGGGAGCAGCTGAGAAGGTGGTCTGTGCTTGCCATGGTGGCAGCTAAAGAGCTAAAGGAGGTGCTGACAGAAGACGGAGAGCTTCCAAGCTCATGGTTGGCATGGACTGAGCAGAGAAAAAGCAGCAGGCCTGAGAGGCTGCAGAGCAGAAACCAGATGCATGCAGCAGGAGAGGCGATGGATGACTTCTGTACATTTTCAGCCATAACCAGGGATTTTTGTAAATGAAAAAAAAAATTCATGTGAAGAATTGCTTTTGCTATTGCTGATAATTATATACATGTAGAATTTAGGTTTGCCTAAAAAAATACATAAATTACAAAATACATCAATTAGAAATCTAAAGGTGTGAGATGATAGTTCACCCCTGAACAATAATTCAACCAATGAATTAAATATGTGAGGCTAAACTGACAGCAACATGGGCTGACAATAGTATCATGACCGATACATATAAAAAAAAAATTGACAATGTAAAGCAACTTTTATTCAACTTTCACTCCAGTCAAGCCATACCATTAACCCGTGCCACTCCAGGAGCAAGGGACACAATCCAACTTGATGCACAGATGTTGCTTATGTTCCACATAAGGCTGAGGTTACAATCAAACATGATAAGTTTTGCCCATAAGGAACACAAGTATTGACAGGATGATTGACACAGAGATACACCAATGGGTTCATTTACTCAGGGACTGAAGGGGGTCAAGCTGAGTAAATATAATCAGTGTTTGTTTTCTTGTTTACATGATTTTGTAAATCTAATCACATGAATTTGGCTTCACGTAAATCGTCACCAACAACAAATTAATGACCTTAGAGATGAGGTTGTCAAAGAACCATTAAAAAAACATTTAGTGTAAAAGAGGATCAAACCTTCAAAGCCCCCCAAACACTGTTGCACATGCAGACAACACGTACGTGTGTGTGTGTGTGTGTGTGTGTGTGTGTGTTCGTGTGTGTGTGGGTGCACTCTTTCTGAAGTGTATTAATGGAAAGATAAGCACAACTGTCTCCTATGATTTCCTTTAATTCATGCTGCTAAGTCAGCCAGCAGCCATCTGGTGCCCCCTGACACACACACACACACACTCATATACACACCAAACCAAACTCAGAGGGAATGACAATCTGAGGGCATGCAGTCATAGAGAGGATATTATGACAGACCAGAGTGACCATAACTCCCAGCTGATGGAGCATTCAGACAGCTCATACTCTCTCTCTTACACATGCACACAAACACTCACTACTGACAAAGTGTTGAGAAAAGCCTGGTCTCTCTTTTTTATTATTTGTCTGTCTTCCAGGCATTTGTAAAATCATCCAAGGCTCTTGAATGCCTCTCAGGGGATGTAAGTCCACTAAACCTGCTCAGTCCATCGAGGACAACGAGGGAGGCATAATTAAATAAACTCAAAAGCTAGACTGTGTGTTCCTGGTGATAGCGGGGCAGACCTCTGCAGGGTTCAAAAGATTTCCCTGATAATATGTTAAAGACCAGCACAATATGTGGTGCTGTGCCCAAAGAATGTTCAAGCTGAGCAAAGAGAAGGAAAAGGATGAACCCTTGAGCTGTGAAAATGATGCAAATCCGTGGCTGCGACAGGCTCAGCGTATGACTAACCGAGGTCAGCAGGCTCTGTGCTGACATAAAACTCAAACACTGCAGGTTTTGTTGAATAATGTTTGGCAATTCTTCCAGAACGTAGCCTCGGAAAAGTTTCCATTTCAAATGAGGTACTGTATGACATTGCGTCGTTAAATTTTGCCTATGGTCTCCCTCTCCAACACAAACCAGTCAGTCAACAGTTTACATTTTAGAGACTCTTTAATCCAGAGTGACTAAGGATCCTGACCAGGTATAGGAGCCTCAGTGTCTCACTATTGAGAGAATCTGTGACCGTGTCTCGTGTGACTGTGATCCTCCCATCCAAAGATATATGCAAAAGACTTTAATCATAAATAGATGATTAGAAAAACTGTGTAGCATAGAACATAGAGAGCGTTGAACAACGTGACGCCAGAAAACATGCAACTCATTTCTACAAAAAGCAACCACTCAGCAAATACAATCTGTAGACACAAGATTCAATAATTTATTATCATTTCATGTGGACTCAAGGTAGACAAAAACAACACAACAATTACACATCAACAATACAAATACAAATCAGCACAGACGTACGAAAAATGCTCTAATAAGATTAATAAAACATCAGCATAAACATGTAAAAATACTCCAACAGAGTAAAATAAAACACAATTGACTGGTGCATAAAGAAACCCACTACAGGGGACACATTGAAGTTGAGTCCCAGTGACCTGCTTTGAGATTTAATCTAGCTAAATTTAGTTTAGTCTGAGGCTTGATTTGCAATTCTGCTTTTAAAGTCCTTTCTGGTAAGTTATGCATCAAAAGTGAAATTATTAAAATATGCACACAGAAAACAGTTCACAGACAGGAACAGGAGTTGTATAATGTTGCGCCAGAGCAACGCTTTCCTCAGTGTAATTTTCTCTGTGTCTGCTGACATAATGTAATTAACTCAATGTTCTCCAGTGTAGTTAGAGGGGTCAGAGTAATGTCTGCTCGTTTGAAGATCATAGTGAAAAATGCAGGAATACCGTATGCACATGCACGACATACAGCAAACATGTGCATACATTATGTGACTGACTGCATGTGTCTCAAGAGACAACCCCTTCTTCAAAACAGGATGTTACACACTCTGTTCTCAATGGAGGCTGATGAAATTAACTTTAACCATAATGTAATGTAGAACCAGTGTAGCTCAGCTATCGGGACAATTTTACAAATGCACGCTCAAGTGGACCAACTGTGTGTTTAGCCTCAAGCTTAACTGGCCTTGAACTGGAGCAAGGTAATCCGAATGTGGAGGATGAACACTCTGAGAAGAGGTTTAATTAGTTTTGGGAAAACTCAGCCCTGGGCTGAGAATAACACTGGGCTGCAACTCTTTGCGCTAAAACCGCAAAAGATCGAGTGAAGATGGCAGCGCCCATAGGGTTTCCAGTTAATGCTATGAGGCTTATGAGTGGTGGGAATGGCAGGATGGAAGAATGGAGGAAGGAGGAAGAGGGGGGGGAGGAAGTAAAGGAGGAAGGAGAGGGATTTTGGGCTCCAGGAAGGTATTACAGCAAGCACAGCAGGGGGGGGAGCACGGACAGAGAAAGGAGGGGATTAAGATAAGGAGGGATAGATAGAAAAAGTGAGAAATGTCTGAAAAGCATGTCTGCTCAACTGGAGAAGCTGTCTTTGCTAGCAGTCGATTTTGTATCACAACAACAATTCCTCACATGTGGAAAGATAAGTCGGGTGCTTTGGTAGGTCCTTCCAAAACGACCCATACGGTGTGACTGTTTGTCAGTATTACTGTTTCTTGCGCTCTAATTGGCTGTGTCACCTCCGACAGACTCCTCGACAGCTTCCGATATTTAGCATGCTAGATATTTGTAATGCTTCTGCGACGCAGCGGCGAACCTCTCTGCTTGCGTCTTTGAGCAGTTCACACATAGCGCTCGAGGGTTTGAAGGATCTGGGGCTTTTGACCGGGAGTTGGCGAGTGGAAAATCAGGGCTAAAGTCATGTTGTGTGAATGAGGACCTTTTCATAAATAAATTCATAATAGAGAAATCAAACTGCTTGGAAAAAAACGTTATAGTCAATATTTTTGTCAACAATGGATCGCGCGACTACTTGCATGTGAAAGGGGTTCCTGTTTGGAATGAAATAAGAGAAAATTACCATCAGACTTCTGCTCTCAGGAGCATTTTAATGTCTTTCAGCTCACTGTTTTTGGCTTAACTGCCTGCAACTTTACTATTTCAGTCTCTCATCAGCGTTGTTTCCAGATGCAGCAGTCAGCTGTTGTCAGTGAAAAAGCTGTGTCATTCGGAGCATAGTGGGGCATTTAGCAGCTAAAGACCCAAAAATGAAAAGTCCCTCAGAAGTTGGTGGAGACCAAAAACGGAGCTAAAAGGAGAGTTCAGACTAAGCCATGAATTCATCGGGGTTAGCCAAATTCTTTTTTTTCTCACAAAAATAAATGTTAGTGTAGCTGTGTAACTGCTGGGTGTGTTACTGTTTGTTTACATGTCCTCCATATCATCGTATCAGTGATAATATTTATGTGTTTACAGGTTGTTTTAGCTGCCCTGCAGAAATCATTCGGTGCACCTCACTAAAATGCTGCTATTTGTTATTTGTTTGTTTTACATTTACACCAAACTGACACCATGTTAGTAGAGCAAGTGAGAGTTGAAATGGAAGAGAAGGTGCAGGGCTGTGCTGTTTGGACAAGGTGATGCAGCTTCCTTGGTAGGATTGTTTTCTTGACAAAATCAAGGAGATTTGTATTTGTATTTGTTGAGAAAGGGAAGTGGACAGAGTCAAGCAAGGCTGAGTGATAGAAGCAATAAACACAGGAGAAAAAAAAACATCCACAGCTTTGCCACAGTGTGATTTAATCCCTCTCCAGCTGAGAGAGCTGAGGAATCTTTCTATGTGAAGGACAGGTAAGGACAGGACACACACAGGTTGCATTTCACCAACAGCTTCCGAGACTCTTTAATTACCCCTATCCTTTCTTGTCACGATACCCCAATATTTACAACCATATTGTCACTCCATATGTCTGCTGCAGGCACTAATAGCCCACAGCGATGTCGCAAAACAATTTCTATGTATCACAGCCTGTTGTAAGATGCCATTATCACTGATATTATGGCTCAACAGAGAGTTCTTTACCAATCAGGCCACGGGCACAGAAAGTATCATAAATAATTAAGCTTCTGTTCAGTCGGCACTTTCAAATTCCAGGAAGTATTAACGATTGGTAGATCTGGCAGCCCATAAATGTCAGTAAACACTCCAGGTTGAGGACAGAAGGTCTAATCAGGTTCTGATGTAATCAACTCAAGGAGCTGATACGGGAGCAACACTCTGGGGAACTCAATCAACTGAAGCGTGACACGGTTTCTTCTTGCTGCACAGCTTTGTTAAGTCACAACGAGAGCATTTTAGTTTCACGGTCACTGAACTTTTCTATTGGTGTCAGGGGAGTTGTTTTGTCTTGTTCTTCTCTTGTCTGATTCACAGACCTTGATTAGACCTTGCTGTGGGACCCTGAGGACGAGCACCGAGTCTGGTAGTGATATTGATCCCACTGAACCATAAACTGAATCACATCTCGCGCTCTGTCTGGCTTTTTATTGCCAGATTAAAACATAATACATGTCACTTTTTGATTCAGGCTCAGCGGGATGTAATGTCCCTTAACTGTAGTCTTATGTAACAAACAAATTGGTTTTTAATGAGGGAACGCCTGTTGAGGGCTCAAATGAATAGGTTGCTTCAGTTTCTATCACATATCATGAGCATAGCTGTGGCTGGCCGCTTTGCTCATCAGTCTCATCTCATCTACGGCAGCAGCTCCACTCAGTGTGTTTGAGTAGAGACTGGAACAACAGGAACTTCACCTCTCATAAAAATAAGCTTCACTGCACTTTATTACGGTGCACTGGTCAAACACTGCTGTCACATTACAGCTGCTGCCTCTTACCGACTGTATGGACAGTGTGTTGGTCTGATGTCCCTCTGTCCAACGAGTGTTTGAGAGATGATCTCATATGGCAGCAATACAGCAGCTTTATTTATTAAGAAGAAAAGTTTCACTGGACCGATTTTAAGCTTGAGGTTAAACTGAAAATAAATGAATCAATGATATATTTGCGGTACAGGAAATTAAAAAGTATCTTTGAATAAATGACAATGAAAACGGCAATAGGTTTTGCCAAGTTGCTCTATGGATGCATGCCAATGTTGGTTTGTTGACTGAAATATCTCAACTATTGGATAGATTACCACACAATTTTCCACAGACATTCATGGTCCGTGGATGAAGCCTAATAACTGTGAGGATGACCTTTCCTCTGGTGCCATCATCGGGTCAAAATACTTTACAGTAGGACCAAATGCCTGCAAAAAACTAAAGCCATTCCCATCAGCTTGTGTTTAGTGCTGACCATAGACTGTATGTAAGAAGTGGATGTTGTCAACGTGGCGTCATCCGTTGATTTATGGACTGCATTTTTGAAATCTTGAGTTCAGCATTTTGGCGTTCTTGTCTATTTGACTTAAATGGACCATAATTTACTAAATGAACATCATGCTGTATTGAAGAAGACTTGAAACTAGAGATTGAGACCATAAACTCATGTTTACAATGTTTACTGAGGGAATAAATAAAGTGAAGCACTTCCACATTGTCTTCATTTTTCAGACCAGGAGGTTGTCGCCTGGTGCTGACACTAAACACTAATTAGCAAATGTTAGCACGCTAACATGCTATACTAAGATGAATGCAAGTTAGCATTTTCATTGCAAGCATGTTAGCATGCATCTAATTTTAAAATATTAGATTTCTTCTACAGAAAGTATTTTCGAAAAACAAGGCTTTCCATTCCTTACAATAAAGTTGGGGTTATATCCCTTTCAGTTCAGTAAATTAAAAAAATTCAAACAGCTGCTGTCATTAATTTATTGATGCTCGATGAGTGCGCTTAAAAAAAAAGAAAACTGGTAAAAATACTTTCTCCAGCTGGTGTTCAGTGTCCATTGCAGACATTTCTTTGACCTGAGTCTCAGTGGAGGAGGTGTCAGTGCCCACATTGACCGATCTGAATCTGGGCTTCTCAGTCACACGGGGGGAGCACCATAGATCTGTATGCCAACGCACCAAATGTGACATGTATCCACACACACACACACACACTCTCAAACTTGACATGGCAATAATAAGGTTCACATACTCTCTCATGCTGCTGCAGCTCTCCTGACTCTTCCCTTACCCTCACTTATACTCATCCTCTCCCCACCCACCCTGTCGCGCTCTCTTATTCTCTGTCGCTCTCTCTGTCTTGTCCTTCCTTGTAATTGGCAGCTCCTCCTGCGAGGTGACCGAAGATCCTCAGGGCTTCTCTGATGCATCACATTGTCCCTCTGTGTTTTCTAAATTAGTGCTTCATAAAATGAGGTGTCATATACCCCCGGCTAGCTCCCTACGTGATAAGAGAAAGAAGAAAAACGTCATCTTGGTTCTTAAATTGCCTTCTTTTTAAAATACTTTTTTGACAAGTTTGAACGTGACGTTTGAACACAATCTACATCAACAACTGTAGTTAGATACATAAAGAACTATGAGGATGGACAGAGATGCTGGGATGAATTTATATCGGCACAACAGATCTAATTTTTGGACTCCCTCTGGTCTTTCTCTTTTACAGTGAGACAGTCTGGTTTAAATCAGATTTGTATCTGTTTAGACGGTGATGTGGAGCTCATCCATTCTTTTTGTCACACAATTTATCAAATAAAGGACCTGTAATATAATCAAATGTAGAGATGCCGTGTAGAGATGTATACCACATGTACATCAAAAAAAAAATGTTTACAAAATGTAGTTAAAGCATATGCCAGTCTAAACACTGTAACAGTTGTTTTGTGTTCTAACAGATTAGTAGGGTCAGGACCCCGACAATGGGTCACAAGATGATTAATGGGATGGTAAAAAAAGAAAAGTAAACTTTCAGCACAGTCTGGAAACCTGAGATAAGTAATCCACCGCAGTAACGAACCACCAGGAGGCCCATTGCCACCCTCCTTATCTAGGTGCTGGTTTTTTACCTCTGAGCCCAGGAGACCTCTGAACTTTCTGTAATAGCCTGTCAAAGATATTGCTGTTGTTTAATGATCTGCTGTACTACACTGTAAGCTGCTTTGCTGTGCAACATTTGTTCAGTGTGTTGTAAATAGGACTTTTACACAGCAGGCATTTTGACTTGTAATTCATAACATTAATTATATCTGCCTGTTCAAGAGTCTTGTGCATATTGGCCCCTTAATACATGTATATCTTACTGAGACACCCAATGGAATGGACACATTACTAAGTTAGCTGCACTGTAATGTTAGACTTTTAATTTGCCTATGAGTCCATTTTAAAGCCGATTTTCAATCTTGGTCTCTTGAATAATGAAATAGTAGCAGTAGAGAACACAGACTTATTACTCTGTACTGGTAAGAGGAAAATATGAAGGTGCAATTTGTAATCAAATTGTGTTGCCCCACCACCAAAACTCAAAGCATAATTAAAAATAATCACACTTTACAGTGCTACATGGATTAACACCATGAATCCAAAACATATGGAGGCCCTGAACATGCACACAGGTGTTTGCAGTTATGTCTGATTGGCTGATTAGCTCATGTTGGAGCTAGGTGGTATAAATGTCCTGGGGTCACCAATCATTAACTTCTAATAATGATAGCGATTATGATTACGAACAGAAACAACTAATCAGTGTTAGAAGAGTGACGGAGCTGTCAATCAATCACAGTCTGCACATACTCTCACAGTCTTGAGTAAAGGTCTAATCAGGCAGACATAAGTGAGAACGCCTGTGTAGGTGGACCGTGGCTGCAGGCCACTGGGCTTTTCATATTTTCAGATGCTTTGTTTATATAAAATACTGATTTTCTATGTGTCTTACGTGAATATTTTGTCCAAAAATCCTTACTGGCTCTTAAGAATGTAAAACACCTGACATCTGAAGCCACTGAAGCCTTGAATGTCAACAAACATGTTAAAGGCTCCTGTTTCACTAGGCATTGCTCTTATAGTGAATCCCTGCAGCGTGCTTGTGTGTGTGTGTGTGTATATAGGCTACGGGGAAGGCCATATAAGGCAGAAGATCTGTGTTGGACCTTGAGACTTGTGTCCCGTGATAGACACACTGAAGTCTAGTGCAACATGTGGTTTTATCGTGAAAGCCTGCCAGCACGAGCCGATAAGATCCCCTTTTGTTTTGGAATAGAAAGGAAACAAGTTCAAGTCGTGTCCTGTAGAGCTACAGTATATATGCAGCACGAAGAAGAAGAAGACGTGCGCGTGGTGGGAGTTGTGTCAAAATGCGCAGCTGGTGTGTGAAGATACACCGTGAAAGTTGAATTTTCACAACACGACTTTCATTTTCACGGATGACTTGGTGCTCATGGGAGAGCAGGCATGACCCGAGGGAGATTGTTTGTCAGCGCACGCGGAGGAGTGACGTGCTCAGCGCCGGTTTGACTGACGCGTCTTTTGACTGTTGATGTGTCCATGTGGCGTAGAGCGTTAAAGTACCGGCTTACCGCTCTCTCTCCCTCTCTCTCTCTCTCTCTCGCTATCTCTCTCTCCCTCTCTCTCTCTCCGCTCAGTCGTTTTTATCCTCGCTCACCATAGCTCGAGTATCAGTTACCGGGTCCCGACCAATCCCCGCGCGCTGTCAGAGCTCGAGAGGAGACAGCAGCGGAGAGCAGACCGGAGAGAGGCAGACATACAGGCTAAAGAGGTGGAGAGGAAGCGGGAGGAGCGCACACACACCCAACTATCTGTCCATCCATCTATCGTCTATCCTCCTAACCCGTACCCCCCTCCACCTTTCCTCCCCTCGCTCGCCAGGTCCTCCTGACTGCAGCTGTTGGGTTAACCGGAGAGGCGCGAGGCAGGATGCGCGATGGGACAAGCGTGCGGACACGCGCTCCTCTGCCGTAGCCAGCCGCCGTCCTCCGAGATGTAAGTGTGTGTCTCATAACTATGTATGCAGGGAATACTGTGTGTTGCGTTTGTATACCTTGAAGCCTCTCTCGCCACTTCTGCATACAGCGCACAAACTAAACGGGGCGCGTGGCGCCTCGCATTGAGCCAATTACTGACTGGTGGTGCTGGTGGTGTGAGTGTGACCTGCTGGGTGTCATTATCCCCCCCCCTTGACAGCGGCAGTGAAGACCCCAGGTGAACTGTGCAGGTGGCTCTCTGTATAAACCGGTGTGGAGCTCACCTCCATCACACTGTAATATCACTAAAATGTTCCCATAGTGTGTCCACAGAGACTTTATTGACCTTATCGTGCCTTATATCTTCCATGCAGCCATACCGCTTCTCTTCCTCTAATATCTCTTATGGGATAGATAAATCTCGTCGCCCTCATAATTGCATTCTCTCGATCGTTATATTCAAATGTTTATTCCTTTCTTTAAAGGGCTGACTAATAAGCAAACCACCGTATATTAAAATACTGTTTGGCAATCCAACCGCTTTCTAATATATCATCCTTTATAACAGGGTTATAAGCAGTAACTAATAGCTTTGTTGATTAATAAATAATTCACTAATGCTTTATAAATCAATGAATAATAAAAGCTTTTGGGTTGCCAGGTTGTTGAACTTTATCTTTGATGGATTAGCTTTACCTTCTGGAATAGGGCTGCGTAGAAACTGGACCAAAATGTGTATATTACCAATTTATTATGCATTTATTATGCATTTAGTAATTGATTACCAATATTTGTGACTGCTTGGCAACCCATACAAAGGATAAACACCAGCCAGAGACATGTTTCACAACTTGGTAACCCAAAATGTGTTCTCCTTAATGGTTTAAAAGTCATCTCTAAAGCATAAGTAGGTGGTTTATTAACCATCAATAATGCTATCTATATAAGATGTATAGATATACTTGAGAATAAATGTCCCTTATGTGCAGTTTTCTCCTTTGAACCCCCAAAAATGCATCATCACAGAGCTTAAAACCAGACTGTTTTACAGTGTGAATGTTCATTCTTTACCCCGAGGCTATTTTCCTTGTTCATGATAAGTTTACATTTTAGAGATTAAGAAGCCTTTTCCACAGGACAGCAAATATGTGCCGTGGATCAAAGGAGGCTGACACGATCAATAATAATACAATAAAACTGCCCAGCTTTGCATCCTATCTTTGTGAAGCTTGTATTATTTACTATGAACATCTCAGAGAAGTGTTTATGGAACTTTGTGGTGATTATTAGTTGTGTTGTTGTTCAGTCTTCAGTTGTGTTTGTCATAACTTCTCTCAGAGGCACCTGTCAGGGAGAGAAAAAAAATGTCAGCGGTGTTCAGCTAATAAAGCGAGCCCCTCCTCATAGGTTTCTGTCTTTTTGAAATGAAAGTGTGCCATGTCAACACGCGATGCCCGTTCTCAAATGAAGAGTCGCATCTGTTGCTGCAGAGACAATTGATGCTTATCAAAGGCGTGGCTGATCAAACAGCATGCACCTGTATACTGTATGTATAGTGAGAGCTTCCCTCAGGGCATGCATGTCTTAATGCCGACGTGTTTTTCTTAAATGCTCTAAGTCGCCTCTCCCTCTCTCATAGCTGACTAGTGTGCGTATAATAACATTGTGGTGCCATTATACGCTGATTGCACAAAACATTAGAGACATCTCCCTCATATCAAGTTTCAACCCCCTTTTGTCTCAAAGCTGAAAATCCTCATCTAATGTTCTCCTCCTTCATTACTGGTTTAAATTCAATAAGGGAAATAAGTGAAGGATAATGGCTTATATTCACCTCAGCAGCGCTTGTCCTCAAAGACTAAGCTTCTTACATTGGGCATGTGTTGCCAGTCTAGGAGAACATTGGAGGGATAATGAATCTGCCAGGTGGATGTCAACGATCTTTGATGTACAATGAGTTTCAGGAGCTGGTCTCAAGCTGGAGTCGCTTTGACTCGCAGCCTCGGCATCTGTGATCAGTTAAGCTCATGAAGTGTGAGATGCTGTCGTGAAATACACAAGAGCAGATGTCAAACGTGTACCTGCTTATGATCCCTCCTCTGATGGAGCATTGTGATTAAAAAAAATCCAACATGGCCTTTTGTGTTTCCATCACAGTGATGGCGTTCTCGGATGCCTGGATTGAGGCTTTGAGAGACAGTTGTTCATCAGAAATATTGACCAGGTGCTACAGTTTCAGCAATCACGCCCATGGTTTTCGGTCTAAGCTTAGACCTCCATTCACCCTTGGTGTGTAATGTTTTAAGCTTTATGTTGCTGTTTGTGTGTTCAATGCACATTATTCATCATTTTAGCCCTTGTAGTCTGTATTTGGGTGTGTGTATTTGTGTGCCAGCTGGGTGTGCATATGGACCGTCTTCAGCCTGAAAAAAAAATATTGCAATTTACTGGATTGATGCCAGGAAGTCATATCCCTCAGCCTCCTGAAGAACACACACACACACATACTCGCACACAGAATTGCACAAAAGTACACAGCAGCAGCAGAGTTGTAACCTGATTCCTGATGAGTGAGCGTATGTGTGTGTGTGTGTGTGTGTGTGTGTGTGAGAAAGAGAGAGAAAGGATGCTGACATTGCACTGTGTTATCATCAGTAATGGGCTCATCAATACTAAAATATTCAGACACAGAGAGAGAGAGAAAGAGAGAGCAGAGACAGAGCGAGCGAGCAGAGGGAGATGAAGTGAAAGCAGTGAGAAACCATTGTGAGTTGCTTGTGTTTATGTGTGTTTGTCTACAGAATATGTTTGCTTCAGCAAAACATTCTGCTTAAAAGCATTAAATTCACAGATTAATCTGCATTTTGATTCACTGTCGCTGAGTGCAGAATTGTATGTTGCTTTGGAAGCCAGCACTACATAATAGATACTATTTAATATATTTATATACAAGATCACTAATTGTTTTCCACTCCTATACACATGTAGAAAATGATTTAAATGGAGGAGCTGTGCACATCCGTGGCAAAAACTCTTTCCCTCCAGTTGAAGAGCAAGTTAAGCATGTAATTACTTTTGAAATACTCAACCGAAACAATATTTGGTTGAGTTCATTTTCTGCATGAATATAATGAGGCGACTGCCAAAGCTGGGATGTCATGAATGCTCTTCTAGCTGAATCATCAGTAAGTAAGATGAGCAACTGTGAAAAACAAAATCTGTATTTATAATGAACAGTCAAAGGTCTGAGAGAAGAGCAAAGTCATCAAACATTCAATCACCAAGCTTAAAATCCTGGTCCCAACACCACCAGTGGCAGGTTTATGATGGAGATTGAGCTTTGTAGAGCTTAACAATGATCATATATTATTCAGATTATATATCCGTTAACTTTGGGATTCTGGGTTTTGGGTCCTAAGTGAATTCAATAAAGTGTTTAGTTCTTGATTGCAGAGAGGAAGCATTCTGACTTTTCTACGGCTCTGATTTGTCCCTCCGGCCATACCGAAGTGAGGGAATAAACTTTATACCAGAAACAAAGCTGAAAAGCATTCTAACCACATACCCTAACAGAATCCTAGTATCATGACATTATCCAGGAGCCTCTGCTGGATTTCATTAGTGTTGAGGTTATCATTAAAGGATAGCATAAACACACCATTTATCCATCCATTTCCCATACCCGCTTATCCAGTGCAGGGTTGCAGGGGGCTGAACCCGATCCGCGCTCACAATAGGGGAGAGACCGGGTACACCCTGGACAAGTGTCTAATGTATCTCAGGGCTCATAAATATAGAGAACAGGCGGCAACCTCTGGGTTTGAAACGTGAAACCAATGTGGAAGTAGCTTGAACTGGCATTCTTTCTAATAGCCAGCAGGGGGCGACTCCTCTGGTTGGTATAGAAGTCTATGAGAAAATGACCCTACTTCTTACTTGATTCATTACGTCAGTAAAGTTTATGATCTCAAACCCTGGTCTCAAGTCATCTTCAACACAGCACGATGTTCATTTAGTAAATGATGGTTCAGTTTAAAGTAAAATAGATGATAAAGCAGAGTGTGCTTTAGGCCGTGGCTACCTTGTGATTGACAGGTTGCTACAACGGCGGTGTCCAGTCCACAAACCAATGAGTGACTACGTCAGCTTCTTATATACAGTCTACGATGGAGAATCACATTCTCTCTTGCATTCACACCTATGGCCAATTTAAAGTCTTCAGTACATAATAACATGACTTTGGACTGCGGGAGGAAACCGGATTATGCACACACACACACATGCACTTTTTGATTTAATGGTGAAAGTAAAGTGCAATATATTACTTTCTGAAATTAAAGCAAGAGGAAACTTTTATTTATACATTTGTATTTGATACACTTGTGATATACAGTGCAATGCCGCTTAGCAGCAGTTAGAATTCAAAATAAGTGCAGACACCAGGATGGTGGGAAGGTCTCTTTTGTATTCAAGTGAATACAACGATGTCCACATTGCTCAAAGTGGTATGGGAACTTGGACTACATTACTGCACCAAATTGATTAAACTCGATGCACTCAATAATTGCCATAACAAGGCTCGTATTTTGCTCTGTGTGTATTTAAGCCAGAAGGACAGAGATGGATGCATTAGTTTAGCGGTTCCAACAAGCTGTTTTAACATTAATATTAAACAGAGTGTAATCTATGTAATGAGATGTAAAACAACTGTCCTGATCACTAACCGAGTGGAAATCAATGTTGTCATTAGCTTTGGGCTGAATGTTCTTTGGTTCTCCTCGATTTGTCTCGTAATCTACCAGAGATGTCTTGTAGCCAATGTAGATCATAGTGGTTGTCCAGTGCCTCCAGTAAATTTGATCCAAATTGATGGACCATATCAATAGCTATTTGTTTAATTATTATACATCAAATGGGAGCTCTGCATATCCCTGACAAATACTGTGTCCCCTAATCGAGATGTAAATGGAGCCAATATGGAGTCTAGGTTGAGAAGACTTTGTACTGTGCGGAGGGAACAAGTATTTATGTTTCACATGTTATCTACACTGGAACGACTTCAGCTGCTCCATCTGTGCAAATAGGAAGATTAACTAGTACGACAAACAAGGACACAAATGCACATGAGCTTATTTTCAGTCAAACTGTTGTCAGTGTTTTCCGTCCTGTTGGATTTAACACATAACTGAGATAATCTGAATCAGCATTGTGCACAATGTGGTGGTAGTTTGCATGAGGTGATGGTGCCATTAAATGCATGTTTACTGTGAAGCAGCTGCAGGTTTATGTCGTACATAAATTAGAGAGCTAACTTTTATATTCAGCAATTAAGTTAGGTCTAGTTCCAGATTGAGGCATTACAACATACAGTAGATTTTAGCTGGTGGACCTGGTTGCATCATTGAAAGAGAATGCTGGCCTTTATTATTCTATTTCATTTCAGCACGGCTCTGACAAACTGAAGCACAGGGGAGTGAAAACAATGATGTCTTCAAACCTAACATACCTTTATGAATCGCACCCTGCCCCGCAGCGGTGATTGGGCAGTTTATTATTTGATAATGTCATGAACAAGCTGAGTGCATACAAATAAGTGAGTTTGCTTCGACATGAGATGGAACCTTCTGATTAGGCTGAAACAGCACTGCTCCTTTTGTTTCCTATAAATATTCCCTCAAAACATTCATTTTATTTCACCTTTTTGTCTGCAGGAGTGATTGTGTGCTTTTGCAGTGTTTATCTTCAAACACAGTACATTATATTCCATCTCTGCTGTTTCTATTGTGGGCTCTGCACAAGAATAGAAAACCTGGCCAGCTGGTCACTTGTGATGACTGTTTCTCAGACCTTATTAGGGAGCGTTATTTTAAAGCCCGAGGCTAGAATTACGTTTGGTTGAGCTTATTGTTTCATATGTTGCAGGTTTGAGATTAAAGCACATTACAGCAGTTTCAATGTGAGGTCGAGGTTAGAGGAAGAATTTGATGAAGTACATTATAAAACATAAGGAAGCGACGATCTGGCTTTTTCATTCCCGATGCAGATATCCGGGCTTTGGGTATCAGGTGTTAATAAGGTGTATGTCAGGCTTGACTTAAACTTTGATTTACTTACTTTGTAAAACAAATAAAAACATTTACATTCCCTGAATTGTTATTTATTAAAATAATATATCGTAAGTCAGCAACTTTCATGATAATATACAGGAATTGCAATTCAACTGTAATGATTTGTAACGAAGTTGAAACAGGAATTAAAGTTCCAGTATATAATATATATATATATAGTATATTGCATATAAACATAGAAACAAATTGACTAACTTGTCCCCATTGTCACCAAAACCTGATCCGGCTATTTAAGTCAGAATCGGCCCGATATCAGTATTGGTGCATCCCTAATATGACAGTCATGGTAACAGAACAGCTCCAGGGAGTGAATTTAAATCAGTGCAATATCATCACAAGCGTGTGTGTGTGTGTGTGTGTGTGTGTGTGTGTGTGTGTGTGTGTGTGTGTGTGTGTGTGTGTGTGTGTGTGTGTGTGTGTGTGTGTGTGTGAGAGAGCCTGGAGGTGTCTGAGCCTGACGGCTCCCATGGTTCCCAGCTTTAACTCCAGCAGCTCCTGTCAGCTTTCTTATCTCTATGGACTGTTGCCACACACAGGTGTTTGTGTGTGTGTGTGTGTGTGTGTGTGTGTGTGTATGTGTTTACATGTGTGTCTGTGTATATAATTTACAAGTGTGTGTGTATGTATGGGCACATTTGTGTGTCAGTAATCCAATGGACAGCCACAACTGTGTTTGTCGGGGTTTTGGCAGTGGCTACAACTGGCATGTGTGTGTGTGTGTGTGTGTGTGTGTGTGTTTCTGTTTCTGTGCACTCCCTTGACAGATTAAGGTGGGATGTGAGACAGCTGTGGTTGGGACACAGAGTTTTGGTTTAATTAGAAAACACTATAAAGAACCTCTGTGTGTGAGACATATATCATTGATAAGCAGTAGAGTTGTGTGTGTGTGTGTGTGTGTGTTTGTGTGTATATATGTCTGAGCAGTAAATAACCTTAAATAAACTCTGTGTAATCCGTCATAGAGATCGCATAAAAGCAGATTAGGTTTGACATCCAGTTTTAGCACTTGTCTTTGTGAGGTTTGTGTTTAATGTTTGTTGTTCTGGTGTGACGCTACAATGCTCGAATGCATTTACTACATCTATTTTAGTTTGTAGCTTCACTCATTTGTTTTTGCAGGCAACCTGTGTGTGTGTGTGTGTGTGTGTGTGTGTCTATCTTTAGACAGGTGGGAAGTTCACAGACACAGGATTATTGTTACAGTATGATTGTTACTACAACATTTTAGTAGTGAGAGTAAATCCAGTAGTGGCGTACGGTATGTGGAATAAAAGCCACTATTTGAGGAAACCGCTGAAAAGAAGTTGGAGATTAAAATGATACCAAGATGACCGAAGTAAATTATTAATGGTTCTCAAACTGACGACACAAAAAAACCCTCTCACACACAAGTTCACAGGGTAGCGAGGAGAGGTGTTTTACTCTTTTGAACATGAATATTTCTGTTATTGGTGTTATTGTTTCACAGCTACAGATTTAGCTTTGTTGGCCAAAGTCATATGGACGTTGTTACAGTAGTCATTATTGTGACATTGTTGTGCTCGGCCTCTGCGGTTGAGCAGCAGAATGTGTTCCTGTGCTCCGGTTCCTCTTGCCCTGACTGCAGGGCTTTTTCTCATCGATCGGCTCTATAGATTGACTCACACAGAGATAAAGCCACTGACGGGCTGTAAATGTCGCATTTGGGACGTTCGGGGGATTTCGCCTTGTGATGCTCAATTAAATGAGTTCCACAGCAAAAGAACACACAGTCTACAGAGACGTACATACCCCTCACACATAAACAGACTCACTATCAGCTGCTCACACATGCTCACACACACACACACACACACACCACAGTAGACGCATACATACATATACTGTTGTGTATTGTATTTCTGTCTGCAGGCTATGCGGCCAGTATTCTGACACACAGCCAAATGGAAACATGGCGGTGACTGCTCGGATCACATGCATGCTAAACTATTGAGTGTTGGTGTAACTATGTGTCCTCACCGTCTATGTTGTTGCTTCTTTTTAACTCTCTGTTCGCTTCACATCACCTCATTTGTGTGCCGTTATCTCCATCTATCCTCCGTTTCGGACCGAGACGGACAAAGGGAGACAGGTGTGACGGAAAAAAGAAGAGGCTGCTGAGATGGCTTGATAGATGAAGGGCAGGTGTTTCATCTGAAGGGTGGGCCAAGTTGCCTGGCAACTAATGGTGTCACAGGTTACCTCAAATATAGGGCTATTATATTTCATCAGTCCTAGATGTAGTGTTTTCCTCTTTTGAGCTGTCTGTATAGTCATCTTTTTACAGTCTTGCGAGCGTGAATACATACTTTTGAATGTATTATATTGCATTCATTGAATGTGTGTGTGTGTGTGTGTGTGTGAAGGCTTGTCTTTTCAGCGGCTGTGTGACAAGAGTAGGACACATGTCTCCTGGAGGTTTCTCGTCCTTTCTTCCTTCTTTTTCCTGGGAATGTGGTTGCGACTTGAACCAATGAAAGCTGAGTGGAACAGATGTATCACTTTAGGATGCATAACTGTTTTACTTTTATCACATTTTCTTAAAATGTGTCTTTACATTTTGTAAAGACACAATGTTTACACGGTGCACGGTGCACTCTCATTCTCCACAAGCTTTCCATATGCTGACTTACCAATTATAATTAAAAACTTGTAATTTTGCAATCGTACTACCTCCGTTTTGATGAGTTTTTAGTTCTTAAACCCTTCCTACTATCACTAGCCCTCCAGACTAGTGGTTGCCAGTCTGGTTGGTCAGCTCTCAGACTCCTGCTGGTTTTCATTCTCATCATTTAACAAAGATTTATTTTACACCAGGTGATTGGAGTTAGCTACTGTTCGAATAAAAAAACCAGCAGGATGATTGTGCTCCCAACTGCTTGCTCTACTGCTCTGACTGGATATGGCAGGTGCATTGGCGAGCAAAACCAGGACTGGCAAACACCAGTATGCAGTCATTTCTGAAAACGTGATGACTCAATGAGAGACTTTTCCCATCCAGTCTTCCCTGACTCTATTGGGTCTAAATTAACTACGTCATCTTGATGTAGACAACAAAAGTTGAAATCAAAGTGACATTAAACATATTAGTTCTCCCAGATGACTTCTTCAATTCGCTTGTTCTGTCAGGCCACCAGTGCAAATCCCAAAGATATTCAATTTACATTGAGAAATAAAAGATAAAAGTGGCAAATCCTCACATTTGAGAAGCTAGAACCAGAGAAAAAAAATGTTAATTAACCCCAAAATAATTGTCTTCTTCTCTGCTGAAAATGTTTGCTTTAATTGTGGAATATAATAATTCTTAAAGCGATCAGACGAAAGGAAAGCATCCAAAGGAAACTCCTCCATGTGAAGATGGGAGATCATTTTGGCCTTTTGATTACAGTGAGAACACAAATATTCACAGTAATCAAGACCGGGAGAAATGTTAACGGCCTTTTCAAGGTCTGGAGAAATAAATTATGTTAGTGATTTAACTAATGAGGATCAAAAATCACCCCCAAATTCATAGAAATGTGCTGTAAATGAGGCATCTAAGAATCCTCTTGATTATACAGGGGAAGTCTGAGGGGTCAAATAAATTCAGTTATTTGTTAATCTGCAACACAGGCCAGATCACAATGCACGGTGCTGACTATTGAGTTTACGATGGATATGGAGGTGTGAGTCGTCTGAGTTCTGTTTTACACTTCAACGATATGACCATAAGGCAGCATGCAGATTAGAAAGAGTATGATGCCTACTATTGATCCCTGAGGAACACCACAAGTAAAAGACAAGAAGATCACTTTTTAGACACACTAATAAAACAACTTTTACAGTAGGGCTGTCGCTGTTAGTACTGATTATACTGCAGCGCAGGCAGTAGGCTACATGCAGATGAACGGCACCTGGACTTATACCGTATCAAATTATTTTATTTCTGCCATTATTTGAAGCACATTTTTCTCTGTAGTGGAGGCCTTATTAACAATTAACACCTGAACATCCTGAATAATTAGGATGTATTTGTTTTTTTCTTCTATTTCTCGCGTTTCACTTTGTTTAATATGCAGAACTTAGCCTACTTTTTATTTTATTTTACTTTGTTCAGGGCTTTAGTAGAATCTGGGAGTTTTTTTGGAGTTGCATAACTGACTTAGATAATAAGCCCTCTCTTTTTAATTCATTTTTATCATGTTGGAGTTTCCAGTTTAAGCCCACAGTTTTGCACTTTAATATGTATGCAAGGTAAATTATACAGTGATGTAAAGTGCAACGATAAATCAAAAACAAACAACAGAAATCCATAACATATTGATTGATACACAGGATAGAACAGGATAGAAGTAAACAGATAGGAATGTGTTGTTCTGCAAACTCTGCTACAGGGAGTACAGCAGCATCTGCTAATACTGGAAACAATGGCTCGTGAACATTTGCAACGTATTTTTAGGAGGAAAACAACATGGAGGTATGTTGAGTAGATGACTTGAGCTGAGGTGATGAGCCGCAAACAGACCCACAGAGCTGAGCTCATGCACAGTCTGCACATGAGTGAGTCACAGTACGGTGGGAGACCAAAGACATCAAAGAGTCCTCTCAGAGAGAGCCGGTGGTTTTAAACTCACGGGATGGACATCATGTAAACTCTAAACCAACTATGTACACCACACTGTCACAAAGTGCTCTTGAGTTCAGTCAGTTCCTCAACAAGCTCAGCATACAGATGGTCATAAATGTTAAGTGCTTCTACCGGAGGCTTTTAAACTGCACAATGTTGTATAAATCAAGTAGCATTCATTTAACTGTGTCAGAAGCTTGATGCACGGTACGGGATTTGTAAGAATATAATCTTTTACACATATATATATATATATATATATATATATACATCGTAATTATTGACTATATACATATATAGTCAATTTAAGACAGGTGTTGTAAATTAGCATTTCGCTACAAACACTTAACACAGTGCATCTGGGCTTTGTGCATAAATGTATGTTACAATTGTAATGCTACTGTGATGTCCATATCAAATAAAATAAACATTAAAAAAAAGAAGCAGCAACGCAACACAAAATACTTCCTGTCTAAGAAAAACTGCACACAGACACAACAAATAGATTGCAATAATGCAGTGATGAAGTATTTTTCACTGTCGTTTCACACCTTCATCACAACTCCTCAGATAACCAGTACATGGCGGATGTACACCCACAAATATATTCTATATATGTAATCTATAAACTACGTCGCAAATCTCTTGTTTACCAACACTAACCCAAGACAGGACGTGTTTGTGAGTGCTACATCTGAAGTGTTTTGGAGTGAGCTAACACTTTAGTGTTGAAATGAAGTGTAAGGTTGTTGGTTTGACCTGTTCTATCACATTTGAGTACAACACAGTGTTGAAGAGACCATAAACTGCTCCCAGACAAACACACACAGGTTGTCCTTGACCCTCGCTTGTTTTCCAGTAGGAGCACTCTGCCCTGGCCCTGGGCCACATATTGTATGTGTGCTCACACACAGATACATGCAGGCTTACACACACACACAGGCACTGTCACATACAGTATCTAGTTGTATTTGAAGATTTGTAGAAGTGCTGGTAAACAGTCTGGTTGGACGGGGTGGAATTCGTTAGTGTTAGGACAGAATTGTCTCAGTTTGATTGGGCGTTAATGCAGCAGCCCTGAGATATGCTAATTTAATGCCAAGGAGCCAACCCCACTGACAATTTCTGTCTCCGAAACGCTTCCAACTTCTAAATGATAACACACGGAGACAGACGTTAAACACACACAGATACAAACACCGTTCTGTGGTGTGAATCTTATGTTCTTAATGAGATTGTATGCTCGTTTCTCTGCCCTGCTGTCAAGACAAATAAGAGTCTCGGTGTGTGTTTTTTTCTCAGTTCACGTACGCGCGTTTGGTGTGTGTTCGTGTGTGAAGCTGTCTGTCTGATTGATTCCTTTTCATTCTACATTCATCTGTCAGCATCTGTCCCCATTTTCTGTATCATGACGCCAACTGGTCACATTTCACACATGTCCCATCATGCCTCGAGTCGGCATACACACACGCGCACACACACACGCACGCACACACATAGGCAGTCATAATGGCCCAGAGGCACTTTGTCTTTCCATCTCTTTCATTCTGTCTCCTGTTCCACCCTCTATCTTTAGTTTTTTCTCTTTTACTTTTTAAAGATCTACTCTTCAAGTCAACTCGAGCGAAAAATGAACAATTCTGACTGCCAGCAGGGGGTCTAGCAGGGATGCATGTGCCGTTTGTACATGCCTTTATTCATGCACGTCTGCACAGACATACTGTAAATGTACGTCCATGTGCACACAGCTGCACATCAGCGCATTAGAAGAAATACCAGACATTATGAGAATAAAGTCTGTGTGCAGCTCATTTAGTTGTGTTGTAGGTGTATGTGTTCACGCTGTGTTGGGATGCTGCGTGTATCCAGATGTGTGCTTTGGCCCCATGTTTCTAGTTTGTTTACCTCCACATGACAGGTGTACATGTGTGTCATAGTTTCACCGATGTCTCCAGGTGCAGCCTCCCGTCTCGACATCAAAGTCGATATTGAGAGAGTTTGTGTATCTTTCATAGCTCTAACCTCTGTTCTCAGGAGAGTTTATGTCTTTGATGGGCCCATTGCACCTCTTTACAGTCTTCTTTAAAAAGCTCCCTCCGGTGGAGTGGATTGATGTCTAAGAGGGGCCACACTTGCTTTCATCTCTTTTGTCTTTTTACTCTCTCTCTTTCTCCCGTAATCTTTTTTATCTTTTTCTTTTTCTTCTCTCTTCGCATCTGCATCAGTGTGTTTACTCGTCGCTCTCCCTCCCTCTTCTTGACTGCGTGCCTCTTTCATCCTTGTCTTTTGCCTTTTCGATAAGGACGAGCGATTGCGTGTGTCATACCGTTGCCTGTTTTCTCCGTCGTCAGACTGCAGCGGGGCAGAGCTCGCCGGGTCCCTAACAAGGCAGTCTGGGAAGCTACTTTGATGTCACCATCAATTTGGTAGTTAGTAATGAGGAGGTTTTGCGCCGGCCTTCTTTGAATCACAGTTCCGCCCCATGTTTGTTGATAACGTTTGTGCCGTGTTGACTCCTTATTGCCTACCGCCCGGTTAATCACTTGCTTGATCTGACTGATAGGCTGGCTGCCAGAAAGGGTCCGTGTTCTGGTCCGCAGTGGAAGTAAGAAACTTGAAGGTTAAACAAGACCGAATGAACATCAAATGAAATTTACTAAAGCAGCCGAGCCATTAGCCAAAAACATCCACAGTAATTGCCACTGCAATGAAAACATTTGAAACTCCAGCGTTTGTCCTCTGCATTACTGGTTCTGTTCCAGAATGTGTATGTGACTGATTACGTCTGATTCTCTTTAGCTATTTGGGAAATGAGAGAATGACTCAGAGACAAAGGGGACAGTCAACAACCGTCTGCACAGGGTGACAGTGGAGTAATGAGTAGCTTTTTCAGCCTTTTTTCATGTTTAATCAAGAACTCTCTACCTCTTTCTGTTGTGTGTGTGTGTGTGTGTGGTAGATGGGACACAGTAGTGGTAGCAGGTGATGTGTTAGGGTCTCTTTTATTCATTTTTTTAATGTTGCATCAGTGAAGAACATCAAAATTCAACACGGCCTTCCCTCCTCCATCTCTATTCCCTCTTCTTTCTTCTCTCTCTTCTTCCACCTCCTCTGTTTCTTTGTTCTTAATCTCAGTGCTTGCTAACAGCATGTCACGCCTCTTCTTTTAGTCACAACTTTAATCAGTGAGCTACTTTATTGTCTTTTGTGATTGTGGGGGATGAAAGTTATTACTTGACTGATTACTTATTGTTTCTTTTTGCCAAGTATTTTTTTTTTAAAGAGCTTATTAATCACTATAAACTGATCTTCACCCGGATTTTCTGTCGCTGTATCTAAATTTGCAAGTGTTTTCTGCTGCCAGACGACATGGCTCACTGCAGTCTACGGTACATGATGCAATGAGCTTAGAACAAGTTTGTCATGCCAGGGGCCTCATGGAGAAAAACAGTCACAAGCCTTTTGATATAAGAGACTTTGTAATGAGCGAGCTTGAACTTCTGTGTGCTGTGCTCTTGAATCCGCATTAAGATGATTTTATCACTATTAAATCCCCAGTAAATATGACTAATGGGAAGATGCTGGGCCTTGGACTGAAAAGATAGCTGTCAGGTGGCGATTGGAAATACATCACGCAAGTGACTGTAAGTCATCGTGGACCTCAGCCTGCTCTTGTTGTGTGTCGTGAGAGAACATGTTTGCTCACATATGTATGTAGAGCCAAATAAACTGAGAATCCTTTCGGCGAGGCACCACAACTGGGGAAAGGTGGGGGCTTCAGGTGGAGACGTCATCACAATGCATTCCAGTAAGCTCCAGCTGTTTGTCCTACTCTACTCGTTCCACATCAAGAAAAGAAAGGGTTTGAGATCAGCTGAACGTCGTTGTCAATGACGCCGAAATCTGTTGAAGGGCTGGTTCGATTGTGTTATCAGTGATGTGAGCACCGTCACATATTTTCCCATTTTCACAGAAACGTTGTTGTTTGAGAAACTGGAGAGAATTAACTGAAGAGACGGGAAGTGTGCAGCATTGCTGCCCCTGATTTGCCTCTCAGAAAGTTTACAGCCAATGATTTCACGTGTGCATCTTTTCCTTGCAAGCTTTTGTGAGATCAAATACAGAAGAGAGGTCTGCCGATCACTCGGAGTTGCCCAGTTCAACAAAGCCGTGACATTTTCTTTCAAAAGCTCTGACTCGACGACTGTTCCACGACTAAGCCGGCATCAGTAATGCATTTCCAGTTGACGAAGCACTCTTGATCGGATGCGATTAACAGTTTTCAACGCGGTGGTGCTCATCACATCACCAGCTGGGGGGCTCTGGTGCTTCCTGTGACTGATACTCTAGTGATTGTGACACCAACTGTTCACAATAGCAGCTGCATTTTAATAGAGTCAGCCAGCCAAATATAATTGCATATATTTTTTAAATAACTCACAAGTTTAAGTTATAAGGCTGCACCCCGGTCTGCGGGCCATAGTTTGGACAACCCTAGCTCTGCTTCTGGAAACAGATATTAAGAGAAACATTGTGAGAAAACACAAATCAGATGCTGACAATGATATACAGTACTTTAAAAAAATACTAAAATAAATGGTTAATCTGCTCTTTGTGATACAAATGATACTTTTAACCTCTGATTTCTAGATTTTATTCACATTTCACACACACACACCTATGCTTGCACGCACGCACACACACACACGCTGGAGCATTTGAGAATACTTTTTTTCATATGCTTTTTCCTGCTGGTCTGCCAATTCTGATACATAATGCATTACAACTGAGACCAAGTGGGCTTCATCTCTCCTTTCTCTCTCTCCCTCTCTCCCTCTCTCGCTCTCTCTCTCTTATCTCTCTCTCTCTCTCATCCCACTTTTTCTTCCTTCTCTCTAACCGATTTCCACTCCCAGCGATGATGTCGTTCTCTCCCCCCTCCCTCTCAGCGACTGTTTCTCCCCATCTTTCTCTCTCCATCTTGTTATGTGTTACTGTATTGTTAGGTCCTAGCAGTAATTTATTCATAAAGGTACACTGGCTGGCCTTTCCCAAAATGGAAGGACAGATGGTGGACAACAGGGAGCTGATGTGAGAAAGGTTAGGGAGAGGAATGTGATGGATGACAGCCACTTCAGGTTGGATCTTCTTTATGTCTGGGTCTGTGTGCAAAAATGAATCACACATATTAATGAATGTTGTTGTTGCCCAATAGTGCAACCACAGGAAAAAGTCAAGACTACAAATTACATTTCTGTTCAATTCTCAGCAGCCAGAAAGTGCGAAAAGAATAAAATGTCAAACAAATTGAGAGATGTGAGTTCAGGATGATATTGTCTGACTGTGAGATAATTCATTTTCCTTCGTTGTCATCTCTTAATATTCCATGGGATTTATGCACCTGCGTCTCCTGTTTTGGCTGAGATTTTTGCATGTTTTATGCAACATCTTTGGGTTGTTTGTGGACTTATTGTTCAAAGTTGCCGTCATCGCTATAATGTGTTTTTCCCTGTGTTATTTCCTCGGATGTTTAAACACCATAATTCTGAGTTTAGGACATGTACCTTAATGCCAAAAATGATTATTCCAAGCTGAGTATATTTGGTTCTCAACTTCTTCCACCAAAAATCCATGCTGTGATTTGTTGACAAAAGATATCTGCAAGAATTGTATTTTGTGCGTTGCATATATCCTCTGAATGTTTGTGGTGGTACCAACTTCATAACGGCCTAACATCATCACACATGAATACAAAAAACAGCATGATAAGCAAGTGGGCATGTCCTTAAAGGGGTGATATTTAGCTTTTGGAGCGTTCCTTTCATGCCTCCCCAACCTGCTAGCATGACTTTGTTGGCACCAAAGGATTCACATGATAATATCTTTACTCTAGCTTAAAACTGAGCATGTTACAGCCTCTAAAAGACAGAGAACACCTGCAGAGAACACCGGTGTTCTACAGAATCATTGTTGCTAGTTCTAGCTTGTGCACTTTACTTTACTTATTTACTATATGGTAAAATGCTCCACCGCAGGTGTTTGAGGCATCTCGAAAGAAATACACACGCACACAATTTGAACTGGTGCCGGTTAGCTAATGAGAAATCAGTATTTTCCGTGGTCATTGTTTCTGAATGGTTGCAGTTATACATCCGATGTGATGTGGGAAAGGGTGGTGTTTGTAGTAGCTGAGGGCGACGTTTGATGACCATTCCAGTATATTGTCCAATAACCACCAGTTTGCCCAGTGAGCTGCCAAATTGTTTCCTGTCAATGAATTTAATGGGTGCATGTGCGTGTATGTGTGTGTGTGTTGATCTTATGAAGCCAGATGCTAGGTGTGTCTTCGATCAGCTTCCCAACAGGAAGGATACACAGACCATTAGAGAAAACAGGAGAGAAACCTAATTGACCGACAACAGGACGTTAGAGTCGACACACGGTGTTTCCATCCTGACCCAGTCACCCGTCCATCCTGCACTGGTGCTGCAGAGATGATCTATGTAAACACATATTTCTTGATGTGGAGCGTTGGGGTAGCTAAGGCAGGTGTGGAGGTAGTTTTATTGTTCCATATTCTGTGAACGACCCATCTCATCTTCTAACTATAGGTGGCCTATATGAATCGGGTTCAAACTCACTCTTGACCTTGTGTTACGTCCCCTTTTTAACACAACATCCAAAGAATATGAAAGGGTCAAGAGTAGAAGTAACAATTAAGGTGATTTATTTCAAACTCAGGTTACTTATCTAAAAATAGCTTGACTAAAACAAATACAGGGGCAATGATCAACCCAAACAGACAATAATCCTAAAGTTTCTCGACAAACGTGAACTAAGTGTGTGTAAAATGTAAACTGTATCCCAGCGCACCTTCTGGCCTCCACCTCCCACCACCAACCGTAACAAGTTATCAACAATGGTGTCACAGCTGAAACAGGCAGAGAACAAAAACAAAGAGGGGGAACTCCGCAGGCTTCCTCCTTTTATTCTGGGCCTCACTCTGCTGATTGGCCAGCTTTGAGTCTGTGGGAACCAAGGAGCAGCATGACTGACCTGCACAGGTGGAAACCTGCAGAGAAAACAAAGGAGGGAGATAGAAGGAAAGGCAGGAGGGGAGAAAGCACACACACAGGTGCTTTGCCCCTGCCTGACACCTAACACCTTGGAAACAGCTGATCTCACCTCAAAATCTATAAGGTAGCTTTTCTGGAGCTTTTGATCATGCCACATGATCTTCATCAGAAGGTGACGCCATCTTTCCAAAAGTCATGGAATTATATGTCGGAGCAGAAACTATTGTTCGATTGACAGAAAGTTAATCATTACCACTGATATTATTTTGATTAAGCGTTCAAAACACTGATAGCTTAATTAAGCTTCTCAAGATTTGTTGTTTTTTGTTGTCTCACAGAAGATCAAACTGAACATTTTTGGGTTTGAACTGAAACATCACTTGGGGGAAATTGTGGAAATGTTTCAGTATTTTCTGATGTTTCAGAAACCCATGATTAAGTGATTCATTAAGTAAATAATTCATTTAAAAAAAAAAAAAAGGAAAATAATAATTTGTCGGAGCTGTATTGTAATTGTTTAAATGTTTTCCAAACAGATTTTCTTTTTGTCTACTTTGGGGCGACATAAACAAGTTGCACAACGCTTACATATTACCACCTCTTAAGTCGATGTGTCGATTATTTACACACGCAGAAGTTACGGAGCAACAATACGCTGAAACTCACTTTAAGAAGTTCTGTAAAGCCAAAAGCAGCTCAAGAGTCAGGTGATAGTTGTCTGTAGTCTCATCCATACGATGGATTTCTTTGTGCACAGAAAAAAAAATCAACATCCATAATTTCATAGCAAATGGGCTAAACTCCATCTTCCGACAGAGATCCCGAAATATGATCAAAAACCTCCCGAGGTGCTACTAAATGGACCTCGAGGTTATATTGATTTGTCAACTGCTCAGCTTTGTTCCAGAGTATCACAGAAGCAGGGCCACACCGACAAATTCAAATGCATACATACATGCACATCATACTAAAATGAAACATTTTGTTTGCTTTATTTCACCAGGATCATCCTCAGCACCAATGCTTTCCATTAAGTCCTGGGTACAGACAGTAACAAATAACTATAAACCTCCCTTGAATAAAATGACACACAGCTGACTCAAAGTACAGTACAGTGTGAATATCTGTTACAGGACAGTCTTTATTTAGCAGAGGTTCGGTACACAGGCAAGCAGTCGGCTCAGGCAAACAAATCCAAAACAGCAGGGGCGAGGCAAAACGCAGTCGGGTAAAAGCAGAAAGTCAAAAACCAGGTAACAAAGAGCACCAGGGGAAACATGCTGGACCTCTAAACACGGAAGTACTAAGAGGAACTGGCACAGAGACAGAGGCACACAGGGTTTAAATACACTGGGGAGGTGTAGGTGATTAGACACAGGAGGGATCAATCAGGGGCGGGGCAGACTACCACAGTGGCTGGAACACACACAAAGGCAGGAAGTGATATGACCTGAAATGATAGGAGAGCTAAGTGACACGAAATAAAACAGGAAATATCGATAACTGACAAAATGAGGAAAACATAACTTAGGTTACAGGACGAGACGTGACTATGTGCGATGAACTTGTGCGTCTTGCTGCTACAGCACCTCCTGATAGCTGTACAGCGTTGTAAATATTGTATGAAACGTGATCAGTGAATTTGATTTCATGACTGATGTAAGGATTTGGTGGAGTTCCCGATGTCATCACTGATTTATGATGCCCTCTCTCTCCTTCCCTCCGTCCGTGACGGCTATTAATAATGAATGGCCCTGACTGTGTGAAATGCCAGCCCCTCGCATATCAGTGAAGTGTCCTTTTTAGAAAGCTAATGTTGACAAATGACTGGGAGCGTAAGGCGTTTGAGCACACTATTAACCCCTGAAATGTCACTGTGTTTGTGAGTCAGAGAGAGGTTGTGCGTGTGTGTGTGTGTGTGTGTCTGTCTATAAAATGTTATTATGGGCTTTGTGGGCCGCTCTTCACCCTCATTGACCTTCATTATATTTCAGTCTTGTCCTTACAGTCGCTTTTCTTTTTAATGCCTTCACATATCACGGCATTATTGTCAGATGCTGCAGCTACTGCGCATACGCTAACGCTAACAGTCATGCGCAGACAGTTTCTCTCTTTCTCACACCAAAATACATCCATTATGCTGCCTTACAGTGAGTCTAGTGGGGAGATAAGAGGAGTAAGCTGCTGCACTCTGTCTAAGGATGAAGGGTCTAATTGGCTGCTTAACTAGAGATTTTATTACACATACGCAAACACACACACACGCACACACGGGGCCTCGGGCCGGTTTTGTCTTTTGTCATTGTTAATGAATAGTACAGTGTTAAAGAGATAAAGCTAAACCGGACTCATTAAATTGCCTGTGTGTGCAAGATCCTGCTTTCTGTGTGAGTGAGTCAGAGATACTTTAACACACACACGCGCGCACACACACACACCAACAAACACACATTAATACACACACAGACCATGCTGTCACTGTTAGTACCTTTTGCTTTATACTCTCATTATCACTGGATGCTTTGGCAATATTGTCTTTGTTACACTTTTGCCAAAAAAGCATATTGAATTTAAATTGCAAGAGGGACATAAAGACAGTGAGATAGAGAGAAAAAGTAGATGAGCGAAGACGAGAGAGAGAGAGAAAGTCTACAGGTTGGTGAGCTGCTTAATTGCTTTGCCATGGAAAATCATGTTAGCTCTGTTAGGGGGATTAAATGTCAGCATATCTGCGCATATAATCAGCAAGTGTATGCGCGGATAATGGTGTGTGTGTGCTTGCTTATTTATTTGTACATGTTTGTGTCTGTGTGTGCGTGTGGAACATTCTGTGTATGAATGTGTGTTCATGGATGCACTCGCCATTCTGCTAGATGTCATCTCACACCTCTCTGTCCTGTGTCTTTGGGAGCCTTCTTCACCGCTCCATTTACTTTACTATGCTGACTGTGTGTGTGCGTGTTCGTGGATGCACTCGCCGTTCTGTTAGACCTCATCTCACACATCTCTGTCCTCCTGTGTCGTTAAGAGCCTTCTTCACTGCTCCATTTACTTTACTACGCTGACTGTGTGCGTGTGTGTGTGTATGTGTGTGTGTGTGTGTGTGTGTGTGTGTGTGTGTGTGTGTGTGTGTATTGGATCATTGTGTGGGTGTTATCTGCCTTGTTTTATCATTCTGAATCTGCAGTTATTAAACTTGCTTGTGTCCTCCTCCTTCGTTCCCTCCCTCCTCTGATGGTCTCGTTCTCTCCTTCATCTCGTCCTCTTCACCACCTGTTCAAATATATATATTATATATATATATATATATATATATATATATATATAAGATATAAAATTCAGTTCATTTTGGCCCTCAAAATAGCAAATCTGATCTGGTGGCTCACAGCTAACAGCGCTAACAGTGTTTTCCTGAGACCGTGCTATTTTCTTTGAGGTTTTACACACATTTCTTTAGGTTGATTGGCTGACATTGAGGCCATTATCAAATGCAATTTTATATTCTTTTGGGCTCTAACCTGATAAAGTTCTTTGACGTTTAAAGTGACAAGAGAGGCAGATCTATTTGATCTAAAGGGGTATTTAGCTATAGTTAAGAAGTAGACATGATGTACCAATTTTCTTTCTTTTCTTTCATTTTCTGGAGGTTTAAATTGCAGAGATCAAATGGACCCCAAGGAGAAACGATGTTGAAAAATGACATTTGAGGATAACGGGGTTAAATATTACATCTACTATTTCCATTACTCTCTTTTTCCTGTGTTCTGGATACGTGTCCTGAGCAGCTTTAACTCTGAGGTCACTTCCAGGCAGGATATAGCCCACACACACTCACTCATGTGTAAATGTTTAGTTTGTGAACATCAGAGGATATGGTGTTATCCTTTGTTTGTGCTAGTATGTGTGTGTGAGAGACAGAGAGATGTATCGTGCTGGACACAGGTTGTGATTTAAACTGACTTTTGTGTACTTGTGTTTGGGTGTTTATCCCTGTGTGTGTGTGTGTGTGTGTGTGATATATCATATGTGTGTCAATGTATGCACACAGGCGTTGCTCTCTTATCTCCAGCGTCACACAGGAACTGAACCAACAGACGACCGGAAGCCTTATCGCTCCAAACACCACCACACTGTTTATTCAGACAAGCGGACACACACACACACACACACACACACACACACACACACACACACACACACACATACACACCTTTCCTTTCTGGTGTATTCATTCAGCGTAGTGAGAGGAAGCGTGGCATGTACTGTACAATGTCTATGTGTGCGTTTGAGTGTGCGTGCATATGTTTATGTGCCCGTATTGTAAACAATGTGAGGACAGGCTGAGTAATAATATCACAGTATTCTGTATGTTCATGCATGTAATTGGTCTAATTGGTCAGATTCAATGTGTGAAGACATAATTGCAGCATTGATTGCGATACCATGGGAGGTGTGTGTATTTACATTCTGGTTCTGGTTATAGAATTAGTGCAAAGTTGATGATATAGTGCAAACTCAATAAGGGGAGAAGATGGACAATGTAAAGCTGATATTATAGAAGTTTAAGGTTCAAATCTGCAGCCCTTTGACAAGCAGCCATAACGGTCAAAAATAAGGTGCAAAAACCTTCTTAAACATTCAGTTGGATACTTTTTGGTATGCTGTTCTGATGTGCACCCTATCCACCATCTTTGTTACATATTGACTCATTAATGGGATAGCTGTGTTCATATATCTTTGAGATGAAGCCCCTCCATTTCATTCAAAACTCACATTAGTATGTGTTTCACTTCTTGTGGTTGCTTTGTTAATTGAAGACGGATTGCTCAGTCGTTAAGTGTTGCTGTGTTTAATAATGGTTATTCACAGGATGAGCTGATGAATGAAAGTGATGGGGGAGCATTATGTTTCCACAGGGGGGCGGACATTTAAAGCGTTATAGATATTTTTATAGACTCCCTGCAATAAAAATAAAAAAGAATTGCCAGACTGCTGTTCAGCATAGTGAGCAAACTGAGACTCAACATGAAGCACAAATGGAGGGCAGATGTGTGCAATGTACAGTAAATGTGCCACAGCTGACACACCGCCAGTGATCAAAGAGATATGTGAACTGCAGTTTCCCCGGTTTATAACTTACTGGCATAGATGAGCAGGCGGTAACCCATCGGGACCGGCCCCATGAGTTCATCCTACAACGTTGAACCACACACACTCGCACCTAGAAACTCACTGGCTTACTCCGAAATTGTGACAGATTGCATTGTGAGATTGTACAAGCCGTGTACATGGATTCTACTCGTTTCGTGAACTTGGGTTGATTTTGGACACAGCCATTGTATGGATTGAAACTCCTCCACAGTCCACACCAATAAAACACCTCTACAGGTGTTGCTTATTTCACCTGATTAGACTTCCTCTCAGAACCGCGTGGGCATGTAGAGCCTGTGCCTGTTTGACATGACCTTCACCCTCCTGGTAGTGTCGTTGCACTTGTCATCGACAACTAACACCTTTAGTCATTAATGCATTTGGTGACATCACACTCCTAAACCTAAATTCATTCGCCGTTCACTTTACATGCTGCATTAAGCTCTTTAAACCGGTCTACGATTTCCTGGTAAACAGCCTTTTGTGGCTGTGCTAATGACGTAGACGTGAGTGTGACACTATTGTACTCTCTCTAACTCTCTCAGATAGGAGGTCTGGGTGGACTGTTGCTGGGGCAAAGTGTATGCCGTTGACACCACAGACGATGTAACAAAGGCGGTGATCTTTCCCTAATGATCGTGACCTTTCCCTAGCCTTTTAGTTGGCTAAACTTTCCATAAAGGTGGAATAAATATTTATATAAGTCACCTGTGGAGCCGTCGCATGGGCCTGGAAAGGTACTGACAAGCGACTTGTCTTATCGTTTCGGTGCGAGTGCGTTGTGCTCCGGCACACACATTTGTCCATGCATGACACAGAGCTGAGCCCGTCTAGCCACACCTCTCGGTCAGCCGCAGGAAGACGTGTGCTGCCTCCTGACGTTGAGCCCTGAATGGGTCATTATGAGTGTGCTGTTCTACTGATCAAAGTGATTATTCAACTTATGAGGAAGTCTCTGCACAGTGAAGGTTCAACGCTGAATTTAAAGACACAGTGTTGCGCTAATCCTGCCATTAATTTGTGTTTGGGCTTGTGCCTTCATTCATCTGTAGTGAAGCCCTGGGTGTGTACAGCAGCGTGTCAAAGCTGCCGCTTAATGTTTGCAGACGAGCTTTCACTTTATTCCGCTGTTTGCATTAATGTAAGTCGCTCTGGATAAGAGTGTCGGCAAAATAATGACACAGTGAATGTGCACATGAGCGTGGGGTGGGTGAGGAGATAAAGGGAGGGAAGTGAGAGAATAGAGGGAGAGGTAGAGAGAGGCGAGGAGGAGAAAAGATAAACTGAGAGAGAGAGAGAAAAATACTACTGGCTTTGAGAGAGAGTTTAGGAGAACTCTTTTTCCGCCTGTCCACACACACACATATGCAAAATTACACTTACATTTACATATCAATTTACATACAGAGTCCTCACACACACAGACACTCGTTTTCAAACTAATTTCAACTCATTTGCATCCACAACTGAGTTGAGAGCAGAGTGACAGTTCAATCATTTCTTCCCAGCACCCTCTTTCTTGTATCTTCCTCTCCCTCTCATCTGAGGAAGTTAATTGAACACTTTTTCTGCGCTTGGAGGTGTCAAAAGTGGGTGCTGTCGTTCAAGTTTTCATATTGAATCTAAATAAGTTGCCAACATTTTACTGTTGGTAACACTGGGGGAAATGAATAAGGAAGTAGAGTCAGCTTTTTGGTGGGTGATGGAATAGTTCAACTAAACCCTCATAAACTGGGGTTACTGAAGGAAACGGATGCTACAACACTCGTAACTTTCACCTGTGACAGTATGGCAAGAAATGTTTATTGTGTTTAGAGTGGTTCGTACATTTCCTGAAGCCCCGGACGTCACACAGGCAACACCACCGCTATATTTCCAATCTCTTTGGAGCTCTCCCGGCTGCATTTAGTGCCATCAATAGTTCAAATACTGTCACTGTCTTAATTAAGGTCGCATTAAATTGGGTCAATCAAATTCGCCAATGTTTGGATATAATTATTCTCTTCACTTTGTCACTTTTGGGATTGGCATATCTTAACTATATTTAATTTAACTTTTAAAATACATGCTATTAATGGTATACAAGCATGTTTAAGGTTCCTTTCAAGGAAACAGAAATTGTCTTTGAGCAAAGGAGATAAAAGTAAAACTCCTGTGATTGAAAGCCAAACAAATATGGATGTCAAACTGCAAGTCAAGACTTGACAGCACACGGAGACTCATTCATAATCGAAAAACAATGTTTGTGAGCAGCCTAAGCAAGAACTGTGATTGTTTTGAACCTGCAAGATGTGAGTGAGCAGCACGGCTTCCTGTCTTGTTATTTGCAAAATTGCACAGCCTGAAATTTGAAAGTCGAATCAGTTGTATGCAAATCAAAACTTGAGAGCAGAGCAAAATCCATTGGATTTGACATGCTTCCGAGTGTCATCCTGTTGTCTCTGCCTGCTGTCAGGCTACTTCCCACTGACATACAACAGCTGTGGGTGTTATTCTGATCCCAACCCATGTGTCAGACTAATGCTGTTCAATAAATAGCTAAACTGACTTATATCAGAAAAAAATGTTTTAGGGAATAACCGATCTAAATACGCAGACCTCAGTGCATCGTAAACCTCGTAGGACATGTGCGACCTTCATTTTTTTTATCATCTGAAAGTTTCCTTTGTGCCTCCTTTTCTCTCTCATGCTCCCTCCAGAGTTTCTTCTCTCTGTAGTCTCGTCCGTCTCTCTATTCGTCAGTCCTCCTGTGGGAGAGCAAAGAGAAAATACAAGAAAAAGAGAGACAGGCTCACCTCTAAGCATCAGGCTGGAAGCAACTGGAACAGATTCGGCACCGTCGTATAGCTTTACGTGCAGCAGTGTGGTTCATCTGGAACATGTTGGTCATTCACATATTCCTTATGAAAGACAGAGCAGAAGAGTCAACTGGTCGACAGTCACTGTGACTGGATTCAGTGGACTAAAGTTGCACATGTGGTTCAAAGGTGGCAGCAAAACTTAAGTGTGTGATGGATTTACAAATTGCTTATGCAGGCAAGACTATTTTTGTATTGATTCTTTAAAAAAAGTGTATACATTTCTAATTAATAGATGAAATGCAAAGATTCGTGGCAGACAGTGGTTCAGGTTCAAGGCCTCCGTAATATGGTGAATACAACGTTTACACCGACAGTTTTCCTATAATTAGCTTTTAATTAAGAATCACAATATAATGCCTTGATTACAGTATTGCAATATGTCACAATGTATTGAATTGTATATCATGATAGGCATTGTATTGCCAGATTCTTGCCGATGCACAGCCCTTAATGTATCATATTTAGCAGTGTTTCAGTGAAAATAGACAAAGTATTACATCATAGTGTATTGCTTGTTGTTGTATCATATTGCATTTGGACACTATTATATTTTAAACTGGGTGCACAAAAAGAAAATCTTGATTTTGCTCTAAAAACATCCTTTACGTTTAGGATTCTGTCCTCAGCAGATTGTTTCTCTGCATTTCTGTCCTCCGAGCGGTCTTTTGTTCTGTCTTGGTGTCACACATGTCTCCGTCTCTCAAGTGCTTGTAGTAGATGCAGGAAAGCAAAAGAGAATTTTAACAAGGGAAACGCAGGCTGGAAGGTGCTAAGAGCGGCAGGAATGCAGAGAAGCAATTCTTCTTTTCTTTTGTCTTTTTCCCAAATGAAGGAAAAAGGACAGAAAACTAAATCAAGCGGATGGAAGAGGAGAGAAAGTTGGAAGACAAATGAGATAAAGGAAAATGATGATGGTGGGGGGGGGTTATAGAGAGGTTTCAGGAGAGAATGAGTTTTTTTTTTTCAGGAGGAGAGGCGAAGGTTGTTATGACCTCGTTACCATGGAGACAGCATGTTCCTCGCACTGCTTTTGTCATCGCCTTGTTCACTGACTGATAAAGATGTGTCTCTCTGGAAACAGGTGTTTGGTGCTGAGACGAGGGGAAGTATTAAAAGGCAGAAACAAAAATAATTTTCCTGCAATTCCATCAAGTGGTGAAAAAGCATTTAAGTGGAAACTGTAACAGTAACAGAATCGGCTTTAGAGACATCTTTAAGGGTGAGAACGGAAAGACAGAGCGACATGGAGAGGAGGGAGGAGATGACAGGTGAGGCAAATTGGAGAGAAAATGATTTCTGATTTCCTCGGCAGTGGTGAGGAGATTGGACAGGCAGATAGAGTGCTACACACACACACACACACACACACACGCGCACACACTGGGTTGCATACGCACATGTATCCTCTCACTATCACACGTTGTCAGTGCTTTAACGTTGAGTGCCATGAGCAGGGCCTGGCTGCAGTAATCATGAGATAAAGGCTTTTAATCATGGAGCAGAATCACTTCCCTTATCCGTAATCTCTGTGATGTGCAGGATTGAGAATGCGTCTCTCTAAATGTGATCTGGTACACACTACTGAGTAACGCCTGAACTATAATCTGGTGAAAATACGATGTGATGGGCCTGTGCCATGCAACGTGGTAGATAAAAACGATTGGTGGTGTTTATTCCTTTAATAGCTGTGGTTGCATTAGACCGGTGGTTCCCAGCCTGATAGATACATGTGATTGGTCCCCAGATGGAAAACTCAATGGAAAAGGTGATTGTGATTAAATGTGTGAAATTACACATAACTGAAATAGAAGATTATCCACCGCGAACTCAAACTCAGCACACACAGAAACACTGACATCATGTCACTGAGGATTCCCTGCTGGAGCGAGTTCCTGCTGAGAGACTATAGATCCGAACACTAGCACACACACACACACACACACACACACACACACACATACAGACACACGCACCTATATAAGCTGAAATGCACGCGCTTGTTCACACGCACACCCGAGATCTTCCGCCATGGGTACTTATGTCATAGTCAATCAGATTCACCCGAGAGAAAATGCCACCAAGATGAAGAGACTGTAAAATGAACAAAGGGAAGATGAGATTGGAAAGCAGGACAGAAAGTCAGCACATGCATTCACAATGTGAGTGCCAACGTACCGCACTGTACATCTGGCCTACTTGGCACTGTAGCCTCTCAGTAGATTAGACTTCCTGCTTTATTGTCTTGCTTTTCTTTTTCCTTTCTTTGTCTCGTTTTTTCGGGGACCTGATGTTTAATTCTTACCCTCTTTAGATACGGAAACAATAAGGTCACTGGTAGTCCGTATAGAGAAGTGTGTGTGTGTGTCTGTGAGAGCCCTTATACCACTTTGAGGTTTGTTTTTGGGGAGGTGGACCGATGTTGTAATTAATGCGGGGGAATTCAGACGAAGTCAGCGCAAGAAGTTGCTCTTCATTTCCGCTGCAGTGGCTGCTGTATGATTACTGCACCCCTGAGAGGAATTGTCAAGAACATTTAAAAATGTGTTTCCATTGTGGTCGTCGGTCTTCATAAAGCAAAGAGAGCGGTACGGCTTGACTTGACAACAATCCAACTGAGAATTAGAGTGCTAACGCACGGTGTGTTCAGGTGCTGTGGGGATTTTCTTTAATGATAACCACTCAAGGTTATAGATTCACTGCTTCCTATTCGCTTGAGCAAATGCAGAGCACACGCCATGTCGTCATTTCCTTTTCTTAAGATATAAGACATGGATAGAAAGAAAGGAGAAACGCAAATAGGATTATATATTAAATGCAGATCAGACGCCTCCAGAATGTTTTAATTAAGATGCAACTGATTTGATTTGCAGTAAGAGGATGTCAAGTCACTGCACTGCTGAGTGTAGTTTATGTGTTTGTACACTTGGGGGCGCTCTGACAGCAGCACTGACATGTTTGACGTAACACACCTGCAGCGAGAAGAAACGCACAAAAAAAGAATATTAGAGGAGGGAAAAAGACAAGTGAGTGGAGGAAGAAAGGAAGGAAGGAGAGAAGGAAGTAAGAGGGAAAGTGAGAAAATGTGAGGGAAGAGGCAGAAAGAGGCCAGAGATGAGCAAGTTCAAACGCGTGTGACTGAGGTCTGTTTATTTAGGATGTGTGTGTAACTGTCATGTATGTTTCTGACATGTTGAGGCAGCGTGTGTGTGTGTGTGTGTGTGTGTGTGTGTGTGTGTGTTACGGCGCTCCCATAATTATCATTGTGTATTCAGGCCTGGATAGTGTTTCTTTTGTGTTGACCTGTTGACTGTCCGTCTGCGTCACAGCTTCAAAGGACTTTAATTTCAGTCGTGCTCAAACTAATGAAATGGCCGCCTTTCCTCTGACTGCTTACAATTCTCTGTCATTACTCTCCTCTCTGTGTCCACTCGCTCTCACACAACTGCGCAGCTTTCAGCTGTACACCCGTCTGCAGGCTGGAACAAATATTTACAGAATCAACAGAGGATTAACAGGATCATAATTCACATTTTTAATTTAGAGCCGCAAATAATAACTATTTGCCTTATTAATTAACCTGCCAGTAATAATAAATAATGCATCTATACTATTCAGCTCTGAATCATCTCGTAAGTCAAATATCAAGTCAGAATACCGAATATTTTTGTGTTATAATTGCAGAAATAGATTATTACATGTCGCTTGTATTTATTATTATAATAATGTTTTAAAGATAAATCTCATGAAATAAACTTGGGGCGCTGGTAAACTGTGATTGGATCTGTCTTGTAGTTGACATTTTATAGACTAAACAATTAACCAGTTTAGTGTTTTTTTTAAATAAATGATGGTAACCTGGGGATTCACTTCTCTTTAAACTAAAGAGTTCTTTAAGCAACATTAACAAGAGTTGAACATTTTCCATTTAATGGACACTGAACATCTACTAACACTACCTATTACTACTACCACCACTACTCACCACTACTACTTTCCATAGATCTCCCGTTTTATCTGGAGGTGCCGTACACTTCTTCCATGGTTGGATTACACACTCTAACAGCATCCGAGTGTCTTTCTTCACTCCCCCCTCTGCCTCTGTGTTGTAAAATATCTTGCATCATTATTTTACATGTAAAGAGAATTCCCATCTGATATTCCTGCAGTCTTACTTGTGCATAACTGATTAATTCTCTCATAGCTACAAAACAGACTTCTGCTCTATAACAAAAAAAGTCTAAAACTGACTTTGTTGGTATAGCAGGATTGTTGTTTGGGAGATGTGTTTATAACTGAGAAACATTTCCCTTCTGAAAACATGGCTATTCTCTTTAATAATTCCATTTAGTCGCTGAGGTTAGTCCTGATCCACCATCTCCAACAAAGGGTTGAGTTTGCTCTTTCAGAAGTAAAGTTTCTGAGTGTGTGAGTGTGTGTGTGTGTGTGTGTGTGTGTGTGTGTGTGTGTGTGTCTGAGCATGTCAGGGTCAGTCCATTCATTGCTTCATTATAGAGCAGAAATTGTGGGTATAAATTGTTCTGTGATTTTTTGCACCTCAGGAAGATGGGGTGCCATAGCAACAAATCGGAGTCAGTGTGGTTATTTCACGCTCACACACACACACACACACACACACACGCGCACACACTGTCATCGTCATTACCACTTGTAGCATCTATTCAGCCTTCTCAACACGACTCGCAGGCTCGCGGATTCTGATTGGTTGAACAGAGGAACCAATTAGATTAGAGAAATGAAGAGATAAAGAGAGCATAGAAGTAATCATTTATTTGTCTGATCTATCTGGTTACTAACAGCATATACCAACACGTGCAAATACTAGCGCACAAATATGAAGTCTGCATTCCCAAACACACACTACACACAGAGTGGCTCTGCTGGGCTCTGTCGCCCACACCTCATTAATTGTTGGGTACTTTTGTGTAAAAAAAGTAGAATAAAGAAATAAAGGGAGGAGAGGAAGAAGAGCGAGAGGGTGGAGGAAGAAGTTTTGTTTGTTTGCTGCAGTGTTCCTTAGGTCCTTCTTCTTTTTCACTGCCCCTGCATGACTTCTCTCCATCTATTATTCTATCGCTTCTTCCCACAGCTGTTGTTGTTGCTGCAGTGTTTTTTTCTCTCTCTCTCTCTCTCGCTCTGTAGGCTGCTCTCTCGCTTTGTTTCCTGTTCCTACATCTTTTAACCTTGTTCTCTGTTTCTACCTTTCTCACTGCTGGAGATTTATCCGCTGCACTCACTCACTTTCCATTTGACCTGTGTGTGTGTGTGTGTGTGTGTGTGTGTGTGTGTGTTTACTCTTTGTAGCATGCGTGTGTTCATTTAACAACAACTGTGTTTCAGCTGAGACCCCTTTAAGCTTTTTAGCCGGCGCTGACATTGCCAGAGGCTACGCTGACGATGATCGGTGTGCCTGAACTTTGTTTGCACATCAGGAAGGAAGCAGCAAACTATGACGGGCAAAGAGCTCTCCTTTACACACAGACACATTTTGGGAAGACACAAACTCTGTCCTGCATACTACCCATCAGCTTTATCAGAGAGTGCAGGTGGGAGCAGCTTCTCGGCAGACTGATCAGTTCCTTGATATTACTTTCTTAGGCGTCCCTGACCTCTGCCACCTTTCAGTGCAGACATTCTTTGTGAAGTCTTGTAAAGTTGTAACTTTATGGCATTATTTGGGTTAGTAAATCATTTGCTAATACTTCATAGACTAGCCATTAGCATGAACACATTTTGGGTTGCCAGGTTTTGAAAAATCCTCCAGTGGACCATTTGACCACTTACCTTCTGAAAAAAAAAAAAAATCTGCAGAGACAAATTCCACTATCACCAACTTACTCTCTGTTACGACTGCAGACTAGATGAATTGCTTTGGCACTTTTAAGTGCAGACATGATTGCTTAGTAGAACGTAAGAAACTCATTTAGTAATGCAGTTGGCAGTGGGTCTAACTTGCATCCATCAATGTCCATCAGAGGGGTGTTCCTGATGAATTAAAGTGCTAAAAAGATGCGAGGGTGATACCTGGAGCAGAACCAACAAAGAGGATCCATCACAACCTGCCAACCGTCGTTCTGATACTGGCTTCTAACTAATCTATAAATAATGAGTTATTAAGTAATTCATTACAACATATGAACCCTGCTAGAACCACACAAGTATAGAGACGAGCAGACTGCACTCATAACCAACCTGTGAGACCGAATAGATGCCGATAAGCCTTTGTAACGTCAGTGAGCCATAAAACAGACATTTGCCAGCTGTTCTAATTTACAACATCAGTTGTTTTGTCTGCCAGTTAAATGCAGAAAGCACATCCCAGAAATGTTTCTAGATTCTTATAAAGTATACCCGTGTGTCCCCGACCAACATGTTATCATTCGACACAGTATAAAGAGGTTTACTTAGACAGTAAACTTTATACACACAGCCTTTTTTATGTAAACGTGAGGAGTGGCCGTATCATGAAGCCATTGAGAAAGACTGAATAAGGTGGGATGGACCTGTAATCTGGCTTTCGCTGTGAAAATGAGACATTAGTAATTGAGGTTATCGTTGACATCAGTTACACGGGTCTTAAGTATCTCATTAGAGAGTGATCATCTGTCATCGCTACGTTTATGCCAGTGCAGAGAGAGGTGTTGCTGCTGTAAATCCACTCGCAGCCTCTCCGCGTTGGCAGTGAGCGACAGCGACCTTCACCTGGATCAAAGGATCAGTTATGATGTCCTTATTGTTCGGGAGTCCACGGTCACACCAGTTGTTACACAGCGCTCACTCAAGTCACGAAACACTGATCACAGAACAAAGGCGACAGAACATGTGACCGATTTGCTGCTGGAAGCCTAAAAGCTGTCTCGTCCTCTTTTGCCAGGTCTTGCGCCTAAAAACAGCTAACCTCTCCCCAAGCTCTCCGTTAGTTTTATCGTCATTATTCCACACGCTCGGGCAAATGACCCCATCCCCGCTTTGTACACTGAACCTTCCCGTTGAGTGTTTAAGCACTTACGTACAAAGCAAACCCGATTTTTAAAAAAGTCCAGTAAATGTACTTTGGAGAGGTACATTTTGGAGGTGAGAGTTCTCTCTCCTCTTTTCCATTTTCTCATCCTCTCATCTGCCTCTACTCACTTCTTAATGCTGCTGAGACGGACGATGGTGAGGAGACGGGGCATGTTGGTATGGAAACTGGCTTATAAACTGTTCAGGTTGCTAACGTTCTAACTCACATAGCAACAACCCACCAGCCTTTCAAAATGGTGACGCGAAGCAGCTTTGTGATTTCTGATGAATAGACGTCAGAAAGGTTTGTCATTTCTTTGTGTGTGTGTGTGTGTGTGTGTGTGTGTGTGTGGATGACTTACATGTGTGACACTCTATGCATGGACGCTGTTGCAGTTGAGAACAAGAGGCCATGGCTTCTTTTTATATAAAGAGCCCACGCACCTACCTTGAAATTTCAGTGTGAATGAAGCACATTCTGCAGTGCTTAAAAAGTTATGAGTCATCTTAAGACCTTTGCTGACTTACACTTATGCTTTTTCAGATCATTTGATCAAGTGATGCATTTTAAAAACACAGGAGCAGGGGTGGTGTCCCGGCTTCTGCAGTGTCCTTCGGGCAAATTTATTTATTTATTACTTTTTAAACATTCATAGCAGCATAATCCTGTTCATCTTAACAAATGATGTGGCCATATGCTGTAAATACAGTTTGACTACAACAAGGGGAAATGTGTGATGTTTGTGTTTTTAAGGGGGCTTTTCTCTTGCCTGGTACGCTGGCTGCATTTTTCCACGTACCGTTGGCGGGGGCATGAATGCTCGTTGAGTTCATTGTTTCAAAGGGCTGTGCCTTACAGAGCAGAGTCAAGTCAACAAAAGCATTGCACCGTTGAAACAAGTTATCAATACAAACAGTGCAGCCCGCTGGTAAGTGTGTGATTGCGTATATGGGTGCGTGACTTTCCAAAGTAGGGTGTGTCATTGTCGCTTTCCTGCTGTTGTTTTACTGCTAGTGTTGTTTAAGGAAATTAATTATGAGTAACAATAACCTTAAGATACACACACACACACACACACACACTCGGACACACTTTTCTCTAAGCTGTTAGTCATACATCATGTGGTGAACACTTGTATTCAAAGCACTTTACAGTTCTGTAAGTGCATAGATTTTCTTTTTTTATCATTGAGGGTCCCAGCGGGGATCACACCGGTAACCTTGGTTTTTCTGTGCTCCACGCCCACCTGGACTCACAGTACATACTTACAGACGGATGAAATAACAGCTCGTTGCTCTTGCATGTATAAGACTGTATGTTCTGTTTGCAATGGGAACACTAGTGTTGGCACAGAATGGATGGACAGACAGATAAAACAAATAATTCAATGCAAAGAAGTAGTGCCACGGATATTATGCGCATACTGTGTGGTCAAGATTATGAAACAAAGACCGGCATGTAATACTTCTCGATACTGTGTGACACAATAGAAAAACACTTTTAGTCCGTATGGTAATTAATTGACAAATTGCAGCGGCCACCTCAAGATGAGGTCCTGCTGTTGGTCCAAGATGATGTCAACACATTAAATTACACATTTATTTAAACCTGCATTATAAACTGCCCTTACATGATATTTTTTAACAATACAGTTAAATGAGGAGCTAGTATAATTTAAATAAACATACTAATGATTTATTTCCTTTGCAGCATTTTCAACTTTTCATTATCTCAGATGCGTGCACGTGTGCATCAGGATGCCGTTAAAATAGCTCCACCATTATGTAGATTAGCTCTATTCCCCTGAGTGCACCTTTACCATTTAAACCCTTCAATCAATCCGCTGCTTTACGGGGGTCAGGACACACACAGGCACACACACACACGCACACACACGTGCGCACACACCCACACAAAAAGAGATTTACGTACATATGCACTTTCAATCGAAGTCTTTTATGAGCATCACATACACTCATAAAACCACATCACAGTCAAAAACATATATATGTTGACATACCCTTTGTTCATACACACACACACACACACACAAACACCTACACACAACAGACCAAGGTTACTGGCTTTATCCTCATCAGATTCCAGGTCCACAGCTTGCTAATGATGTTGCTCTGCACTGTAGTTATTCATGCTGTCTCACTGTGTGTGTGTGTGTGTGTGTGTGTGTGTGTGTGTGTGTGTGTGTGTGTGTGTGTGTGTGTGTGTGTGTGTGTGTGTGTAACAGCAACTGAGCATTGAGTAAGTGATCACACAGTGGGTTTGTGTGTTGATTGCATTTGAGCATAAAAAACTGTCCCTGTTTTAATCACAAACCCGGGATCAATACTCTAGTCAGCTAAATTACGCAGCAGTGATGCTCTGAAGTGATGTGTTAGTGGTGTGTGTGTGTGTGTGTGTGTGTGTGTGTGTGTGTGTGTGTGTGTGTTTAAAAGGTAATCTAGATCACAGAGTCCACAGTAGATGAAGAGAGACAATCTTTTGTGGAGAATTTGCTTTGAACTAACCTATTTTATGGCTCTTCTGTGTTTTCCTGAGGATGAGGGCCTACTCTCCTAGCTCTGTTTGTGTGTGTGTGTGTGTGTGTGTGTGTGTGTGTGTGTGTGTGTGTGTGTGTGTGTGTGTGTGTGTGTGTGTGTTTGCACGTGGGTATGTGTGTGTTTGTGTTCAAGCAAGCTCTACAGAATTGATAATATGAAACCGTGTGCAGCGCTGATTATCTTTCTGTGTATCCTGCTGCTATTACCCAACACTGGTCAATACAGTCTAAGGTTCTGCTGTACTGGAATAACCTTTGACCATGTTTACAAAACAGGCCGCCTCTGGGTTTACTGGGATATTACTGCATTTAATAGCAGAGCTCACTCGCTCCAACATGACTCCACCAGCCTAGGATTAACCTCTGACGACCTGCCTCTGTGAACTCCACCTCTCTTCACCTCTTCCTCTTCATTCAACATTGATTTAATCAACTGAAAAGAAAAGTGATGGTTTCAATATTTCATGTATGTTACAGCTTCAATTAGGCATTAGAACAAGCCAAGTCTATGTTTACTGTATTCAAAATGATAAAAAGATATTTTCAAGTATTTTAAAGATTCATCCTTTATTTCTGGTAATTTCAGCCTCCAGTAAACACGTCACAACAGTATTTAGTTTTGATTGTTTTCCTAAACAGTTGACAGTATCTTCTCCTAGTCAGGCCAATTTCCAGCATTTGAACCGGAGCGGCTTACTTCATTCGATTTAGAGAAGCTGCTTTCGTCAGCTGGTTTTTAAATCCAACACAGTGACTGTTTGCCTGCGATAGCTTCAAATGTATTCAATCAACACCTGTTTGGAGTGATTCAAAATATGACCTTTTTAACAGCACCGTCTTCACAACACTATGCCTGGAGCCACAACGCATTTAAAAAAAAAAAAAACTAAAAATGAATAGCAGTCCAAATCTGAAATCATGAGAATCACAAACACAGTGTTGACTTGAAACAGCAGCTTAACAAATACATTTTTCATGTGATATGATATGACGTTGTGTGTGTGAGTACACAAAGCTGCTGGCAAGCTTGTGTTTAGTAAATGCCTCTGAGGTTTGTTGTCAGATTGATGAACTCCATTAGACAGTGCCATTAAACCTGCTGTACAGCTTCATGCTAAATGTCCCGTCACTACCAGTGTCGCCTCGGACCTGTCAGCAACACAAGGCTGATATGATGAATCTGCAGGCTGATTAAATGTATAGAGGTGTGGTGGTGGACGTAGATTTTTTTCGATCTTATACTATATTATTTTCTCATATTTGTGTGAATGTTGTTTCTGTTTGGCTGTTTGGGCTACATTAGGGTTTATTTCATTTAAAATGTTCTGGATTTATTTTCCAGGAATTTCTTGTATTTTATTTAGAATCCAGAAAAATCAATAAATCAAAGTCTTTGATGAAAATGAAATTATTAAAATAGCATTTGCTATTGCTGCCGCAAGAGCATATCATACACAAAAATGTCACCTGAACGGCCATTTATTAGCCAATAATAATAGCTGATATGGAAGAGAAGTCCATAAATGTGTTTACTTCGGAATTCAGAGCATATCTATGATGGAGGGATTGCTGTTGGGTAGAAGCTAACGGTGCTAACAGCGTTAACAGTGCAAACAACGGCAACAGCGCTGACAGAGCTAGCGGTGTTAGCTCACGGGGAACCAGAGGGTGGGTGTTACACTTCTGTGACGACGCTGTCGGTCATGACGGCAGTAGCAGCTGTAACCGCCGTATGGGAGCGGTGGCGATTAGCTAGCCAGTGGATCACGCTCACCGTGACTCACTTGCACTAAATTGCACGTGTGGTCGGACCAGTTATGTAAACAAAGCACAGAGAAGCTTGCATTACAACACATACAGAGGGAGAGTGACTTCATTCTCTGCTCAGGTAGACATTACTCAACTATATATTTACATGGCAAATAGTTGTTTGCTGCAATATTAATGCTCTGAATTTCAAATTTGTCAACTTTAAAGTGCTCAACAAAAAAAATGGAAATTTCAGCATCTGCAGTTCCCTGACAAATAAGCTCCATCTTCTGATGAGGATCATGAGATATGACAGAAAGCTCCAGAAAATGTATACTGGACCTTGGTTGAGACAAAATGGTCATATGTTGTTGATTATAAAAACAGCCCTTTGATATTATAATTTTCATACTTGTTAGAAACCGTTCCCTCTATTGTTTGTTAAGTTTAGGTAACTTAAACTACTTGGTTAATGTGAGGATATACCAACATATATTGTTGGTGGGTGGATGTGATATGATGCAAACCACAATGTCAAAGTCAGAAACATTGAAAACATCCCGCCGTCTCTGTTTTTCTCTGAATACCAGTATACCAGTATCAACATGGTCTCCCATTGTCATAATCTGCATGTCCACAAGAGGTCGCTTGTCAAGAAAATTAAACTTTGTTATTTCAAATGTTTCAACCAATGGTCAGTATAGTGTCTTTTTTTCAAAATCTGAGTGAAAATCTGGTTTAACACTATTTTAAAAAGTCAATTTTTAAGTAAAACATCTGTGAAATCTAAAAGCGATGAACCTTTATGAATAAGAAATCATAAAATTAAATTATTCTAAATATTAAATATTCACGATTTGAGTTGAGTCCACTGCTTCCCGTGTGGTCAAAGTGATCAACCCATTACATCTACTGAAAGTGGGAAAGTGAATCACGGGGAGGCATCAGAGAGGCAGTAAGACCCAGAGGAGGAGCAGAAACAGCGAGAGAGGGAGAGGGAGGGAGAGAGAGAGAGAGAGAGAGAGAGAGAGAGAGAGAGAGAGAGAGAGAGAGAGGTGGGAGGAGAGAGGAGGAGGGACTGTGTTCACTCTATGCACTCTATTGCAGCTCACAGTGTAAGCATCCCAGTGTGTGTCTCAGGCTGCCGGCGCGAGTGTGTGCATCGGAGCGCCGTTGTGTGTGTGAATGTGTGTGTGACTCCAGCGCTCTCTCTGCGTACGACAGGTGGAGATGACATGACTGCGCTTGAGAGGAAGAAAGGAAAGGACCTGTAAGGACTTCACACACTCTCTCTCTCACACACACACACACACACACACACACACACACACACGTAAATACGCTCACCTTTTCCCCTACATTCCCTCACACACACCTTTTTTAAATTCCTGCACTCCTCACTTCAGGGAAAAGATAAGTTGTTGTGTGTGTTAAAATACTCTTTCCCCAGCAGCTTATCACTCAGACTGTAACAGCTGACTGTGTGCACAGCGGTAAAACTCAAAAACTCAAACACACACACACACAAAGGGTCCTGACTGTTATTTTGATGCCTGCAGACGCGGTCAGCAAGTGTTTCTGCGTCCTGAGGAGAGTTCAGCTCCAGCCCTGACTAGAAGACAGTCCACCACGTTGTCCGAACAACTCCAGGTAGGATTTACTCTTCTCTCATGTCCACTTTGTCTGAACAACAGGATGCTATGTGCTTCATGCCCTCTGCCCTCATCTCTCTTCCTTCTTCCTTCCATTTCTTTTTGTCCAACCTGTAACCGCTACAGCTAGAATGGGGTACACTCCCTTCAATATACTCCACTTTGTTTTTTTCTTCATGTAATCAGTCTCAAGTCAAGGAAATTTCTTCCTATATTGTTCTCTTTGTCCCTCGATCTCCCTCTTTCTGTCCTTCTTACTCACACATACACACACATACATGCACACATACACACCCTTCTGTCCTCTTTGCTGCCTCACCGTTCTTGTTTTTTTGGGAGTAACTTTTGTCAGGAGGAGGTAAGTTTCAGCTCCTGTTGCTGCAGCTTTCTGTGTTTCTCTGTTGATTTAGTGGGTGATATACTTATTGCTCACCCATGGGTGCGTGTGTGTGTGTGTGTGTGTGTGTGTGTGTGTGTGAGGGCTCAGATAAAAGACGGAAAGATAAAACATAACACAGCAATAAACATGAAAGAGAGGAAATTAAAGACAGTGACGTTGTTGTTTGAATGGCGGTCTCTATTTGTGTGTTGTTACCTGGGAGTTTGTGTGTGTGTGTGTGTGTGTGTGTGTGTGTGTGTGTGTGTGTGTTTTAGGCTGCTACATTTTTAGTTGAGTTGATGCAATTTTGTTCTTGCAAACCCTGCAGCAGTGAGGCTCATTTCGCTCTGCCCTTTTTTTTCTCTCTACATCTCGTTTTAGTGTGTCTCGCTCCTTTTATGTTGTATGATTTGTGACAAGCAGAGACCTACAATTTAAAATTTCTGCTTTCTTGTTTCCTCGCACATGTGATCAAGCTGGATATATTTTATGTGTGTGTGTGTGTGTGTGTGTGTGTGTGTGTGTGTGTGTGTGTGTGTGTGTGTGTGTGTGTGTGTTCATACACAGTCTGAGCTCAAGAGTGTGTTGTTGGTGCGTGCGTCTGCATTTGTGTTTTCTATTGCAGAGGGATTTAATGTTGTTGGCAGAAAAATAGAAAAAAATGTTTGATTGGCTGCCAGTGTTGACATGTTCTGCTCAGATCCAATTACCTTGATAGATACACACTCACAGAGAAGCAGACACATGCACACACACACTAATGTCACACAACCCTCCAAGCAAAAATGAAGCCATTCATGCAAGAAAGGGATTAACAACTACGTTTACAATATCTTCTAAGAATAAATACTTGCTCTATAATTGATGCCAAATATCAATTATATACATATACACTGTTTCAACCTTTATTGAGATTGGCTATTGTGTTTCTAGACATATTTCTTCATGTTTATGTGTGTATCTGTTGTTACAGAGCTAATGCACTTCTGACTCAGCCCTCCACGTACGCATTTCCGCCCAATCAGTTTATGTTCCTGAAAATCTTGTCCAACTGCATTCCTCTCTTACAGCCTTTGTGTTTGTGAATGGATCGTTGCTGAAACGTGGCCAATAATAATAAGTATACTAATCATAAAGTAATAATCATAACAAACTGTATTTGTATAGCACCTTTCGTACAAGAAATGAAGCACAAAGTGCTTTACAATAAGGGAAAATAGACCGAGAATTAATATAAAACAGTGATAGAATATAGGATGCCATAGCTGATGAAAAATAAAACACATTTGCTAAAATAAATAAAATATGAAATATGAAAATAAAATGGAAGAGGAATAACCACTGAATAATAATGATATTAAAATCAGTGGCCATGTTCGCGGCATGCACATACACATCAATAAACCTGCAGCAGCTCCGTTTTCTTGTACTCTCTTTTTAAGGTAATTTGAGACCCATTAAATATAAACTCCGAAAGTTTGACATCTTGTGCACAATTTATTTTCGAAACCCAGGCTTCTGAGGCCAGAGGCAAACAACAACCGTAACAAAGTCTAGACCGACACAAGTTCCCTGCAGTACTCGATTACACCAAAAAGATAAATGGAAACCAAGACTGTGTCTGGGATTTAGCTGCTGAACATTCAGCACTTGCAGCGCCACCTGCAGGAGCTGCTTGCTGTTTTTAGATTTAAATCTGTTTTTCTATGAATTTTCTTGATCAGGGAGGTCCAACAGGTTTGTTTGTGTGTGTGTGTGTGTGTGTGTGTGTGTGTGTGTGTGTGTGTGTGTGTGTGTGTGTGTGCATTGGTTCATGCGTGTGAGCCAATGAGGCAGTAAAAGCAGCAGGTTAATCTCTTCTCAGTCTCCAGCAGAACAGATGTGAGGATTAATTCTGTCAGGGCATCGCGGTTCATGCTTGTGTGCTTGTGAGAGAGAGGCTGCCTAGTTCCACTAAAATTGAACAAAATAAGTCTTTGTGTGCCTCTTATGTATATATTTTGTACGCTCTGCTGCTCTGGGTCAATGCCAGCGTATATTTTTTTAATTTCATATTTACACATACTGTACTTCAATCTGAGCCTTCAGTGATGCAGTTTGTATGAGGCTCAACAAATAAATATATTAATTGAAAAAATCCGAAGCAACTGCTTCTGATTTCAGCTCCCTGACTGACAGTTATCTGCGTCTGTCATCCTCATCACTCCGTCATTTAGCTGCACCGATGTCTGATTTGGCCAAGATGTTGTGTGCTAAATATTCATGCTGAAAAAGGCCATTGGAAACACAACAAACACCATTATAATTATGGTCTGTGTGTATGTGAGTGAGTGTGTACTGGAACTCCATACAGTAGCGCCCCAGATAGAGTGACCTTAATGACATGAAAGTGTTTGTGTTGGATGGGTTCTGCCTATTAAAGTTTGCGCTCTATAATGTTATGATTTTCATTTTGAGGACAGAAAGGGGGGGTCGCCGTGTGCTCTGACCTCACTGCTGGATGAAAAGGAAAACTGGGATGAATACAAGTGGCACATTTTGACATTTATTTGTTGAGTGTTGCATTAGTTGCACTTTGCTGCTGTCCGCCTGCCTTCATGTCCTCACGGATTGGAATTATTATTCTCGCTTGACCACAAAGATTTGATATTATGACACCGGATCATTGTTTCACTGGGTCTGCATACACTAAAGAGCAAAACAACAGGATTTGCAGCTAAGCTATCGAGGCTTCTATTATCCATTTTCTGTATTTGAAAACAGTTTGAGCTTTGGCCCCTGGCAAAGCTTAATTTAAAGCCAGCGAAAAGCAATAAGTGGAAGAGACCAACTCATCAAAAACTGCATTAACAACAGCCGCGCCATAAGCCAGTGGAGCTATGGTCAATATCCCACTTTGTCAGTTTTGAGTTAGACATGAGGAAATGCAGTAATTTCCCCCTATGGATCTGACTTGTTCATTCCAGCCTTTAATGCATATTTATGCTTGTCTACTCTGCTTTCATCCTTAATGTGAGCACCAGCAGTCTGATATGCAGCAGTAAGCAGCAAACACAAGAGCTTGATATTCAGCACATTTAGTCAAGCACACACACCCGTGAAGCCCATTGTGGATGAGCACTTAATGCTTAAGATTGAGACAAATTATCTCCAGTGGCAGCACAGGACCAATGACCTATGTAGGTAGTGTACTACTGTACCGTGTGTGAAGTGGTGGAGGACCCACTACAGGGATAATGGATTGTAACTCATTTCACAGCACCACATCGCCATTGTATTACATGACCCTTAAAAACCTGCAGAAGCTCCACTATCCAGAAACAATATGTACTAAAGCCTGTGCTTATCATATTTATATCCATCAAGTTAGCCCTTCTCCTCTTGGTTTTATCGCATCGATCGCTGGTTGAATGAAACTACTGGGAGCAGGATCTATAACGCTGCACAATTCCCAACACTGTTCTTGAGTACAAACATCAAGGGACTTGATAACAGGTAAGGCGTGACTTGCATGAGGGAGCAAGCTGCAGCAGCAGAGAATGAGTGAGTTGACAGCTTGAATTGATCACTCAGTCGCTGAAGGCAATAGGCAGCGGCTGATCCAGAGCACAGCGCAGGTTGAGTGGTGTGTGTGTGTGTGTGTGTGTGTGAACTAGCTTGCAGACTTTGTTGTATTCTCTGTATTTGATCAGGAACAGCGTTACAGTGTAGGGTTTGTATTAGTATATAGTATTAACATACTGTAAATGCCATGGTAAAATGTTGAGGTACATCTCTTGTGTACATTTCTCTTTTAAACGTAGGGGTCATTCGCTTGGTCCTCCATCTGATCATGGGGGAGCACAGAGCAGCCATTAAAAATCAGCCACCTACACTATGCATGATACAAAACAAACCCTCTTCTATGTAGCAAACACTGCTAATTCCAAGGGGCAGGCAAGCATCCAACAGTAAACATAATGCATCATTAATAATCAGTTGAATAAAACACCACAAACGTCAGCAGATATCAGCCCTCTGTACTGTATGTGAAGCTAATGTGTTCAGTTGGATCTACTTTCTTTTAACCAGTAAATGAATACGCATTACAAATTTGTTGTGGAAATCTGAAATTTAGATTTTAGAAGTTCTCTTTCAAAGTTTATTTTAGCTTTTGCAAATGGGCTCAGATCATACGGAGATTTATACCTTAGCTCTGGAGGATGTAGAATTAATGATTTAGCTGAAGTATTAGCATCTTGTTTGGAGGTTGGGAAGCTTTGACCCACATATCTACGATTACCAAACAGTCCTTTTTGCCTTCACTGGGTGTTAACTCAATGGAATCCATTTGCACATGATGAACTGGTTTCTTAGGTGGTGGGTGTGCTGCTTGTGCTATCTGAATGCCTCTACCTACGTTGTTTGTAGCACAAAGGACACAGGATTGGCACAATTATTTTAGAGTCTTTTGAGACGCCTTTGGTGAACCACTACTTATGGATCTCAGCAAACATTCCAGTGTCAGATCAGCTGTGGTTTCAGTTCCTTTTTTGGCTGCTTGCTGCATCTGCTCGTGCATTTCCTTGAGATGTGTCAGATTTGTTAGTGTGAGCTTCTCATTTACAAACAGCAACTTGCTTAGGGAGTATGATAGCATCCACCAACTGAGAGACAAGTGTGTGATGAACAATGGGTTTGCCTAAGAGTGCCAAAAATCGTGAATTACACCAAATGCCTACCTGCTATCTGTGTAGATGTTCTGTCTTTGACCAACTTGCATTCTTCAATCAGAGCTGTAAGTTCCGCTGCTTGTGCAGAGTAAGCAGTAGGCAAGGGTGGTGCAATTCTAGTGTCACGCGCTGTTGCCACCGCAAACCCAGCTTGGCTCTTTCCTGTTTCCTGTATCTTGCGTGATGCTGATCCGTCCACAAAATGTTCTAGGTCAGCATTTGGCAGCGGTGTTTCCTGCAAATCTGGTCTTGGAGAACAAACTTCTAACTGACAAACACATCATCTGGAGTGGGAAGAAGAGTGGCGGGGTTAGGAACGGTCCATCTTTTCACAGTGAAACAGTATTACATCGCAGCCATCTTGCTGTGGAAAGATGAGATGTTTTTGGTTCAAGCAGAATCACAGCAGCAGCATGAGGAACCAACAGTGTCGGGTTATAATAACCAACACTTTCTCTTGAGGCCATTACAGCCCTCTCAGCAACTGCAACAGCTCTAAGGCACACGGGGCAGACCTACTGCAACAAGGTCAAGTTTAGCTGAGAAATAAGCGACAGATCTTTGTCGTCCCTCATGTTCCTGCAAGAAAACAGAAGTCATACATCCTTGTCTCTCGTCAACAGTCTGTCTGAAGGGTTTAGTCGGGTCTGGTAGGTCTAAAGTCGGACTGTAAGACTAGTTTCAGCTGGTTGAATGACTGTTCTGCCTCTTCTGTCCGAGTGACTTTACGGTGTGCGAGGAGGCCTTCATCCATGTACAATTGCCGACAACAGTGCATCAAACACAGCGAAGTTAGGAATGACTTAGCAACAGTACGAGCACATTACTTGTTCCTTTGTCACAGGCTTTGGGGTATTTTGAATAGCATCTATACGTTTGGCCCTCTGTTGTGATCACATGACCCAGAAATGTGACTTTTTCCACTCAAGTCTTGGACAAATCTCCATTCATCTGGTTGTCCTGCATCTCTGATCTTTTTGACAGAAAAGATTGTTGTTCTCACAGGTGAGTTTGTACACGGAATAATTACAAATGCCTTTCATAAGGAGTTAAACACTGGTGTAATTCTCTCAACTGCTTCCCTTTTGCGTGAGATTGTGGTTGACAACGCCTATAGTCTGGTTTAGGTGTGATTAAAATTGTTTGTGCGCCGACATCATGTTTCCCCTCTGCCCAGAGTGACTTCGCCCATCCCTTCAAATGTGGTTTGTGCGTCGGCATGTGTGTGTCAGGCACCAGTTCAAGGGATCTGACTGTCTGAGTGACAGACACAGCACAATGGTGATCATTCCAGTACATACAGTCAAGCGTTGTCTTCTCTTTCAAACAACTTTTCTCTGTACCACTTTTTCTCAAAGTCTTCATCTTTCCCCTGTTCTGTGTGTGTAGTGGAAATCTTGTGGTTTCATGTTGTCAATGTCTGAGTTTAGTGTGGCAAGTTTTTTGCTTCCTCAATGAGGGATAAAGGAAGCTACGGTTGTCATTCATATGCATGTAACAACTCTTCAGGGCTGTAATTCACAAAAGTGTGACAGTCAGGAATAAACCCTGTGGATTTCCATACTCTCGTAACAGTTATGCCGCCTGGCGTGGACGTCAGAATTATGCTCAATCTGCACATTGTATCTCTTCCCATCAAATCTATTGGACAATGTTGGGAAATTAGGAAAGAGTGTTTGAATGCACCAATTTAATCATATTCACATCTTAGTGGGGTGTTTTTGGAGGTGTTTGAAACTCTGATTGTTTCATCACTGACTGTTGCACCTGAGTCTACCAAAAACATGTGTGCAACAAGAAGTGTGTGTGTGTGTGTGTGTGTGTGTATGTGTGTGTGTGTGTGTGTGTGTGTGTGTGTGTGTGTGTGTGTGTGTGTGTGTGGGGGCATTCGAAGACAAGCTTCTGTGGTGTATTTATCGTATGAGCCTGTTTTGAATGTCATCATGCCATCGTGTTCCTGTTTTCATTCTAACTTCTTTATTGCTTCACTGTGTGTGTGTGTGTGTGTGTGTGTGTGTGTTGGGTGTGCGGCAATTATCGCCTTGATGTGTAGACTCGTCATCCAGACCTCGCATGTCATCTGCTGCTAGGCTCCTCCCTCTCCCTGAATCGTCCTGGCTTCAATCAGCCTTCTGCTTCTTGTCTCAGTCCATGAGAGTTTACTAACAACTGGTTTAATCTCTGTTAAAAATGTGTTTTTTGCTTTAGTTTTTTATATGAAGCTGTTATCTTTAAAGTAACTACATATAGCTATTTTTTTATGTTATTGCCAAAGTTTTTAAAGTAGTTAAGTATGATTACTTTTATTGTAACTGAAGAATATTGAAGATCTAATCTGTTGCATGTGATTTACATAACAATCAAAACAAGTGTTTTGATGAGATAACTGCAGTGTGGAGTTTTGGGAGACGTGTACAGCCTGCTTCTGCTTTTCTGTTATTTGGATCCAAATCCAAGTTACGTAGCATAATGGGACCGTTTTTGTTTTGTTTATTTCATCGTTTCTCCTGCTGTGGTGGCATATCTTCTGTTGCAGGGCTCACTGTGGCTGAATGATGCAAATCCAAACACAGGGGAGAGAGTGTTTTACATTTCGGGGGCACAGCGGTGTGGAATTATGAGCTATGGGGTTCAGAGTGATGAGAAGACGTTTGCACAAATAGAGACCACTGGACTTTGCCTGCCACTGCACTTTGAATCACGTATTTTCATAAATGACCACAGTCACAAGGGCACCTTCACCTCGCAGCAACCCTCTGAGAGTGCTGTGTATATATACACGTGTGTGTATGTGTGTGTTTCAGCGTTTGTGTTTTTCTTTGATCGATGCACTGCGTTATTCAATGCTGCTGAATTTGATCTCAAGTGGATCCCTGCAGATTATTGAACAGGCTCTTTCTCTTTCTGTGTGTGCATGTGTGTGTGTGTACCTACACAGTCCGCTACACTGCAACTATCTGCAGGTAAACATACAGTATGGTATAGTTGTATTTCTGCTGGTGTGCAAACCCCATGATGACTTGCTGAACTTCATGACACAATCACTGTTTGTTGGCTGACTTAATATAATTAAAAACGAGGCAAGAGCAGGAACAGTACTCACTGAGAGGCAGGAGGTTATTGTTGTTATTCAGGTTCTTGCATTGTGTGTGTCTTAGACCGGTTGCTCCGCATAACAGCCCTGTATAAATGCAGTCCATTTACCATAAACAATAAATTGTGTCTTTGGCATGTATTTCTTCCGTACCCGATTCAATACCCGATTCTGATTAGCCAATTAGGGCATTCCATGGTCTGTTACTTCTTCATAGCAGACCACTGCTGTCAATAACAGACCGTTTCTTTGGACGCAGTTCTGATCTCCGTACACTGCTACGGGACTATTTTCTTTTTGTGGAATATGTGATTCGGGGTTATTCATGACCAACTCGCATTATCCCTTACTTTACTAGCAATTAAGAGATTTATTTCCAGAACCGTCGTTTGGTTTTGTAGTTCTTCTACTTTCAAAATACCAAGAAAAAAGTTTTTAACTAACTAACTAATTAGAAAATCTTTTTGGTACAAAAATTGAAGAAAGTTAAGAGAATTTTGCTGATAATGAGCTCTGTCCTTACATAAACCTTTAGGGAGGAGTAGCCAATTAAGTTGACATACTTCACTACATAGTTCATGTTTTTTTAATTTGTACCCTCAAATTAAATGTGAAAGCAAATGAAGGGCAGTAATAAGTAGCAAATAGGGAGTGGAGGCACATATATGAACACGTCTTTTCCCTCCTTCCTACTGCTTTCACTGAAAAACAACCTTTTTTTTACTACACTTTTAAAGAATAGGAACATTTCTTCACTGTTTTCGAAGCCAATGTATACAATCTATCTAAAGCTTAAGGTGGGTGGCTGGCCCACGCTCATTTTACATGGTTTTCTCTTCAACTGGCATCGCTGCAGTAACTCACTGCCAGCGAGACCAAGTTAGATAAGGACGTGAGTGCAGAGGCAGGAGAGAGAGGGCGCATGAGTAATAGATAGATGGATAGATAGATAGATAGATAGATAGATAGATAGATATGGATAGATAGATAGATAGATAGATAGATAGATAGATATGGATAGATAGATATGGATAGATAGTCAAGGGAGGCAATATAAAAGATGAATGCAGTCCAAAGTAACCAAAGTGAAAAGGATGCACTTTTCTATTCACTCTACATTTCCCTCTTAATATGTCACAGTTGTCACAGTTGTTTGTGTGTTTTAGTATTATTCTTTTTCAGTCCTATTCAACTTGCGGTCCTTCCATTGTAGAGCATTACTGAATGGAAGCTTGAATAGAGGCGAGAATAAAAGGCAGAGAAGAAGAAAAAGAGCCGAGGAAGTGGGTGAAAGAACAGCGAGAGAAGAGGTGTCAGTATGTGATTTCCCCGAGGGATTGAACTAAAAGAGAGGGGCGTGTCCCTTTCTCTCTGACTCTTTCACACTTGATTTGTGTCCACCTGTGCAGGCAACGTGTGTGTGTGTGCTTGTGTGTGTGTGTCTGTGGGTATGTTCACGACATAATGTACTCTTGCACTGTGCCACTCTGCGGTATTGACCTTCATGTATTTCTGACATGCTCTAGTTTTCCCATTGGACAGAAATTTCAACAACCAGCCACTCACACCAGAAGTGTGTGTGCCATTATGAGGTTATTTGTGCGTGTGTGTGTTTTTGTACGGGTGAGTGGGTGCATGCATGTGTGCGGCAACTATACGTGCATCTTCCGCACATGTGTGTTGTATCACTTTATATTCACCTTTTTAGATATTGGTTGACTGACTTTGTTATTGATCCAATTCGCGCCAATAATGGAGATCGATCTTCCATTTCAACACGCACTTTCATTCACATACAGCACACACACACACACACACACGCACACACCTACACATTCATGCACTTACAGTTGCGCACAACATTTTCCATAGGCACAGAGGTCAGTATCCTCCAGGCTTAAGTACCTTTTACTCTAAAAGCTCAGCTGTGTCAAGAGGGGATGCATGAAGACACGTGAGTGGCTTTTAGATATCCCTGTAGAGAAACTGACAGTTAACTGAAAGGGTAACATGCGCTTCTATTTCTCTACGGACAGTCAATGTAAAAATGATCTCTATTTGGCGCACAGAATTCTCTAAACACTGATGTTATGATATCTCATCTATAAAACTTTATTTTGATTCAAACAAAAATATATATATATGCGCATACTTGAACATATTCTGTCCTGTTAACTGACACAATTGCCCATAAATGTTTAATGCAAAGCCTTGGCAAATAAATGTGTGCATCTGTATATTATTTCATGCAATAAAGCCTTATAAGTTATAAGAATAAATTAAAGATAAAGCATTTTTGGGGGAACATCACATAGCTGCAATGCCTCCAGTTTAATATCTCATGGCCCCTTCTCTCCACTATGCTCTCTGTAAAAGCCCAAATGAGCCAAAAATAAGAATAATAAGAAAATAAATATATGAAAATATGAATATAAAAGTGGGTTAGTCTTCTAAACACTATCAAAAGCTCAGCATTGGCTCTGACATCTCGTATAGCAGAGACTCGGCGTCACCAGAGGCCTCTGAGCTGCAGCAGCAGAGTCGGTGCCTGATGGTGGAGCTGCTGTCGCCTGCAGTGTTGATGCAGAGGTTTATGACGGTTGTGATGTTTGTATCGGGGATGACACAAAGATTTGTACGGTTGAAAAATGTGTGAAATTGAAGAACAGTGTGTCTCTGATAAATATTTTGTTGTGAAGTCACATACAGCTGCAGGCTGAGGTCGGCTCCCCTTTGCTGCTCCGACTCAGAATAAATGAACCACTCGGGGCCTGAAGAAAACTAATTCACATCACATTCTGATGTGTGCAGTGTTAACAAGTTTTCTTTAAAAAGTCTTGAGAGGGGATTCGTGAACTGCCCCTGTAGTTTACCTGCAGAGAAATGGAATTTCGACAGACAGGTTTAGTGTATTATGTGAGCTATACTTTTCTTTTTCATTGTATCTGCTTTGTTAAAGCACTTGGACATTGTGTCCCTAAATGTAAGTCGCAGCTGTTATTGCAAGGTTTTTATTTCTCCCATCTTTTGTTGGGGTTTGTTTGTGAAAATCAATCTTAAATTGCATTCCTGGTAGCATTATAAAAGACTGAGAATTTACTCTTTGGAACTCACAGAAACATTGAACGGTATTTGTCTGAAAAAAATAATTTGCTGGCAGTTTTGACTTTCATTAGAGCGTGTAGCGCAATCGTGTTAACTTTCCACTTAAGGTGACTTATTTGCAAGGAGTGGGACTAAACTAGATACACTAAGCCCTGCATGAAAATACTTTAAATTTGAAGAATATAAAGTACAATTACAAACCACAGTGGGTCACATTATACTGAACGCTATTTAGTAGCCTTTTGTCAGGCTATGATCAACACTTTGATATGTACGTTTTTCAACAGAAGATAGCTAATAGAGCGGCAAAGAGACAAATCACCCGTGCCCAAATTACAGGTGTATTAGTCAGTTCAACTGAAAAAATCATAACAGCATAGTACACAGACAAACTTCTCTAATAAAGAGAAATACAGGTCCCTGGTAGAAACTAACCACGCACGACTGATAAGATGATTTATTAACTTCAAAAAGAGAGTTTATGGTATTTTGTCTAGCCTCCATCGACCCGCAGTTGGCCCTGACATGTTTTTGATCTCGACTGACACTGAGGTTTTTCATCTCTCTGCTGTCTCCCCGTCTATGATGCAACTCGGCAGCTCGTCGACCCAATAACAGAGTTAACCAGTGGCATATCCATATTAAGCTGTCATATTTGATTCTCTCCGTCACAGATTTTCTCCTTTTCCTCTCACTGTTATTTATCTCCCATGCTGTCTATTCTTCGTCTTTCCGTGTTTTTTTTTCTGCATATTTGTAGTGCAGATATATCACACACATTTCCTTGACAACTCGATACTATTGAACTTCTCATAAGCGTGATCCGCCCTTTGAAGAGTCTTGCCATGTCGTGTTTCAGGGGCTAGACTGCAATCCATGTGTGTAACTGCTGAACCACTAGACAGGCGAGCAGAACAGTGTGTGTCTAATGTGTCATTCAGCGCTACTTGAACGCTGCCAAAATGTCAAAACGATGTTGATGCTCTGTCCATCTCTTCACTTTGTGTCCTCTCTCTTACATGAGGCTACTTGTGTTTAGCAGGCTTGGACCCTACAGCCCTTTACTCTTAAAGTTTACAGCTTCAGAAATATTACTGAATAAATATAAACTCAATTAATCAATAGAACGGGCAGTTGTAGAGTTGGTTTTTAATTCAATTCAACTAAAACAGGAGCCAAATTTGACAGAACCTATTCTGTTGACACCGTGTAAAAATAATCTCAGGTGTTGCTGTGAGACAGACTGAATGTTGTAAAACCCAGCTAATATGTTCCAGCCTTGCTTAATCCTGTTTTAACCCTGCAGAGGAAAACAGAAGAAGGATTTTTGTTTTCTTTCCACTCATGGCACTTTACATCCCAAATTAAACTAAATGCTTCCTGAAGGTTGTGATAAAAAATGGAAAATAGATTAAGGAAATGTATCCAGTCAGAGGACAGATGGGCTGCTAACAAAGGAACAGCGCAATACACCTTATTTTCAGAAGGAGAACCAATCCAAGATTGAGACCTACAAAAAAGATAAAGATATGATTAAAAAAAAAGCGCCCGTAACGTAAAATGCTCATCATCTCTATCATGTAACTATTGTCACAATAAACTCCAGCTTTCCCACAACTCCTTTGCAGCTTTTGGTGGTGTCCCGTATGACAGTGATGCACATACAAACATAGTTTGTTTTTTAATTATTATCAGTGCTGGACATGTAGGTACATGTATGCCTACATGTATACATTCTGCAAGTATTTGCACTTAGCTCTTTTTATAGCTGCACCGCAGCATACAGTCAGCCAGACCTTAGTATCAGTAGAATACTCTATGACATTATTGTACAAACACCTGAGACTAGTGTATAAACCTCTATTGTCCATTTAGTCATTATTTTGACCTTTACGATCTACAGTAATTGACCTCACTTTGTTTTCACTCTGCCAGGACTATGGAAAATACAAAGTTTGCATCCCCCTTGCATCTTATTAGCATTGCATTACTATTTTTGGCATACGGTGTTGATGATAAGGTTAACACCATACAGAGAGCACATGTTCAACCTCTGCTGAACAGCAGCACTGCAGGGAGAAAATGATACGAAATCATTTGCATACAAAACATGATTAACTGGAAGGGCACTTTGGAGAGCGCGGACCTCCGCCAAGGCCATCTTGCAATGTTAATGGAAGTGAAAAGTAATTTGTGTATCCGCCTCGCGATTTCTATCTGCTCCAAAATGTAATGGGTCCTTCTCGGCCCGTGCTACATGCTTCCAACAAGTTTCATAAATATCGTGCCGTAATCCTTCTGACAAACAAACAAATCTAACTGAAGGTAATTATAAGATCACATAACCTGTTTTACTGCCGGGACAAGTCAACCATAAACAAGAGTTGAGGTACTTTCCTTCTTGCTTTATTACACCTCACTACCCGCATTAGACCTGCATGGTTGGACAAACACATCGATACACATCAACTCTGTGAGACATTTAAAAGCCGGTTTGATATAAATATGTGTAGACGGCATCCAGGGGAAGGGTTCAATATGAGTCATCAACATTGTTTTTAATATTTAAAAATAAAATTAAACTTTACACGTATTAAAGACACAAAGCACATTTCCAGGATGTATGTTTTCTTCACACTACAACAATATCATTTACATGAACTTAATACAAATTCCTGTATGATGTTGTACAGTGACAATATTTAGGTTTAGTTTAAGCCTTAGTGGACTGCAATAACTTGCAATTTCTGTGTCTGTGCCATGCTTGCGCTGAAAGTCAAATTGATTAGCATGGAAAATTGATTAGCATTTGATAAACTATCCAAAATTACTGCCCAAAAGTCTCCTCTTTGATGTGGAAAGGACACTAGTTGGGGTTTTGAGCCTGAGGTTATCATAATTATTAATCTCCCCTCTTTTATCTTTTATATTAAATTAATAGCACTGAGAGTGCCGAGTATGAGGGACTCAAGAGCCGGTAAATTAACTGGTAAGACGTGAAATATGTTTTTGAGATGCATATTTAAAATGCTGAGCGCTAATGTGATAAGTTTTACAAGCCTAACAGTCATTTAGCTTTTTTTTACCGCTTCAGACACCTCGTTATCACACTCTTTGTGGCATCAACAGTAAACCTTCTGCTATTCACACAACTTAATAACTTACAATAAGCTTCTGCCATCAATATTGGATGGTAAAGTGGATTTCCTCTTATTCATAATTCAGACCTTTTTTCCCAAATTCATTAAAACTATTAAGTCACAATTACCGGCCTCTTAAAATGGTCATTTCTTTTATTGAAGCAGAGGAAACTTAATATAAAACATTATAGACATTTGTAGAGTGAAATATAAAAATCTGGAATCACAAAATCTATTTTAAATCAATTTCAGAGCCCCGTGAAGATCGAGTTTAAAGTTCATGTAAAGTCTGCTGACTGTGAAGACCGAAAAAATAGACAAGATGAAACGTAAATTTAAAGCATATCAGTAAGTAGGTACATACAAATAGGAGAACTTACTGAAAGACAAAACAATGGAGACTAAACAGTGGTGTATCATCCTCCTCCACTGACTTTATGATGCAGCAAACTCAATTCTGTGTCTTTGCTGCTGAGTCATCGTTTCCAGTGTGACTATCTGTGGGTTAGTCATCAATTTGTTTGTATATAACCATACGTAGGATTTATCAAATCTGAATTGGTCATCAAACGTTCTCCACCTGTAACACCGACATGTATCGACATTTCCTGTAGCTGTTTCATTATTAAATCCATCGTCAATAATCTTTTTGATTTAATTCAAACTTATTTCAGCCACTCGCTTGCACCTCAAAGAACAGTGATCATAAGATCGTGATAATAACATCAATGCAGTTATGCCAGTTGAATAAATAAGAAGCACTCCTTACTCAGCGAAGTGAAACGTGTCTTGCAGCTGTGTTGGAGAGATCGGTATCTTATTCTGCCACAGGGGGTTTCTCCCTGTAAGGTTGTCGGAATGTTATCCTTCATATCCGATCTAGGAAAACCTGATTGATGTGTCACATCAAAGGTTAAAACACTTTAATGCTGACGTGTTGACATTTCTATGTGTCGCGTCACGTTTTTATCCCAGTTGGCCACGATAACAAGTGAAAGATTTGATCCAGAAAGAAAACTGTGCCTAAGAATACAATATATCACAAACCAACCATGTCAAATTACAGTTAATTTGTACATTTTGTTTTGCAACTAAGTTGCTGCCTTTCTTATGTTCCCCTGCAACATATTCTCTCGTGTACGAAGCACATTCATGCACTGCATGACAAGTGATAACCAGGCGGCAACTTCCGGTTCTGCCGAGTGAAGCCAACGCGGGAAGTGTCTTAAAACGTGCATTCTCTCTACTGGCCATTAGGGGGCGCTTCTCCTGTTACCTTCCATTCGTTGGTTGCAAAAAAAAAAAAACATGGCAACGGCCACAATCTAAGATGGCGACACCGAACTCGAGGCTCCAAAACGACAGTCCACAAACCAATGGGTGACGTCACGATGACTAAGTCCACTTCTTATATACAGTCTATGGTGATAACAAGGTGATCATGGTTGATGGGCAAACAAAGCGCTTCGATTAGATATCAATCAAAATCAACATGTCCTGACTTCTTATAGTGTTACTGAGGCCGTGATTTTCCTCAAAGTAACCAAGTGCTGTTAATCAACATTAACTTGGCTATTATTCCCATTTAAACATTTCCTCATTATGTTGACATTACATTCTTTGAAAATGTATTTGATTCAACAAATTGGTAAACATAATTCCTGATTGACAGGGTTGCACAAACGAGTCATATTGTATCATGTTTTCAGTGTTTTCTTCAGTGGATGCAAGTTTGCTACAGCACGTATTTGCTCGATACAGAAAGTTGTGTCCTATGTTCATGGAAGCAGAAGCAATATTGATTTGGTATAAATAGAATGAGAGCTGTGTTTTCAGTTTGCTACCATGTTGTGCACTTAGATTTTGCAGCCGGTTGCTTCCCAAGTGTTTAAGCAGGGCGATACACTTACGTGTAAAGTAAGGTTAATTAATTTAAGAGTCAGTTAACCAAAGGTCAATGAACCTCTCCGTGATCTCTGGATTCATGATCGTGTTGTTTTTCTTTCACCTTTCTCTCCTGTCGCTCTATTTCATCATTCACTTCCTGCATCTCAGTCAGTGTCTGTCCATCTATTTCTCCATCTGCTGCTCCGCGTCCATCTGTGTCCCTGTGTCCTTTTCCCAGCATGCATTTTAAGTATGCATCACTCGCCTGTCGAGCCTTTACAGTCAATTATCTGCCTCTTCCAACAAGCTAATCTTAATGTTTACCCTGGCATTGATTAGCCAATAGCAAGCAGGTGGTCATTGATTAAACCACCAATTGTATTGCTCCCTTGAGAAATGGGCTCGGGGACAGTTGTGAGTCACACAAAATGCGCACACATACAGGAAGGGAGACAGACAGACAGACAGACTGCCAGCTGCGCATATAGATCACAATAAAAAAAAAGGAAGGCACAGACAAAGCAAACATAAATGTCCTATAATAAAATAATCATCATCACATTACGTCGTTTTATTATGATATTTTGTTACATTTCCCTTATTACTATGCTGACAAAATCACATTTATGCCCCTGGATCAAATGTGTTTAAGTTGCTGGCACCTGTGCTGAGCATGACAAGCAGACACACACAAACATATGCAAACCAACGCATAGTCACAAACAAACACAGAAAGACGCCCGTACACACACACACACACACACACTTTATAAAACAGAAGGCAACATGCTGAACAGCAGGCCTGTTTGATTAAATCAAATGAGAATGAGATGATATGTTATCTATTCTAACCACACTCTGTGGCTCTGAAATCTTTTATCAAGACAATACGCCTAATGCCCTGTTACACTTTCAGTGTGTTCGTGTGTGTGTGTGTGTGTGTGTGTGTGATAGTTATTAAATGGGCTTTGTCTTGTTCTCCTCCTCAGGAAATGAACCTGACATTACTCATCTCTCAGAACCACTATCCCGCCTCTCATCTTGTCTTTTTTCTCTCTCTCTCTCTCTCTCCTCTCTCTCTTTCCGTCGCTCCGGTTTCTGCACTTTTTCCTCTCCGTGGTTCACTTTCTTTTTTTGCTTTTTCATATTTTTGCTTTTCTGTCTTCTCCCGTCTGTCTATTCCATCTCAATTCTTTGCCTGACAAGCCTCATTCAGCTTCTTTCTCTCCTATTCATATTCCACTCAAATTTGTCTGCATATCTTCCTTTTTTCCTCATTTCCTTTTTAGATTTTTCCCCATCCCGCCTGTTCCTCTTCTAAATTACAATACTTTCTTCTCAGTTTTTCCATAACTTCCTTCCTTCCATCTGTTTTTTTTTCTATTCTCTCACTGTGTCTGTCTCTCCTTTTCTATCAGTCTCTAAATATGCTCCTCTCCATCATCTTGCTCCATTCTTCCTTTCTTTATCTTTTAAACCACCCCAGCGCAGCCATTCATCTCGAGTGCATTCAAGTGCACTAAACCATGTGATAAAATGTATGCACTGCTTTTTCTGAAAAACCTGCTCATAGTAGCTTGAACTTGTTCCGCTTTGGTTGATTTCAGTTCGTTTGACGAGTTCCACAATAACGTAAAGTCTGAAAACTGCTTTTGTTTCAGCTTTCTGTCCTAACTGATGTCATATTATTGCATTATTGCCCCCCACAACGACTATTGTGTTCTGCTTCCTTCCACGTCCAGTCGCTGTTTTCAATGAGAAACAACATCAAGCAGCTCATGACAAAAGCCCTATCAGGGCATAAGACAGGTGCAAAATGTTTTTTCAACCCAGGCTATTTTCACCTGTCATAGTCGATGCGAGACTCGCCTGGAAGCAGAACATCCAGCTTTGTTTGTTTCATGCAGCTTAATGGTTGATTTTAATCATAATGGCGCAACAGCTGTCTCATCAACTGTTGTCAGAGGTGGAAATGGGCTGGAACGCACCACAGCGCCGTTGGGGGAGCAGAAGTTGGAACAATGTTCCAGCTGAGATTTTGAACATTTAGGGACTGGTTTCATTGGAGAAAACTGCCTGTGTAGATATTTACACTGTTTATAAATTGTAAAGATGAACAAAGTATAAAGTATGGTATAGTATCAGGAAGGAAGTTGAATTAGAAGAGGAAGGTTTCTTGGAATCAGAACCAGACTTTATTCACCAGTATACATGTGTTCAAGGAAATTGTTTTGGTGCAAGTGTCGGAACAGCAGAATGAAGAGATAAATTAGTAAAATAACATTAGATAGTTAAAGAAGAGGGTGCAAGGATACTGGTTATCAGATAGGTCCAGTGCAATCAGTGGTTTAGATAGATACAAATGTGCAAATGTTTGCAACTGTATTTGAGTGTTCATGTATAATTTGCAAAGTATAAGGAATGGAGGAGATCCTGGAAATGTGATGTGTGACACATTGCTCTCTGACGTCCTCATATATAATATAGCCCTCGCAAACAGATAAGGCTTGGAGGGCGACTTTGTCTTGGTTGTCAGAATCAGCTTATAAACCCTGATATCACAGCTACAGCTAGCCGATATTAGCCCATGACAGATACATTGGTATCGGTTTATATGTCAGCCGATAAGTTACAAGAAACTGCAGTACAGAAATGCCAAACTAGGTTTGCGATCATATTTTCAAATGTAAAATACCACACCAACAAAAAATATCTATATCTAACTAAAAATATCAATATATATGTATTGAAAATCCAGCATTGGTTGGGCTATAGTCACAACAAGCAGGCTAACGTTATTAACTTATGCACTCTCCGTTGTCGGCTTCATTTCTATGCGTGGGGATAAAATCTTAAAAAGAACAGAGACCATATGTGTAAAAGTCACACCTACTGTCTGTTCTAATCAGTCAGAAAACTCAAGCAGCATGAAGGAGAGAGAGGAGAATATGTTATTTGAGTCGTAGCACACAGTGTCGTGCCCTCAAGTGTGTCTCTAGTAAAACCAAGTGGGAAAAGCAGCAGCTCACCAAGTTCATTTATCTGAGTAGCTCTCATGGTAAAAGGGTTTGAGACTCCTGATGTGAAGTAAACTCAAGCTTATTAGAACATGAACTGTCAAGCATTCAGCTTATTATGAGTTTAAATGTTTTTTTTTTAATTAAGGCAGGAACGTCACTATACTAAAGCATTTACATGTTGATTTTTAATAACACAATGGTTTGTTTCAGACTGAAAATGCACTAAAACCAGCATTGACAGAAACTCGTTAAGGAGGATTTCCATTTCCTTTCTGCCGTTTCCACCACTGCTACCCAACCAAATATTCAAAGAGTGGGTAAGAATAATAAAAAAACATGCCCATGGTCTAGATTAATACCCCACACTCATCAGATCAGTATTTTCTATATTACTTTGCTCTACTCGTGGCAGAAGTTATGATACAATTACTGTTGGAGCTAAATCTCTGTCAGTTCAGATATGCAATAATATAAAACAGTTATCATGAGACTGCAGATTCACACTGAAATATTAAATGACTTTATCATTTCAATGGTTTGATTCTACAACTAGGGCTGTCTCTGCCTTACCCCATTCATCTCAGCTCAGTCAGATTGCTATACTAACTTTAACTTCAATTCAGATATATTTATCATCTTACAGCTCAGTACATGTTGTGAAGAACTACTGCACTACTTAATATACACTGGATACAATTCTGCAGTGTGGAAAAAATATTATTACAAGTTTAACTGTCCTACCCGAAACTTTACTGCTTTGGTTCACTCAAAGCAGGCAGCTGTTTTACATGCAAAAGCTCTAAAACCCCACAGTACTCTACCTGCTCAGCACCAAACACACAGACACACAGGCAGACACGATGTGGTGAACACAGTGGAGCATTTAGTAGCTAAAGAGACACATATTCCTCTCAGGAGTTGGTAGAGACCCAAAACAGAGTTAAAAACACAAACAATTCTCCAAATTAACAATGTTTCCCTAGAACTGCTGGATGTGTGAATAAACTTTTTTCCAACAAAGTTCACCGCATCAACGTAAAAGGTGATGATATATAAACTGACCCCCAAAGAAAAATCTTTTATTGCTGGTTTAATTAAGAAGAACTATGCAATACTGAAAAGTACAAGAAGGTGTCATTCGCTGCACCTCCTCTCATTATCTCTTCTTTCCAACAGCATCGTTCTTTCTCTCATCTTTTCAGCAATCTAATTCAGATTGAATCTTCCACTCCATCGATCTCATCACCGGTGAACTGATTGATTCTTCTTCAGTCGCTAATTGGTTCCCTTTTTATCCATCTCCCCTTGATATTTTCCATTTCATCACTGGGTGAGTTAGTGTGAGTTAGTGTGTGTGTATCTGTGGGTATAGTGTGGTACATTTTAGTTAGCGTCATCATTCGCCCCCCCGTGGACCAATGCCAATTTATTGCACACACACACACACACACACACACACACACACACACACACAGAGAGGTGGTCCTAACAACCAGACCCACCATGCGCCATCTCTTCATTAGCCTTTAGACCCCTTCAGACATATCATAGAAATCATTAAAATTGATCTGCCATGTAACAGACTCCCCAGACACTTGCACATGGACATAAAAACACCATTCCTACTGTATGTCATTACCATTAACACCCCGGACACAACCATACATCTGGGCAAGACAGACAGCGAGTGGGAGAGAGAGAAAGAAAGAGAAAGAAGAGCAAAAAATAGAAAGAGTGAGTCAGAAGGGGAACCGAAACACAAAGAAATTGAAATAAATATTAAGATTGCTGCAGAAACACAAATAAAACCGACACATGTAGATAATGAGGCCGACGGACGGGGTGAAAGAGGAGAGTGAATGAACTGCATTGTGCTGTTCTTATCCTTCTTTCCATCAGGTTGTTGCTCTCCCTCAGTGCTGTTTACGTGGCAACTGTCACTTCGACATGTCGATGTGGGGGCGATGGGAAGTGAGGATGTCTTATTCAAGACAGGAAGCAGAAATTGTGAGGCCGCCGTTGAATCGAGATCAGCAAAATGGACGTTGATGTTTAATAATTATCCACAGTGGACTGAATATTTTTTTCGGTCCTCTGTCACCCTCTCATTAGCGGCGGTGGAGATTACTCAGCCCCGGGCTCTGATGAAGGCTGAAAGTGTGTGTGTGTGTGTGTGTGTGTGTGTGTGTGTGTGTGTGTGTGTGTGTGTGTGTGTGTGTGTGTGTGTGTGTGTGTGTGTGTGTGTGTGTGTGTGTGTATGTGTGTTGAGTGCATTATTTATGTGCCACATAAACAATAACTTATAATTCAGCTGAGATGAAAAGCGTTGTAATGAAAGTGTACAGTAGCGCTCTAGTGCACCGCTGTACATAATACAACATCACACATAATACAGAGACTGTTTGCTTGATCCGCAGCCTGAAGGCAATTTCTCTAAACATGATTCTTCATCTCTATCTCTCGTTCCCCTCCTGTCTATCCAGCTATCTCTGCTGTATGTTCTGTATTGTGTGTGTGTGTGTGTGTGTGTGCGTGCACGTGAGTGTGCACTGTGTGTGGGTGTGCATGTGGAGATTTCTGCCATTCTCCTCTTTTGCTCTTTATGAGTTAGCGAACACTTTTTCATAATGAGATTTTTTCAGTGCCTCGTGTCGAAGATCATATGCTCGCCCACTCACTCACACACACACACACACACACACACACACACACACACACACACACACGCACACATCTGCAGCCTCATATATGCTGAGAGGACGGTTGTGTGGTAAATTGACTTATTCAGTCTCCTTGCGTGTAGGTGTATGGGTCTATTTTCTGTATGAGTTCATAAAGAATTTGAACTTTTCCAGAAGTTTCTTCATCCTCAGTAAGTCAGCGAGGCCATCATGTCTCCATGTGCTTGTGTGTGTTTGAGAGGAAGAGAGAGAGAGAGAGAGAGAGAGAGAGAGAGAGTGAGAGAGAACATGGTTGTACAATGGTTAGAGCAAACTGCACATGTTGTGACCACCAGAGTTCATATGCTGTAAAGATGGGACACAAGGGACACAACCAGATGGACAGTTTCAGCAGTGTAATGTGGGGTGTTCATATTATGGTGAAAATTCAATCAATGACGTTGAATAAACACCCAAGGACCAAGTCTGCTTAATGACAACCATACAATAAGACTTTTAAATGAAGTCTGACATCATCTCACATCTAAAAACAATATTTCATAAGTCACAGAGTTTTTAGACGATAACATTTTGCGTACAAACGTATAATATAAAACATCTTTCATTTCATCGGAACGTCAAGACGAGACCTAAGACAGCTCAGAGTTTTACACCAAACAACTTTTCAAGCGATTTCACTGCCGCAGACAGATTTCCAACGTCGGGATAAAATCCTGAGCGTTTTTCTAGAGTTGTAGCTCCCTCCCGAGATATCGATCGTCCGGCATTATATGAAACACAACTCGTTCTGATTCCACAAGCAAACCAAATGCTCAGTAGCACAAATGTGTCAGTAATGCACAACACACACAAAATAATCCTAAATATTGTGAAAAAAACAGGTTAGACATTGATTACAAAAAACAAATTCAACCTTCTTCAAAAAGTAAAGTACACACACACACATACTCTTTTCCTTTTATTGTACTTTTTTTTCAGAATCAGTAATTACACCACTTCACTTGACCCTTTAGCGGCCCAAATGTGAGCAAATAACAGATTTCATTTGATTTGCCATTGTCCTTGCACACATGACCTCGGGATTTGTGATTTGTAGTTGCGATTGGGCTGTGAAGAGGCCACATTGTTCGTATGAAAGAGAAGAATACAACAGGATGCAAAAGGAAACGTGTGAATAAACAAAAAGTGTGTTTCCACGGCTGTGTCTCTGTGTTTGCATGTGTTCTGTGTGCATCTCAGTTCTTGTGTTATTTTGCACGTTTATATACCTGTGTGTGTGTGTGTGTGTGTGTGTGTGTGTGTGTGTGTGTGTGTGTGTGTGTGTGTGTGTGTGTGTGTGTGTGTGTGTGTGTCTTTGCAGTCTTTTGACACTCTTTGAGACCCACAGCTGGTCCAGTGGTAAAAGCTGTCCTCCCTTCTGAGAGGCAGAGCGGGAGTAAAAGCCTTCCCCTCGCTGACTCTCTCACCCTTTCCTTTCACATCTAAATGAACACCAACGGGGGTGACATGAAGCAGGAGTGAGAGTGAAAGGAGTCAATGGAAGTGACAGTTATTGTAGAGATATAAGAGCACCTCGGTAGGAAAGAGTGGATGGTCAGCTTCTTATTGTTTGGAGCAGAACAGAGGAAGGAAAAAAAACAAGGCAGATGTGACATACAGAGCTCACCAGCAACATGCAATAAAAACATCACCATTGAGTTTTGATTCAAGCCTTCATTTAATCTAATGAAGTATCTTTTAATGCTGTGGGAATTATGGATTTTACTCTGATTATAACGACAGTTGGAAGTATGAAAACACCCTCAATATCTTTGACGTCATCATTTGTGGAACAGACTGAGCATACAGATGGACAGCAGAGAACCATTGGAAGCCATGATAACCAACACAAATTCAAGCTGAGCACAGCTGCAGTTCCTCCGGAAGGAGCCAACTATATATAGCATTTGTAAATAAAGTGCTTTACAATTTGCCTCTCGTTCACGCTCACACAGCGAGCTACCACAATACGACATGCGAGGTTGGGGATGGAACCTCCAACCCTGTGATTAGTGAATGACCCACTCTACCTGCTGGGCCTCCAGGGGAGAAATAATGAGGCAAAAGTCGATCAAATACCAAAATGGGTGTCAGTTTGCCCCACAGCTGCTGAACTGTACATATATTACTGAAAATACAACGTACATTCTCTCACTTTCTTCATCAGACTCATGCATGGATATGATTTTGTATTCAGCAGCTGCTCTACAGGGCAATGTTGAACATACAGAAATGAACCAACAGAACCTGATGAAACAAATTCACACCAGACAGTTACAGATGTCGTCAGTTCAGTCCCACCTGATCTACTACGAATACTTGCTTTGGACTGTAAAACCAAAAGCTAAAGAGGTGGTTTGTTTGCATTAGTGTTTGGCTCCATTTGGACTTGGATCATGAAACATGACTAAAGTATAAGCAACAAATATACTGTAAATCAGCAACTTCTGTGTCTCAGGAGGAGTTCGATGTCATTTGTATGTCTCAGATCAACCACTGCATGAGAAGCTACATGTATTGCTATTGCTATGCTCCTCCATCACGGTCTGGTACGCTGCAGCCACTGCCAAGGACAAGAGCAGACTGCAGCGCATCATTCGCTCTGCTGAGAGGGTGATTGGCTGCAATCTGCCGTCCCTCCAGGACTTGTTCGCTTCCAGGACCCTGAAGCGAGCAAGAAGGATTGTAGCCGACCCCTCTCACCCTGGACACAAACTGTTCGTGCCCCTTCCAGCTGGCAGGAGGCTGCGGTCTATCAGGACCAAGACCTCACGCCACATGAACAGTTTTTTCATTACACTTACTGTACATCTCACTTGTTTATAGTCCTGTTATCGGTTTGTTTGTGCACTTTTGTTTTATTTTATATTTCACTTTATTTTATATTTTACTGTAAATTTGAATATGTTTCTACTTTTTACACTGTGTTGATTGTTGTTGATTGTTTCACGTTATGCACCACTTGTCATGTCAAATTCCTTGTATGTGCAACATACCGTGGCAATAAATAGTTCTGATTCTGAGAAGTTAAGTGTCTTTAATCTGCAACCTGACTTTGTCTACACACTAAAGGGGCAACTATTTGCCACGCGGTTAAGCACATTGAGTTTGTTTGCTATAGTAAATCTGTTTCTGCTTTATGTCTGAGCTCCAGTTGCTGCGGAGCTGTCAAGGGTGTCTTCCTGAAAATTGGATCAGACAATTTCCTCAAACTGTCATCGCAGCAGCTCTATCATATTGGCGGTTGAGAAGAACCGTGTGATGGCTCGGGGCATAATGTGTATATAGAAACGTTGACCCTGTGAGAAAAAAGCTTCATTTCATTTGCTCTTCAAAGAGGAATCTGCTGGTGATTCTTTTTTGACATGAATTCATAGATTGCTTTTTACTTGTGCAATTTTATTTTGCCGGTTTGAATGCCTGCCAGCAGAGATACTGAATGGATGCAACTGGCAGCTAAGTTAAGTTCAAGGAAAGCAGCATAGTATTTTTTAAAGGACACTACAAAAACAAAAATTTAAGTAAGGAAGAATAGAATTAGTAGTAATTCATTTTCGAAGCAATGAAAACGAAATGTAGTGACAAACAAAAGTGTTTTTTTGGGGATGTCAGAGTAGCACTTGAAGCCGCCATTTTGCACTTGTCCCATTTTTAACCTGAAATCATACTTTTACAGATATTGAAAGCCTAAATGTGGAACAAGCTCAGCCTATCCAACATTTGAAACTCAGGCAAACACTTTTGCTTCAATTCCCACCACCTACATTAACTATGCATCTATTTGCAGCCACTGGAGACAATTCAATGCCCCTGTGTAAAATCACAATCTAAAATTAGCTTTGCGTTCTGTCTGAGCCCACTTTAAATCCTGTGACTGGAGTCCAGATCTTTGTAGAAAGACATACAAGTACTCCCACTAGCCACAGTGACAAATGTCAATTGAATTACATTAGCATTTTTATTACATTTGATAAAATAGCAAAGAGGAATCAAGTACCTCTGTGTGTACTAAACCGGCAGTAACCTGCAATCAGTTTTGCATAAAGGGTAATCTGTGGCCGGTAGAACCTTTTGCCTTTCCTGTCCCTGCAGGCTGTTGGGATGAGTGGAGTTGAAATAAGGTGAGAGAGACTAGCGATCGCCCCTCGGTCACTGTCATCTGCTTTGTGCTCCGTTCACTCCTCGGGAGCCCACATGGCTTTCTCTCTTTGGTCTCTCCCTTTCTCATTACGCAACTTCAAGTCAAATCATTTTAAAGGCACTCTGTTGATCATGGTATTTATCCACAGCACCAAAGCACAATCAAAGACGCTCACCCAACAACCGTCTTTCCCTTCTTTCTGTCCTTCTGTCTGTCTTTCTGCACTTCACTTTGTCCTTTAACCACTCTCACCCCTCCAGTGTACGTCTGTTGATCTCTCGAAGATGTTCAACAGTGAAAACCACTTTTGAGATACATTATTTTTAACCAATTGCATCTGAAAAGAGAGTGCACAGTAGAGAAGGAGAGATCGACATAGGGGCTAGAGGCTGATTGACACAAACACTTTCCCAATAGGTATACTGTACGTAAGCCGCACGACCGTTTTGTGAATTCACCTTTCAGTGCCTACAAGGTTTCAGACATTGGGGTTTTCAATGCTGCTCTGTCCTTAACTTGTGTCGTCACGTCTTTGGTTTAACCAAGAAATGTGTATTTCAAAACTACCAGTACAAAAGATTAGAAAGTGCGCAGTGGATCCAGGTGCCTGGGGGTGACCGGAGACGAAATATCAAATTAATTTGTCTCTGCAGGCTTAATAATGGCCGTGAGACCAGGGCTATTATTCACCAAACATCCTAGAGTAGGATAATTAATCTTAACCTGCCAAAAACTACTCCTGCCTCTTCCAGGGTCTAGAGGATTTGAAGAGCTGCAGTAAACTGTCACTTTCACACACATTAATGGAGATGTGGACATATAAATGTGCACCGGGACGCGACCCTCCCGACCGTAACGATTTGGCATGAATACATAAACAGTTACAGCTCTCTGGTGCCACTGTTTTTGACTGAGTCACTTCCCGAGGTGTACGTGTGAACACTGTCCAAGGTCTGTGAGGGAGTACCTACCTTCTGTTATTGTGAAGGCGCATTAGTTCATACATTGAGGCCTGTAGCTGTTGAAGGGCAGTTTGGAGGACACCACCTGTCTGACTCAGAGAAAGGACAATCGAGTTAGTACTGCAATGTCGGTATAAAGTCGCACGTCCACCCCGATGTTGTTTAAAGAGGGTGGAGTTCAACCTTCCAGGATCACACTGGTGTTACTGAAGAGTAGAACGTAGCTAGGTCACTAGATGAGTCGGTGCTCTAATAGAGATATCACGGAAGTGGGATTTTAGCAATGAGACCCTGAAGCAAACGTGATAAAACAGAAACAGTTGTTCTTAAAAAAACAATGTGTTTGAGCTATTAATTGAATTGGCTAAGTCTGAAGGAGCACTGGAGCGTGACAGAAATTGCATCTCCTTTTTTTGTGGCATTGGTCACTTTTCACTCTCCTCTTCCTTTACTCAAAAACGACATCATCACACGTATTTGGACAGACTTTATTAACAGCTGTTCAGCTGATTCAGCATGTTGAATTGGAATGTGGCATATTTTGCTCATCTGCATTTTCTTTTTCTTTTCTTTCTTTTCTAGAAGCAAACGACCACAAGGTGAAAGCACCAGAGCAAAGCACAGCAAAGTAAATTATTTACCTTGCCAGACACATTAATGAGATTCATCGTGGTATTAACATGGTTGGCTACTTTGTTTTTTGGAGTACGAATACAGACTATTGACCAGTTCATTTCTTTTTGCCCAGGAACAAAATGCTCCAGCAGTCAGCCATCAGCTGTATGTTCTGTGAGGCGACGCAATCACTCGGTCTTTGTCAGCATCTTTAAATTTGTGTCACACCCTAATAAACCGAGCAGTCAGCACTCGAGTGAATGGATTAAGATTTGTTTCTTTAATCAGATTTGATTAAAAGTCTCTGAACCAAGTCCCCCCCTAAAAATGTTAAATGTCTGAGCAGTAAATGTATTCCCTGCTCAACATCAAGTCAACTCAGCATCAGTGGTGAAACTGACAATCAATGTCACTCGAGTAACTGAAAACCTGTATTAATAGATATGTTTACCATTTTCTTTAATCATGCAGGCCTTGATACACAGATACATTCAGTGCATTACATTAGTGAAAGTCTTGTCTTTGTCTTCGACTGTATGTTCCTCTTCATGCAACGTGTGTGTGTGTGTGTGTGTGTGTGTGTGTCTGTGTGTCTGTGTGTGTGTGTGTGTGTGTTCTTCACCAGCCCTTGCTGTGGGGGTGTCTGTTATTATTAGCACCTCTGTCGCCATGGAAACTATTTCAGTTACACTAATTGGCTTCATAACAAGAAGAGTGGGTACTGTACGTGTTGAACTCTCTCTCAGAGATGGAGAAAAACTGATGGAGAAATGAGAGGAAGAGTAACAAAAAAACCCGACACAATAAAAGTTAGAGAGCATGCAGAAGAAGAGGGTTTTTTCCGGGGGGGGGAAATGGAAATGCACTGATATGGTAACTGCATTGAAGAGACAGTTGGAGAACAAGACAAGGATAGAGGCGGGAAAGAAATGTTCCTTTTCTTCCCAGATTTTTAGAAAAATAGCACACATATTCCCACGAGGTCCTGCACTCAGGCATCTGTTCCGTAACTGTATTGTGCGTGCGTGCGTGTGTGTGTGTGTGTGTGTGTGTGTGTGTGTGTGTGTGTGTGTGTGTGTGTGTGTGTGTGTGTGTGTTTAAGCGTGTGCATGTGCCTTTATTGTCTGATGCCATGTAAGAGCGTGAAGGCAGGCTATTGTAGTGGTTCTCTACCACGGCTGATCTCTCCAGATCTCTCATTTAGATGTGCTGGAGTCAGCAGAAGAAGAGATATCAGGGCTTGTTTTCCTTCACAAGGAGCCATTCTTCTCTATTATTTCTTGTCAGAATCAGCTTCCAAAGGCTTCTCCCAAGCAGATGCATCCATGTTAACTAAAAGCCTGCATCACCCCCGCTCTGTTGCTGTTGTTTGTTATTTTATCATGTCTGAGTTGTATTCTTTTAGCAACCTCTCACTGGACCAAAGAATATTTATTTGACGTAATGAAAGATGCTGCAGGGTGATGTCAGTAAATATAGGATGTGGACAAAACTTTACACCAATCGCTGGAGTCCTCTGTGACACGACACAACCACCTGACAAGAGTGTCCGTTAAGAAATCACATGTCACTTTGCAGATTTAGTCACATCGTGTTTCAGGGCATCTCCGTCAGCCTGGAGGGGGGGAGCTCCAGTCATTTCAAGCTGGGTTTGGCCAAAGCAACAATACAGGAATAATTAAATGTGACATGCGTTGCAAAATGCATAGACAGAAGTAAATGGGCTGTACTTAAACTCAAAATGACACTAGCATTCTCTTCGAACACTGGCTGGCTGTGAGCTTGGCAGTGAGACTCCAGGCAGGCTGGTCCATGCATATTGGAGGCACACAGATGGCCTCAGCACTGAATATGGATGAGGGATCTGACACCAGAACTCAGGCAGACAGCGTGGAACGGAGAGAGAAAGCGGGAAGGAGGAGAGGAGGGGGCGAAGGAAGGAGGGACACAGGAGGGCAGATCAATAATGTGGAACATCAGTGCCAAATTTATATCAGCAAATACATCTGTTTTTAATAACCTCACTTCATTTTCTTACATCCCCTTCTTTCCCTTCCCTGCCTCCTCAATCCCCAGTCTATCCCTCTGGCTATGGTGGTATAAATTATGTGGTACAAATGAGGCGTGTGTGTGTGTGTGTGTGTGTGTGTGTGTGTGTGTGTGTGTGTGTGTGTGTGTGTGTGTGTGTGTGTATGTGTGTGATTGAGCAGTATATTGTGGTTGTGTTTGTCTATAAGTGGGCTGAAGGCCAAGAGAGAGCGAGAGGCGCAGTGCAACATTAGCTGCCACAGCATCTGTCGGGCCCAGGGTGTGAAGGTATTCCCGATACACAGCGGTTATAAAAAAGACACACTAACACATTTTTCATCAGTGGACAAATACACAAACTCAAACAGGCAATCACAAGCACACACACACACACATGCAGAGAGCCTAGAACATGCAAACACAAACATGTATTCACATATGACTAAACACTCGAGTGAAGCATTAATAAATCATCAGCGTTCCTGCCTGGAGCACTGCAGGGTGTAACAATGTGTTTTTACATTTTGCATGTATCCATCTATCTGTGTGTGTGTGTGTGTGTGTGTGTTGGCAGAGCTAACAAGGTATTTAGTAGAGGTGATCTTTGCCAGTCTGGCGAGGGAGGTCCAGCAAAGAGAGCGAGGAAGAGGAGAGGGAGGGAAAGGTGGCAGCGGGTGTGAGGAAAAAGGGATGAAGAGGACAGGAAAGGAGAGAGAGAGGATGCAAAGGAAAAGAGGCAACAACAGAAGTAATGCAAGGAGTTTTGTACAGAGGATGGTTTCTTCTTGAATATGCCTTGTACTTTTCAAAAGCACAGGAACTGCCACTTAAAATATTTTAGAAGAACATCATGTAACAGAGATATTGACATTAAGGTAATGAGCTGTAGCCAAGTGGATGTACTGTAACTTTAAATGGATACCAAAGACAAATCCTCTCAATGATCAAACAAATGAGTTTTTATACTTTACTGATTTATATTTGTAAATGTATACCAATTCATACAAATGTGCAGATAAAAGGAAGCGGATGAGAAACTAAGCCTCCCTGTTAAATCCCTAAAATATTTGTTCTACTTATCGTTTAGTGTATATGAATGTATGAAGTCATTATTCTGTAAAGGAACATCAGGTGGTTTTTCACATTAAGTGCAGAGCAGATGGATAAACTTTTTCTAAAGCATACAAGATTGATTTAGTTCCCTCCAGGCAGCCACTGGTTTCATGCTGGCATGAACATCAACTTACAGTGAAACTTGCTTCAGATATGTAATCAATCACAGTGAACATTTAATTATTAGTTACTTTGGCTTCGTTACGATCATGCAGTCATGGAAATAAGAATTTTTTTAACTCTTTCTCTTGGTTGTTTATTGGCACTTTGACATCTAAAAGTATTATTGTTATTGTTACATAACACATATTACATTAAATACATTCTCTTATCTATAAATTTGTACATAAATGTTTACCAGCTTTTCCTACAAGCAGGCTATACACAATTGCCCAATAGCTGCAATGCAAATGCAATGCACATATATAGCTGAATTACATTAATTCATACATTTCAGTCAAGGAGCTGACTTCTGACACCAACAGCAACAACAACAACAGCCAAAACTAATTTACACAGCCTGTCACACTGACAAATTCAGTTGTCCAAAGTACAATACATGATTTAAAAATAGAAACATATTGAAATTTACAATAACATATAGAAATATGGTAAATAAACAAACAAATAAGAGTATATTAAAACAAGTATAGTGTCAAGTGTATATTAATAGGGAAAGGAGTGCAAGGGTGTTTAAGGAGAAATTGTCCTGGGATGTAAGTGTCAGAGTCAGTGGGGGTATCGGGCTTTGTTAATGAGCCCAACTGAAGACGGGAAGAAACTGTTCATGTGGCGTGAGGTCTCTGCCCTGATGGAGCGCTGCCTCCTGCCAGATGGAAGGGGCTCGAACAGTTTAAGTTCAGGGTGAGAGGGGTTGGCTACAATCCTTCTTGCTCGCTTCAGGGTCCTGGAAGCGAACAAGTCCTGGAGGGACGGCAGATTGCAGCCAATCACACTCTCGGCAGAGCGAATGATGCGCTGCAGTCTGCCCTTGTCCTTGGCTGTGGCTGCAGTGTACTAGACCGTGATGGAGGAGCAGAGGATGGACTGGAAGGGTATGTCCTCCACATGATTTTAAACAACATGAATTCAAACAGACTCCCATGAAGAAACACACTGCAAATATTTTACATCACCTTTCAAGCTTGCAGGGGGGTTGAGTGTTTTACACTCAAAAGTCAGTGTCACGTGAATATATATTTTGCCCAACATATTGCTCTCCAAAGATTTCCTTCGATAGTTAAAAGTGATGAAATAAAAGGAAACCAATTGCTGCCTGGAAGGTAAAAAGAAACAAAAAACAATGTTATCGTATGCTTGGCAGTAATCTTAAGTATTGGGGATTTATAGTTAATGGACCAAAGCATGAATAAAACCCATCATTAGGATTCTTTTAAGCTCTGGTTTTCTCCAGAACTTGAATATCAGCTTTTCGCTTGCCCTGTCTCCCCTCGTTCTCTCTCATTTTCCCTTTTTCCGTATCTTACAAACCAAGGGAACCATAAAATGGCCCACCTCAGGGAGCAGCTTGTAATGTCTGTCTGTAAGATTGAAACCGCCAAAGTTTCACCTCCGGCTCGGTTCCCTAGTGACTGCTCATATCAGAGCTACTGGGCCTCGATTACTTTTTCCTGTATCTCCCGTCTCCATCATCAGCAGGGAGACGAAGCACTTAGTGATATATTTCTCTGTCTGGGTTTGTGGACGATAACCCGAGTCCCTTTTGGGTCCATTCACTCCCAACCTGACAGATAAGTCATGTCGCTTTTGTTTTAGTGTGCGTTAGTGTGTGTGTGTGTGTGTGTGTGTGTGTGTTGGTGCATGGATGAGGGGGGAGCTCCCTACAACAGACACAACTGGTGGCTCAGTAAACTAATTTGACGATCTGAGAATCTGTCTTTCTGTTTGTGCGCTCTTTGTTCAGCGCTCTCAAAGACAAGCTCAAGTCTTTTGTTCCATGCGTCACCACCGTCTCTGAAATGATTTTTCGCTTCCTTTACTCCACCAGTTACTTTTGTTTGCTCCTTTTGTTTTTCTTTTGCTTGCTTGATGAAAACATGATAATATTGTTTGGATTCATTAACATTCTGTTTCTCAGTTCAGAGACGTTTTTCTTTTGACACTTGTGAGCAACTCTATCGGGAAGATCAGTTCAACCCCAACAAAACCCCATTCATATTAATAATAATAATGATAATCAGACTCTAATAATGACTTTACTAAAATTGAATAGCCATAACCATGATATTTGCCTTACTTTAACCATACCATAATTGCCAAGCACAGATTAAAAAGGGATGATGAAATTCATGATATTCATCTCAATATTGAAATTCTGGTCTGACGTTAGGGAAGTGTGCAGCTTATGAATTAAAGCAGGGATGTACAGCACACTATTTTGAATTAGTAATGATATATATATATATATATATATATATATATATATATATATATATATATATATATATATATATATATATATATATATATATATATATACTACAGGGGCACTGTATATTCACACAGACACACACAGGCATTTAAGTAGCTGAAGTGGATTTCCCTGCTGCAATAAATGCACACCTCAGAGCTAATGACAGTAATTACTGAGAACCAAAGCACTGACTGTGACAAGGGGAGAGATGAAGACACGGGGAAGGACAGAACAAGGAGAGGACGAGGAGAGAGGGATGAGAGAGAGAGCAAATGGAGAACACAAGAGTAAGGTGTGGAAGGGGGGAGGTATGCAGAGTGAAGGCTCATAGTTGGGGAAAGTGAAAAGTAAAGAGCGGAGTGATGTAAATTGGCACACACACCTTGTCTTTCTGCACAGTCAGCGGAGTAATGGAAACGAGAGGAAGGTGCAAAGAAAGAATGTGGCTTGTGTATGTGAAGCGAGAGACGCGACAGTGAAGACAATAAAAAGCAGATGGTTCACGCGGGGGAGATAGGAGAGAAGTATCACATCTGGAAACTCCGTAGAAAGAAGACAAGGACGAGAAACACTGCTGATGTTTCAGAGTTTATATACCGGATAAAATGTTGAACATAAGACAGCAACATCCAGAGCTGTGCCGCGTGTTACTCAGATGAAGTGGTGATGTGGGAGGTGAGCGGAAAGAGACACATGAAGGGGGTCGCTGTTACACAACTGTGTGTTATGCCTATACCTCCACTGTGGTTTGAAGGCACAGCTAGCTACAAGAGAGAGCCGACGTGCTATCCATACACCTACTGTTAATGTTTCTCTGTTTTCATGAAGCCCACGTACCTGCAAACTGAAAGCCGCTGCAGAAACAAAAACAGCCTCAAGAGTAACTCGAAACCAAACAAAAGCATTGGATTTGGCAAGTTCATTCCACTTTGTTCATTACTTGTTTTCAGTTCCACACACTCAATCACCTTTCTCTCTGCCTGAAGCATTTACCAGACTTTGATTTACTTTGGACAGAAAGAAAGAGTGACATGGAATGTACCTTAGCCTAACTAACCATCTGAACTCACAAATATATTAGCTTAGGGCTTGTTTAAACAATCAAATGAACACCCCCAGAGAATGTAATTATACTCACGCCTGTCCCCCCCCCGGTTCTCCGTCTCTTTCAAAGCTTTAATTATTTATGATTTAATCACAGGGAGCGCTAACAGACGCCACAGCTGCAGCCTGTCACACACACACACACCAATACATGCACAAGTGAGAACATGACTAACGACACTGTGTCAGTTTGTTTTAAATTGTTCCTACTTTCCAATGGTGATACCTTCATAATAGAAACTCAAAAACAATTGATGTGGTTGAATTGCAGCAAGAAATTGTGCCATTCAACCTCAGCACAAGCATTTTCTTGTGTACGTAACTAATTAACTGTTTTGCTATATTGCTATTTTTACATTCTCGTATCTCCAGCGATATCACACTTTTTGTACACACCTCTCTTTATTACACTGTCAAATTCAGACTAAATGCTTTGTGATGTATCCCCTCTAATTGGTGTACAAATCTCCCACTCAGTACCCAGACAATTAAGAGTAATTCTTGAGGGATTAAAACTGCCCAAATGTAAAATCTTAACTTTTCCAATTATCTGTCCGATGTGCGTAACCAGGAGACGGTCTCTCTCAGGCTGCAAAGAAAGATCATTTAATGCGCGATTTATGCAGAGGCTGAAGTGAAAGTAGAAATTGAAATTGCCTTTCAGGCAATCATTATTCTGTGACAATGAGCGTATAACTTCTTGTCTCTCACACAGTTTGACACACTATTACTGCACATCTTATGCTGACTTTTTCTTTACTACATTTTACTCACAGGATACAGTTGAATAAACGAATTAAAAACATTTTAAAAAAAACATTAAATGTCGCAAGCAATGCTTTGTAAATTATTCATTTCTGACTTTCTCACTTGGTATTCAATGAAGGTCGGAGGGGATGAGGAGGAGAGGTTGTGTCATCCCCTCAGGGGTTAGATTGACTGTTAAATTAAAGTCAAAGACGGATGGAGAGAAGAAGGTCGGGAGGTTTCTTACAAAGGACAGAAGAGGACGAGGTGGTGTTGAATTGGTATTGTTTGCATGTCGCTGTCACATGTCAATTTCCCTCTGCGTCTGACTCTATTTTATTTAATTAGGAGAATGGAAATAAATCGCAGTGCTGTGTTTGAAGCTGGCCAGTGGTTTGTAGAAGCGGTGGGAACACATCTCAGATTTTAATAACTAATGTTACACTTAAGCATTCAAAATGTCAGCTGCACATGAAATATATATATATATATATATATATATATATATATATATATATATATATATATATATATATATATACATATATATATTAAGACATTATAGCACGTGCCTTTGTCCATTCACTGGTTCTGCAGGTAGACAAGGTTTACACGACACACTCAAAGAAACACTGAACCTTTCGAATAATTTTGTTCTGTCCGAATGACAAACCAGAAAATGACCTTTCCTAATGAAACACCACTGATACTGCCTGCTCCCAAAGACACACACACACACACACAAACACACCATCACAAACACACCAACACAAACACTGTTTGAAGCATTCATAGAATACAGATATTCAGAGAAAGTCAAAAAGGATGATTTCTGACATCCTTCGTCGTCTTCTTCTTTGTCTGAAAGGAGAAACTCTACACGTATTAGTAGTCCTCTGTGAGCAACATATATGTGCGTGTGTGTGTGTGTGTGTGTGTGTGTGTGTGAAAGTCAGTATATATTTAGACATGTCGACATGCCTCCACAGGCAATCCTCTTCTGCGTTACCATGGAAATGACAGAGCCAAATTGTCAGTTAGCACTAGAAAAGAGGGGTAAGCGATGCAGAGCGTCGATGCCTTTGTGCGTCTGTGTGTGTGTGTGCGTCTGTGTGTGTGTGTGTGTGTGTGTGTGCGTGTGTGTGAGAAAGGGGGAGAGAGAGAGAAGTGCGTATTAACGTCATTTATACTCTTGGGTGTGTGTAGATGAGTAGCACACGGAGGCTCTGGTGGGATGATGTGTGTTTGTTTTGGTTATTGAGGCTGATAAAACAATATTAGTGGCATGGCGCCTTCGCCCTCAGCCACTAAATTTCTCCATGCGTGTTTGATCAGGAAATTAAATCTTTTATGCTTTTCAGACGGAGCTGAGCCGTTTGATCTCCTCCATTGTCTCTGCTGGCGTTATTGACCCTTTTCTACCTGCCAATCTTTCTCCCCTTTCACTCTATCTCTTCTTCTATTTCACTCTTCTGTTTTTCTTTTAGCTCTCTGCTTCTCACTCCCCCCCCCCCCCACGAACATACACACACACACACACACACACACACCAAGCCACTCACTGGGAGATCGTGGTGAGATGCAGCTGTTTTGGGAGGAAGCAAAAAAGACAGATGATGAGATTTCGCTGAGGTTCATTTAACTGCTTTTGGGGGGCCGTGCACTCCTAAAACGCTGTTAAATGAGCCTAAAATGTTGAGAAAGCTTAGATTCTTCTAAACTTCTTAAGACAAGCTGTCAATTTGAAATTTTGATGTAGATTATTATAAGTGAGTAGTATTATGAGTAGAGACTTCAAATTTCGATTGCTTTGATGATACATTTGAGGACATTTCCTTTTTAATCTGAGGCAAAGATTGAAGGTCCAACATGTTTCTTATCAAATCTGGTCTGTTTGTTTTGGCCATGCTCCCAATATTCCATTGGCAGGTGCAAATTAGCAAATGTTAGCATGCTTACACGCTAGGCTGAAATTATGAACATGGTTAACAATATACCTGCGTAACATGAGCATGTTAGCATTGTCATTGTGAGCAGGCTGACGATAGCTTTTAGCTCAAAGCACCTATGTGCCTACAGCCTCACAGAGCTGATTGCATGGCTGTCGAGGTTTAAGGACTATATAACAATCATGTTATTGTATCCCGAGTAAAATCAGGACTGTAACGGCAAAGAAAGAACTTATGGAAACCGCAACCATAGATATTAATTGTGTGTCGGTTCTGTTTACATCAGACAACTTCAAACTTCATTGCAGATTTGACCCCAGCCTCATTCCAACTTTTTCCATCTTTCTGAAAAATGATTAAATAAAGTTAGTGGCAAAACTGAAGGAAGATAAACCTCTGTGTGACCACTAGAAAGCTGCTCGGCAAAATGTGGGCATCAGTTTTAGGGAAATTACAATGCAATTATTTTGTCAGATTCTTAATAGTCCTCTAACCTCAGGGTACATTGTTCACTGTTCCGTAATGATACATGCTGACACTGATCAAAGTGAAAGTAAAACTGCAGCTCGCAGTAAATTGTGGGGACGAGATCAGCACAATCGTCTTCAAACAAAGGGCATGTAGGCGTGAAAATACGCCAGCAGTAGACACAAACTCACCCACCTAAACTGGGCAAAGCAACTCTGCTACAAGGAGGAAAACGCAACTCTCTCTCTCTCTCTCTCTCTCTCTCTCTCTCTCTCTCTCTCTCTTTTTTCTTATCTCTCTGTTTCTATTGTCTTTCTTTCGCTACACATGCTTTTACCTGCAGACACTTAAAACTACTGAAAAATATAGTAGAGCGATAGAGAGGAAGGTCAGGACTGAATAAGCTGTGTACTTTGCTGGAGGGAGGCCTCAGGTAGTGTTGAATACATATATATATATATATATATATATATATATATATATATATATATATATGTGTTTGAGAGTGAGAGTGAGTTTTTTTTTAGAAAGTCAAAGATGTGTCATTGCCACAGGGAATGTCGGGGATAAACAAGCCGAGTGTCCATGGCTGATATGACAAGATCATTTGAATTAGCAGTCCATGGTGGTACGCTACTTTGTATTTTTTCTACAGAAACAGTGTGTGTGCAAACTGCAACAGGAGCTATTATTCTCCTCATCCCATCCTCTCACCATTTCTCATTTCACTTCATCTGTGTGTTTTTCTGCGTCCATCAGTGTGAGTGGGCGCACAAGAGCGCAAATGAGGGATGAAGGAGGGGAGGAGCAGCGAGGGAAGAGCAGAGCATCGGGCGTTGTTTGTGGTTTGCCGAGAGACGTTCATGGACAACACACAAGATCCACTGTGAAAACATGCACATAGTTTAGATAGAGTACGTGCACACACACACTCTCTCTCTCTCTCTCATACGCACAGATGAGATTTATTTGGTTATCAATCAGACAAGGAGATGACGAAGGAATGTGACATCCAAAAACGATACGGTAGATGTTCTGCTTCTGCTTAATCCAATAATAACATTCAGCCAATTCACTTCTAACTCATAAAGCAGAGGAAATCCACCTGTTGAACATACTCTACTCGCGCACTGTTATTTAGAATTGGAACTGAAAATGTTCCCTTGCATAATAACTCTCTCGTGTTATAGCTTAAAGTATGATTTTGTTTGACATTAAAACCTGAGGCTCGTGTCAACTTTAAAGCTCCTGAAAACTTGACTTCAAATAGAAACCATTTCTTTGTAACGTTAAATATTCATGATTAGATAAGCAACAGTCAAAGTAAAAAATGTGATATGCTGCAGTTTACTGTGAGCTGATAAATAATCACAGTGATGATCACAGTATTTACTTGTCTCTCTGTTTACCACCTCAGAGTCCTCTCTTCCCAACCTGCTGTTCAGTCTACTACTGTGTGTCTGATCTGCCTGATATTATAACTCACTCCCATCTGCCTGTGTACTGTTTTTACAGGCAATTCAAACTGCTGTTGTGCTGTTAGCACTCACTGGAATAGCGTCGGCTAAACGGTGTGCTAATACCAAACTAAAATGTCTGAATAAAAAAAAAAGACTCCCTTATTTCCCTTCAAAAAAATAATGATACCGTCATGCAAGCAAGGAGGGAATGGGGGGAGTTGTGATAGAAAAATCTCATATCACAGTTAGTCATCTGCCGGTAACTGTAGAAACGGCCAATAGGGATGTAAAATTGCCGTCACCTTGGGAACAGAATTGATTGGAGAGCACAAGATAGGAGAAATGTATGGACTGAGTAGTGGAATAATGGATAATGGATGCCATTATGGCAGATTATACTTAGCATAATAAGGTGTAAGGTGTGTGTGTGTGTGAGAATGCCAGTCAAACAAAGAGAAATCAGGGCACAGGGAGGAACCAATCAGCACGCTCTTTTCTTCCTTTCAGTGGAGCGTTCTGATACATACAGTTATGTAAATGATTGTTCCTGCGTTTGCTCCGCAGATCCTAATTTTACCTTCCGTGGCGCTGCCACCCTCGCACAGAGATCTGAAAGCGAGTGGGGGTTATGTGGGTGTAAAGGATTAGTAGCAGCTCCTCTATGAGTGGAGTGAACTACACTGACCTCTGAGTCACGCTAACCCTCGGATCAGAGCAGCGAACGCTATACTGAGCTCTGGTTTCACTGCAGGTTTTAACCAGTTGTGGAGATTTTCTACACAAATTCAACCCCAGATTCTGGTTGAAACATTTTGATCCCGTCTTCCCACTAATCCCTTAGATTCTGCCTGAAACTCACCCAAAACTCTCTTTTAGAGTTTGGAGGAAAATCCCAAAACAGCCTACAGAGCAGATTTAGGAAGACCCCCTCCTGTCCCAATACAAAGACAGCTCCATAATTCTAGAGTCCCTTGTCTCAAACTGAGTCTGACTCATCCCATCATACAGTGTTTCTACAGAAACAGCAAGAAATAGAGCACAACATATTCAAACAACTGGTGAAAAACAGAAACTGCCTTTTCACCTCAGACAAAAAATATAAACAAATATTCTCTAACTCTAACAGAGCATTCGGACCAAAAACCCTGCATTGAAAAATGCAAAGAGGAGCGTTGTTTTACGTATCGGTAAGACAATAAAATACAACTCAGGCAGATCAGTCTGCGTAAAAGATTCAAAAGTCTGAAGTTTTGTCAGATGCCAAAACACGGCACAGCAGGTTATACTTCTACTACTACTACTACTAATAAGGACGTGTTTCACTGCTCTGGAGTCAAGCATGGCTACAATCATTAGATTTCTTTGTCAAGATGATTGCGAGCAAACAGTAGAAATTCGCCGTTCAGGTTTCAAAGTAATCTAACATGAAGGCGATGCTTTATTAGAATATATTTTCTGTATAATTTTAGCTTTAATTTATAGGGCCGCAGAAGTACTGCCAAATGGTTAAAAATAAAAACGTCTTAATATATAAAGCTATAGTTATTTTTCATATCTAAGTGTTAATTCACATGAATAAAAAAATATGTAAATAAGATGCATCATTTCAATGTCCAGGTAATGAAGTGACAAAACATGGATTGGTTTTTTTAATCAAAATAGTGACATGGGAGGCAGCCCTGCACCAGTTAAAGCGTGTGGTGAGGAAGCATGACCCCGAATACATTCTATTTTGATTCATAATGGCAGGCAGTGATTTTGAGCCGGAAGCATTGTGTCTTGAATGTAATGAAATCTTGTCAAATGAGGCGCTTAAACCATCAAAGCGCCAGAGACACTTAAACACAAAGCACCTGGGGTGCGCTGGGAAGCCGAAATAATATTTTCCTGAGAAATGTTTTAACGATCACAAGTGTACCTTAGGTTACACAAGGCTGAGACACTGGCCACATTTTCATGCAAGTAAAGCTCATTTGAATATAATTGAATTGAACTCATTTATTGTGATTACCATAAATGTACATTCCCTTGAGCCTGCATGCCAAACTCCCCCACTAACAGTTACATATATTAAAGCTTCTTTTTTTTTACAAAGAAAGAGAGTGCTTGTTAATTTTGAGATAAGATGGAAGCTGGAGCTTGTCTTTGCTTTCATCTAAAAGCCCCATCGTGCACATCCTCCCCCTGAAAGACTGACCTTAAACCCAATAGAAAACACATTTCCAACAATAATCTCAAAAGCTGTAGATCAAAACACATTTATTCATGTCAAACTCTGAAGGGAAGAAATTATTTATTTTGTTGCTGCTTGATACCTGCTTGAACCTTGAGAACTGCGTTGAGCTTTTTAACTTCACTGTGAAATATTTTGCTCTCCTCGTCGAACGTTAAAGTCAGTTGTGAAACAAGTAGAGACCATCTTGAGATGGGGGTCACACCAACCAATGTCCCCTCACTCAGACCATGCCCATCTTTGGACTCTACCTTCATTTTAATCTCAACCCCAAATCTGTAAAGTTTTGCGACTGCATTTCGCACGGTTGCAACGTTATCGGTGTGACAAAATCAGGTCCGCAGACAGAAATATAAACACCTGGCTGACTCATGCACAGACTCACAAGGTGAAAACAATACCGGCGTCACTGTTCCAGCTGGTAAAGAAGTAGCTAAACGCAGCCCATGAGTGTGTGCTGTAACCGTCTTAGTGCTTCACAGGTTAACAGCAACAGATGGGGAGAAAAGTGTATGATGCCACAATCTACAAGACAAATATGTATACCCTGGTGGAAAAATGTACTGATTCTTTTACCAAAAGAGGAACCGGAGAATTTTGAAGCAACACAAGTATTAGTATGTTTGTACGAGTGCGTTAAGAGTCTGTGAAGCCCTTGTTTGGATATCTGCAAGTATTTTCGATTTCTTACTGAAATGTTCTTGTATCATTTTCACAAATGAGAATACCAGACATCTTTTATTCCTCTTCTCTCATCCCTCCGTCCTCTCTTTCCTTTTCCTTCATCTCTCTCGGGTCAGGTCGGGCTAGATTCCAAGTGTAAGCTCCAAAATAATCACCGTAATTTATATGGGGGAGCTTAGCGTCGAGGCCTCACAGAAATTCTATCTGAGAGCGGTCTGAAATATTTTGTGCGCTGAAGGTGGATTTATTTTATCTGTGAAACTAGATGGAAATATTCACCAGTTTTTCCATGCATTCATTTAATTCCATTACTTATTTTTCAATCAATTCAGTGTACTGCTAAATCAGTTACAAACATGTTGACAAAGCAGAATTAAGTTACATATTGCCAGGGAACATAGTATAAATGTAAATGATGTATTTGGCATTTCACTAATGTGAGGTAGAATGAGGGGCAGGACTGCATCAAATGTGCTTAAACACACACTAGTGCCTGCATAGAAACACTGACAAACACACGTACAGACACACACAGACACACAGGAGGAACATCAAAGGATGCAATGACTGGTAAGTGACAGCTTGACCAGAAAGTGTAAAGTCTCTTCCTTTGACTGATCCGACAGGAAACAGACACACAGCCTCTTCATCCTGGCAACAGCCATCTTTCTGTGGCACTGAGCGATGGACAGGATGCCTGCGTGTGTGTGTGTGTGTGTGTGTGTGTGTGTGTGTGTGAGTATACTTGTGTCTTCTGTCAGTTTAACCTCCTAAAATCTGTTGGATTCCAGCAGTCGGTCCAACTTCATAAACTCATGCTGCGTTGCCAAACGTTGAAACCCAAAGAACTCTATTTTCCATTTTCATAAAGTTTTCACGCTGACATTTTTGGAAAGTCAGTATCACATAACATAGAAGAGATCTAAAATAATTTGTTTTTGATGTAACAGGTCTTTTCCACTAAAGGCATCTTAATATTATGGCTGTATTCCATTTTGCTGCTTGGGTTTCAAAGCGTTGCTACTGTGCATGCTGGCTCACTGTCACACTCACCAGACTGGCCGGGAAATTATTGTTTCTACAAGATGCATGTTGAAGACTCATGCAATTTCATGTTTTATACATTTAGCACTTAGGTTTTTCTTGTGTCAGATGCGATGAATTGGAAACTTGGGCAGCCGTCTGCACTTGGGGACTTTGAGGGAAGATGCCCGTTGAGTCAGCTAGAATTCAACCTTTGTTTCATTATAATGGATTTATTACTTGATTTATTGATTTACAGGGATTGTATAAAGGCAATAGAGTAGTCCATAAATATTAAATATGAGTTTAAAGTGAATTACAATCCTTTCTCCGCATTGTGGATGTTGGTTTATGGCATTTTGCTGGTAACACTCGTTGTCTTCTTGCTTTTTCGCAGTACTTTTTGTTTGTCCGCCCTCTGGTGTTCCGGAGAATACTGCAACAAACAAAGTGCATTGCACATAAACGTCTTTGTGCATGCTCGTACTGTAGCTTGTGCACCATCTGTGGAGGCTCGTTCTACAGTTCCATGCGAAGGTATAAACAAAGCTTCGCGGGGACACTTGAATAGAACGAAGCTATCGTTAATGGTTACCCTACTGTGACAACTGTGACATATGGCCTATGGCAGCCATATAAAACATTGTGTGTCGGGTTTGAATATTTCACTCAGTGAAATCATAATTTTTCAGAGCAGTGAAGTTTTCAAAATGTAAATAAATTAAGTGGAAGTTGAGAGTTCTGCTTTCAAGGAATGTGTCATAGGACTTAATTATTGTAAACATTTGTGTCATTTCCTTTCAAACATATTTGAGTCTTAACATCAGTGAACTCATCACAATCTGACTTTAACAAACATTTATTTAAATTCACCCATTCAGACCAGTTTGCAGCGTCAGCATTTTGAATTCAAAAAGGTCCCGTATTGTGACTGTTCTGCTCAGTTTGATTCAGTCTTCAAATGTATTCCCTTCAACTGGTTCAACTGAGTTTTCCACTTACCCGCATTTACAAGAAGAACATTATTCTGGTCCTGCGCCAGACTAAATTTGAAAACATGAAAATTGAATGAGACGGAGTCTTTAAAAATCTGATTGCCAAGGCAGATGTAAATATAATCACGCAGCATCCGATCTCTTCGCAGTTTGCAGAGGAGAGGCACGTTAAAACCAGGTGTAAAGTATTTTGTTTGCGTTGGAGAATATCTGTGTATAAGTGTGTTAGAATATATGTGAGAGACAAAATCGGAGTTTGGTGCTCCGTATGTAAGAGATGTCATCTTGTGTGGGTGTAAGGAAGAAAGCATACCTGTGCACGTGTGTGTGTGTGTGTGTGTGTGTGTGTGTGTGTGAGAGGGTGTGTGTGTGAGTGTCTTAATCCTGCCCGTCAAAATGATTTTACAGCCCTCGCTCATCTCCTCCACTCTTTCCAAACAGAGGAAGAGAAGATTAGTCACACCTCCTCCACTCTTGCTCTCAGTCTCTCCCTTTATCCACTCTTCTACAAGTGTGTGTCTGTGTTTGTGTGTGCCTTGTGTGTGTTTGTGTGTGTGTGTGTGTGTGGGAGCGCGTGCATGCGGGTGTGTTTGTGTTTGTGTGTGGGCTCAGCGGGTTTACGTAAAGCTCCATAGAAAAGGCAAGAGTCAAGCAGAGAGTCCTTGGCAGCAGAATGCAATTGCTGCTCAATGGACCATTTTCTGCAGAGCTGACCCTGCCATATTGAGTTTTCTGTAGAGGAGTACACACACACGCACACACACACACACACACGCGCACACACAGGTACAACAGGCTTTAGATGATGAGGCTGCAGTGAAACATTCAAAAACATGCACACAAACTGATAGGCAGGCACACACACACACACACACACACTTACAGAAAGAATGGCACAAATACATAGTTGTGTGTATGAATAAACACACTAACACACGTATCTAAGTACACGGCGATACACTCACACAGATACGCACATGACAGAAAGCTGTGGTTTTTCAGAATTGTGTGCCCACGTTGTAAATGATAATTACCACCTAATAAAACCCTGTTTATGTGTGTCAGTGTGTTTATATAGTGTGTGCAGGCGTGCATGTGTGCCTTGAGGTTAAAAGGAAGTGGGTGGCGTTCCTTCCAATGTGGAAGTGTGTGTGATGACATGATGACCTCATCATCAGTACCGCTCTGTCACCTTTGACCTTTAGCCAGAGCGAGGCTTTTTTTTGGGGGGGGGGGGGCACCGTCATTTACACCATATCAAGTTGCTTGTGTAATATTTGTTTAACCTGGTCTCTCCTCTTGAGAGCTTGTCATAGTACATTTTATGGAGCTTTATTGAACTAATAATGTGTGCATGAATTATTTTTTTCCCTCGAGGCAAATCCATTCAATTACTAAATTCTTGTGCATAATGTTTGTTTCTGAAATAACAAATGTCTCCCAAATAATATATGTGTCCAATATGAATCAATAAAACCTCCAAACAAGAAACTGAGATCCACACCAAGGACGGATCATAATGTCAGAAAAAAGAAAGATTTTCACAGCAATGTTAGCATGTTAGCAATTTATGGATATATATTATAGTGTTATACATAAATATATATATTTAATACGTCTCTGTTTCTCTCTATCTCCCATTTATGTCTCTCCCTTTTGATGTTCTTGGATGATCCTATTTAAGGTAAGAGACCAACGCAGACACCCACTCACAACACTGAATGGCATTTATATAATAGATAGATAGATAGATAGATACACTGGAAATTGGATAAATTGGAAGATTGATAGAGGGAGGATGGATCAATAAACAGGCTGATGAACAGGAAGCTTGATCGACTCAGTGACAGAAGGGTAGACAGATCAACAGATGGGCAGATTAATAGATATCAGATTAATAGATTATCGCACGGACAGATATAGACAGATGAACAGAGAGTTAGAGAGAATCAAGAAAAAAAGAGGTGGACAGAAGGAAAATCATCTACAAGTCTGCTGACAGACATTCTGGCTGTGATGGCTTTCCTCTGTTGCCATGGCATCACTGTCACATACCAGCTGGACTGGAGGAAAGATGCCCCAACACACACACACACACACACACATGCATATACATTTCATCTCTTAGCTCTTCAACCAAATTACTTATTATATTTAATAACATAAATTATAAACACCTCCCTGTAGAGAGGACACTTATGTAAATGAAGTCATTATTGCCTGTGTTGAGTTTTACACTCGACCGCGAGAGCGAATACATTCTTGACTATGACAGCGTTTCCTGCAATGTGACTTGGGACGCATTCACACCAAATCAGGCGTCAAAAACACCAGTTCTCCCATTCGGTTGAATGCAGTTTAAACTGCGGCGGTGGGGACTCCAGGAGATGTCAAAATAAAAAGGGAAAAGTTTAAACAGAACAGCCTGACATCACACTGCAGTGGCCGTTCACATAACCGGCGATAAGACCGGAAGACGCCCACGGGAAGAAGGTCAGCACGAGTGACCAAAACTCAATGGAGTGTAACAGGATGTTTCACATGTGGTCACTCACTTTGGCCTCGTGCACCAGTTTGAAACAAATGATAGGCCTGGCATTAGTTATTGAAAGAGAATGTTTGAAAAAATCGATCCCTCGAAGGACCAGACATACTAGCAGCGCGCTCTCACGCAAGTGGGCCATTTGAGTGACACTCCCACACCGCCGCACAACTCTACGGTAATCGCCGCAACGCCTGATTTGGTGTGAATGTAGCCTGAAAGGTACCATCGGTTAAAATGAAGCTCTTTCCTAACACCTAGTGGCAGCTTTGGGAAACCACGACATCAGCAAACTCGGTTTTGCATAATGATGTTACGCTGAACTCCTGTGAGGTAATTGATTCAGTGCTGGAGAGATAAGACTCAAGATGAAACTTGTGTATCATCACAGTGTTTCGTCTTTAGTTTATTGTTGATTGAAGATGCAACATTAACTTACTTGGCTAACGTTAGCTACATAGTAGGCTACTCACTTCTCAAACATGAAAGTTGATTGTCTTTAATTTTAAAATGATTGTAATCTAACTTTATTATTTATAGATCATAGAAACATTATGTGGTAGTTGCTGCGGTAAACAGGTGGACGTTTTCTCACTTAATGCAAAATAGGTACATTATTTTATAGCTGTAAGTATTTTTCATGTCAACACAGTAATGGCTGCTCCATGCGCTCTTCTTATACTGTACATCCTTTTCTCTGTCAACAAAATGTTGATGTCGCAGGGTTAACAAGGTTCACATGATATGTGCACATGCCAGTCTCTCTGCCTGCAGCCATTACTCCTTCAGTAATTAATGTCTCAGTCAGATTTCAGCCAAGTGTATCGCAACCTGCAACGTTTGGCCTCAATAACAAATTGAAATGTCACCAAGCTCATAATGTGACTTCCTGCTATCTCAAGCAAATACCTTGAGAAAGCTGTCTAGCTCGCTATCATGGTAGAGAGGTGAAAAATAGTAAAAATACAGGAATTGTCACGTAAGAAAGAACAGACTCGCATCAGACAATGTTGTTATTTTCTATATATACATACATGTGTAATTTGAGATCTCTTTCTTTCATTCATTACATCATCCCTGGTCCCTCTAACCTTTTCCACCCAATTCAATATATTCTAATCCCATATTTCTGTCAGTCCCTCTGCCTCCCTCATCCGTCTTTTTAGATACATCGACACACTCCCCCCCCACCCAATCATTCTTCTTTTCTTCCTTTTTTCTTCCATGGCCTGCCATCTATCAATCACTTCATCCCCATCTCTTTTCAGACCCGTCTTTTATTTCATGCCTCCTGATCTCTCCTCCTTCTTCCCTTTTGTCTTATTCTTCCAACTTCTCCCCGTCTTTCTCTTTCTCTGTCCCTTTCCTTTGCCTTTCGATCTTTCTGCTCTCCCTGCTCTCTGCAACACTATTAACATAAATCCATTATTGCTGAATTGATTACAGTCGAGGTTAAGATTCAGATAGGGTTAGGAGACGGTTGCCACACTGTCCAATCCTGCCTTGCTAGTATGAACACATCCCTGTGCATACTGCATGTGTGTGTTTGCACTGCATTGCGGCAAACTTTTACGTTGAGGCTTAAAACAAAGATTCAACAGATTGCTTTCTTTCACTTATTTCCTCTTTTGTTTTGTTTTGTTTCAAATTATGTATGTGTTCTTTCACGCGCGTGTGTGTGTGTGTGTGTAATGAGCATAGTAGCATGTAGATAGAGTCACACCAACACACATAATACACACCTTTGACACAAATGTGTAATCGACTGTGCAGTCGCTCTTCAAACACATTAACCTCACTGTGACTGCAGACAATATATGCAGTTCAAACACTGGGGTAAAACACACACACACACACACACACAAAACATCCAACTAGTATTAACACACTTAGGTAACACGGTAATGATAAAAAGGGTTCAAATGGTCAACCTTGAGTGTGTGTGTGAGAATGTTTTTGACAGAGACTTAATGGCCTGACTATAATCTCTATATTTGATTGTGCACACTCAGCGGACACACAAACACACATGAAATGTGGTAAAAATACGACACACCTGTGCCCGTTGCAGGTGTGCTCGGTATTAAATTGTTATCGCTAAAGCAGCTTTGAAAAATAGATGATGATATGTTTGTTTTCTAGCAGCAGAACTGGTGCCATCTTTTGTCACCTCTGTCGAAATGTGAAAATGCAATTTCAGCAGCCTAATAGTTTGGACAAAGAAATGCGACTTTCCAGCATCTACCAGGTCAAATGTCGTTTGGAAATGTACTCATCACGTGTGTGCAGTTGTTCTATGTTATAAAATGTGCTCTTGTGCTGATGTCTGCAGGCCATTGTTCAGTTGTGCCAGTGCATGGAATAATTTAGTGTGCCTCCTCTGATTTATACTTGTATTTAACAAATTGTCACTGCTACACACACACAGAGACACATACACAGGAGATATAGTTATTTTGAATTTCAAAGTAGACTTCTGCAAGTCTCTGATAAGGCAGCTTTGGGCAAGATACAACATTATTAATATAATACAATTCTATAATTAATGTTGATATTACTATTTCACTGGTTTTGCGTCAATCTGTGTGTGTGTGTGTGTGTGTGTGTGTGTGTGTGTGTGTGTGTGTGTGTGTGTGTGTGTGTGTGTGTGTGTGTGTGTGTGTGTGTGTGTGTGTATATGCGTGGGTGTGTCTGCGTGTGAAGCAGCTGGCATCCATCACTATACTCCCCATCAATCACTTCTTGTCCAATCAGCTAAGTGGACCTCACCAGGGATTTTGTGTCTGAGTGTGTGTGTGTGTGTGTGTGTGTGTGTGTGTGTGTGTGTGTGTGTGTGTGTGTGTGTGTGTGTGTGTCGAGGTTTGAAATGCATGCGAGCATGTGTTAGACTGCTTTATTTAATTTCCATTTCAATATATTTAGCTTTTTCCGTTTAGTCAGCAGAACACATTTAAATGTCAGATTTACAGTTTGTCAAGCGTTTCCTGCTTTCTACTCAAATTGAAGCAAAAGTGTGACAGACTTAACAAAGCAGACGCATTTCTTCTGTTCAGTTTAACAAACGCCTGGTTCTGCTACAGTAGATTAGTCCTCAAGCTGGTAGCGATAAAACGTCTGCAGTGTCTTCACACAAACCGTTCACGTTGCTGCTTCGTTGTCACACCATATATAATCTGACTTCTGTTCGTGTGTGTGTGTGTGTGTTTGTTTCTGTGTTTGTGTGCATGAGTGAGCGAGTGTTTAATCAGTAATTTATGTTCTGTCACAGCAAGCTTCCTGTCCGGTCCGCTCTGTCTGTGTGTCTGTGGCAGGAATCCTTTAGTCAGAATTATGGCCTCAGGCAGCAGCAACACACTGTCATGCTGTTTGTGTGTGTGTGTGTGTGTGTGTGTGTGTGACCTCTGGGGCGAGTATTGATTGAGTGTCCGGTGCCCCGTTGTCAGCGCAAAGTTAGCCTCATTAGAAATAGGTCTTGCTGTCCCCTCCTCTTCAACTTCCTCCTCTCATATCTTCATCACATCTTCTTCCTCTACCGCCATGACCTCATGCTCCCCTCCTCCTCTTCTTCTTCTTCTTCTTCTTCTTCTTCTTCTTCTTCTTCTTCACCATTTCATTAAAGATGAGGGCAGATTAGCTACATTGTTGTCAGTAGTAATGGGTTTGTCAACTGCACGCAATGTGGAAAACATAATGGGCTGTGAAGGACATAGCTGTAATGAAACAAAATACTGTTTTGTGTAATTGTTTCAGCTCATCTTTTCACCTCAAACAGCAGCTGGTGAATAATCAATTTAACATCATCTCTCACTGGCTCGTGTAGGATTTCCACAAAAAATGTCATAATTACACCAAGGATGAATATTTCTTTGTCCCTTTTTGCAATTTGAATAGCCTCAGTAAAAAACAAAAGAAGCAATTTGTACACCTTTCAAGTTTAGAATACTTTTCATGTTATGAAATAAACATGGATGCACAACGTCTGAGATAAAATGAAAATAATATAACGAGAGTTCCAAGCTAAGGCTACAAAGAAATGTAAATGATGAAAAGCAAATCTAATGTATGAAGTTTGAAGATACAGTTGACGGCTACTGTAGGGTGAGACTTCACCCATCAGGCCCTGTGAGGACTCAATCATTCGCTAGATGTAATCTCAGAGCCTGACGGTGTTAATAGACGGGAAATGAAAAACATTTTGAAATCAAATCAGTATTTCACTGGGAGCCGATGAAAAGGGGACGAGTCACGGGGTGATGTGGGACCTGCGAGAGTGTTTGTCAACAGCCTGGCAGCAGCATTCTGTAGCAGCTGCAGCCAGGTCATTGTTGACTGACTGAGGCAGGAGAACAAGCCAGCACAAAAGACCTGACATGGTGAGATAAAAGCATGGACAGGTTGCCAGTCCATTGCAGGGTGAAAACACAGAAAGACTAACAAATGTTCACCAGCAGTCAGTTTAGAGTTTCCATTTCACCCGGTCTGCAAGTCTGTCACTCTGCCAGGGAACCGAAACGCACACAAATACACAGAATATTCATTAAGCCATCGCGCTACTGATTTCATAATTACTTGCTATATAACTCACCCAGATGAGTGTGAGAACTGCTAACAGTGGAAACAATATCACCTAATACAACAACCTAAGCTTGAGAATTCAGCAGTTTAAGTTCTATCATGTGTCTTCTCAGTTTGTCACACATTGTTTAATTTTCCAAAGGCAACAAATTAGCTCACTTCATTAATAGACCCATCTTGCCAGCTTGTAATTACTGTTTCTGGGCTTGTTCCATATTATGTTTACGCTATCAGGGTTACAATTATTGTCCTGAATTATACTCTCTGAAACAATGCACCTTGTATTGCATCTAACCAAGGCTATACAGTTGTTCCAGTGCCAGGAGTGCTGCTGTATAATGAGCAGTTGTGGTTCTTTGCATTGTTGGATTTACTTTTAACATTTGCCTGTTGGTTTTAGCGCCGCACAAGTGAATACTATTTTTAGTGTGGGATGTTATTTGAGCTACGCTGTTACGACCCTGGCTCGGGGGAAGCAACATAGAGGAGTCAAACAACAACTGTAATTTGGAAAACAATGTTTGTTGCAATTAAAGTCAACAAAAAGTCAAATAAGAAATGGAAAAAGGGTGGCTGATTGCAGTGCTGCTGATGCTGGTTTCAATGTGAGAGAGAGAGTTTGACAGTGTTTTTAAAAAGCCAGCCAACACGGCCAGAAATCAGTGCAGGATGGAGGGAGGAGTTTCAGGTTAAAGTACAGCATACAGAGCAGCTTCGCACAGAGCATATGCACATAAAAGCTATTCTAGAAAAGAGGGTCGAAACAAAACAAAGAACGTGCCTTTTTTAATTTAATTTTTTACAAAGAACGATAGTCACTTGGAAGGATAGATTGACAAGAAAATTATAACACTTTCAAAATTCAGATTCTATTACATTCTACAGCATTTTTGTTTTGTCAAACCAACAGACCAAAACCTAAAGCAGCTTTAATCGATATTTTTGAAAACAATGTGACAATTTAAAAAGTTTGGCTCACAGCGATGAACCTACAGAGAATTATGCTTTATAGTGCTTTGTAGTTTATCAGCTCATTGTTTCATTTCGCTGTCATCGCTCTCATAGTGACGTTTTCCACCGCTGCAGGCAGCTGTTTTCAGACACAGTTAGTGACTAGCTAGTGAACATAGTGGAGCATTTAGCACCTAAAGAGATATTCACTCAGGAGAATGTTTGAACATTTGTACTTAAAAAATGTTTAAAAGGATTTATTTACTATCAAAATAGCAGCAGATTAATTGAAATAGATTAATTGACAAATTAGCTCCAATGAGTTGCCTGCAGGTATCAATGTGTTATCTGTTTTGTTTGTTAGCCTTGGCGAGTGTATATGCCGCCTTTCAACCAGTGCATGCAGCTTTGAGCAGGAAAAGCAGTTTAAAAAATGGATGGGTGTTTAAAGGAAATAATGATGTGAAGGTCTTTGCTAAAGAAGTGATTGTAATCTTTTTTTTATGCTTAAAAACGAGGAGTTGTAGTTGACATCCTGAGTAAAGTGATTCTGTCCCCTGGTAAGGACGATGATAGTCAATGTGTCAACACCTCAGTTTACTTACCCATTCTCACTCCTCTTAACATGTTCACACCTAAAACCACCAACCCTCAGCTATCAGCTTCTCTCTTCAGCCAACACTTTCGTCCAGCTGCACGCGCACACACACACACACACACACACACACACACACACACACACACACACACACACAAGCATGCAGGAGCGGAGCAAAGATTTATGACGCATATGAACAGGAAAGAACTCCTCGACTCCCCCATCCTTCCCGTGAACACTTCCCGTCAACAACTCAAACACACCTTCACACTCATCAGTTATGGGCAATCATATGAAAGGTTTTTGGTCACTGCTGCTTATTTCAGTTTTCCTCAGATACAATAACTAATTCTGCATCGCATTTACCAAAATAATGCTTTTGGCGGACTAACCCTGTTTGAAAACTAGAACAGTAAGAAATGAATCTTTAAAATATTTATAAATGCACTTTTGAGGATCACAGTAGGCGCTTTATTTTAGAGACTTGAGGTTTCCTCCCATAGCTTGGAGCTGTGTGCATTCAGTACTCGTGTACTCCACCACAGATTCCAACACACACACACTCACTGCTCAAGGTGACCTACGATTTTTTAAAGGCTAAAGACACAGAAGAGGAAAAGAGGTCATGGGAAAAGGAGAGGAACGAGTAAAGGGACATCAGATGACCAGTAGACAAAAGATTGAGAGGGACGAACAGAGGGAGAGGCGGGTGAGGGAGGAAACCAGGGAAAGGAGAGGTGAGTTAAATGTCAAGGAGACTTAGAGGTAACATCATGAGACTGAGGCATTGTGTTGCCCTGCATACGTGTGTGCGTGTGTGTGTGTGTGTGTGTGTGTGTGTGTGTGTGTGTGTGTGTGTGTGTGTTCCTGAAAAGATAAACAGGGAAGCTCCCAGAGGGGAGTCCATCCTGGAATTTTTAACAGGAAATGTATTCTACCCCTAAACAATGGCATAATGCACCTGCGCACACGTACAAAAACAGAGTGCACGTACACACACACACACACACACACACACACACACAGCCTTTGTTTGTCATTAACACTGTAATACTGTACAACAAAACATTTAGATCAAATCAGCTTGGTCAGTATGTGCTTGCTTAGGCGTGTGTGTGTGTGTTTGTTGATTCTAATATTTCATGTTTTGCTCGTCATTCAATCATTAAAATCGTATTTGTGAGCTTGCACCTGTGCATATTTCCATTTGTGTTGTGTTGTGTGTGTGTTTGGTTGAGCTAATCGCACCGTGTTTATAATTCAATATAATTAATTAGTGTTTATTAATTTGCTGCATTCATGTGCAATAGCTGCCCAGGTGTACACTTTGAAGTGGGGTCTCACGTACATGAGCACACACAGCCTTTCACACAGTGACGTGTTAAACAGGAGGCTAGAGTTGGGTGAAAGGCTCCGCGGTTAAAATAACAAATGTGTGAACATGTGAGCGTGGGGAATACACCTCTCTCCTTCCTGTGTTTCTGCATGTGTGTGTAGGTATTCCCGACTTCCTGTTTCGTGTACAAAGAAGAAACACTCTGAGCTCTCAGTGTTTGACGATGATAATAGCGAAAGACGGACAAAGAGGGAGGGAACATTTACAGATGCGTCTTCAATCTCCTGGCAGCCATTATGGAGAGCTACAGGAGATTTGGCTGTGAGGAAGTAATGGAGAATAAAGACAATAGACAGGCCTACAAGATAAAGTTGGCAGTGTTCATCACTGTATAGTTCAATGCAGTGTAGTTCAATAGAAGTCTGATACGGTAGATTTGTTTCCAGATTTCTCCCCAGTGGAGAGGACAGTCATTTCTTTGGCTCCAGTTATGATGTAGCTGGCAGGTTAATGTGAACATACTGAGCCTTTATTGCGTACGTTGGCTGTCTCTCAGACTTACATGTATTAATAGCATCAGTGATGGTGATTTAGTGACTGGAAATCTATGATGAGGTAGATAAAAAAATAGTTTATTTCACTACTGCTGAGTGTTATATCACCTTTCATATTAATTGCTCAGCTCTCAGCAGGTCTGTTATTTAAGTTACAGCTGTTTTACTTCTTGCTATCCCACCTTAAAGTTAAGGGAGGTTTCAAAGAAGTTTTTGGCCGATTTCACCCTGATTCACTGGCCCGACAATTGGAGGGGAAATCCGATCCGGGAACGCGGTCGGTACCGATGTTTGGCCCCAATTATCTGGCAATGTTAGTGGTTTACGGATCCAGTCTTAAACCTCCTGAACCATTTGCAGACTCATCAGGGCTGCCTGGATAATTTCAAACATGTTTGATGTGTAGGAATTCAAATCTGGATTCTAACATCACTACTTTCCTAGCTGGACTATAATAGCCAATGAGAGAGGCCAGCTGGAGCAGCTGACGGTGTTTTTCAAGCAACAGTTAACGTTCTAGCCCTCGAGGCTAAACAGCTACTGTAGCATACTACATTACAGTCATTTGGCAGACGCTTTTATGGACTGACAATTCAGATTCTATCACATTTCTACACCGTAGGCACAGCTACGGGAGCAATTTTGGGGTTAAGTGTCTTGCTCAAGTACACATTGACATACGACCAGCGGATCCGGAGCCAGGGATCGAACAGTCGCCCACTATTGTTGACAGATATTAAAACTTACCTCCAGTTCTCGCTGAATAAATAGACGACCCCTGTTGACCGCGTATCTTATCTTTCTATAAGCAGGCACACTATTCAACATATAGAGGATAAAGTTTCTCATAATAAATAGTCCTGCAAATTAAGTGACAACATGTTTGTCGACACTCTCTTGATATACAAGCGCTTTCTGATCAGCAGGCCCACGTCATTTGTACCTTCCAAACAAATCACTGTTAGGAAATGAATATGCTTTGTGTTGTCAACACTGTAGTTAATGTTTGGTTCAGGCACAAACACAACACAGTAAATGCAGCAGTTCTTCCAATGAAATTCCTTTGGAAAACACACCTAACTCAAATACATTTCTTCAAACTGACTTTAATGTTGTTGTATTTTTATCTACAGGAAATATACAAGAAATGATTAGGAAGTTCCGGAGCGGTAAAATAAAGTGGCACCATCTTTTTCAAAGGGATTTCTGTGTGAAACTACCAGTGGAGCCATAGAGTCATTATCAAGTGCTGCATTTGAGCTGCATGGCAACTGAAATATCTGTATCCATGGCAATTTGGTTGTCTAGTATGCAAGCAGTTTCCTAGGCAGCAACATTGTTTCCTCGTCTGACCATTTTTACGAAAAACCTCTTGTAGCTCAGTGGGTGCAGCGGGTCGTCCTTTAATCACAAGATTGGTGTTTGTCCGCATGTTGAACTGTCCTTAAGCGAGACACTGAGTGCTTCACAGCAGCACACTGCTCCTAAATGCTGCAGGTGGGTTCAATGCAGAGCTTTAATTTCATGTGTGCAGCTGTGGATTGAAATCAATCCTTCATCTTCTGACAGACAGACAGAAGCAGACTGTTAAACTAATTATTTACCTTTCAATAATGTCATATCAGTTACATGTTAAGAGGATAATGTACGATAGATGGATGGATTAAAAACAACTACTGGTGGATAAAACAAGTCAATAGAAAGTGAAAAGGAGCCAAGAGAAGAGACCATGTGGGTGTCTGTTCCTGAACAGAAGAGTCAGATTAAAATAGAACAGCAGCCATATGACGACAGTATGACTGTCAAACACCTGCAGTGGAGAGAGAGAGAGAGAGAGAGAGAGAGAGAGAGAGAGAGAGAGAGGAGAGAGAGAGAGAGAGAGAGAGAGAGAGAGAGAGAAGAGGGGGGGGGGGGGGGGGGGGGGGGGGGGTATAATGGGATGTGAGGGACAAATGGAGAAACAGACAGGTGACAAAGTGACAGAGGGAAACGGGAGGGGGCGGAAAAAACGTGAACGGTGAGACTATGCAAAACATTAGAGAGGACAGAGTGACAAAGAGGAAGAGTGTGAATCAGCCACAGATGAGGGAAAGGTTGAAGAAGGTGATGAGGAAGAATGGAGACCATTATTGTGGCCTCCCAGCCGGAGCTTGTGCGAATGAGAAAGAAAGGGTGTTTTTCTCCTGTGCACTCCCATCACTCTCTGTCCTGCCCGGAGCTTTGAATAGCACCGTACAGCAGCGCTGCTGCAAAGAGAGAGCGAAGATGAGCTCTGGTATCATTGTCTATCTTTTGTTATGCTTCACAACACATCTGTTGCATTCTCACAAGGTAGTTTTTGAGCGGCCATGATATTTAAAACAGCCAGTTGTTGACATTTGAGAGGAGGCTTCGAGAACAAGCACAGCCATTTAAACTAGACAATGTGCTCAGCATTTCACTGCATCAGCACTCAAAGAGCAAACAGAGACGAGACTGAGATATTATTAAAAAATATTATATTATTATACAATATGTTGTCAAAACAATGATCTAAATCTGAACATGCACTGTTAAATCCAGCACAATGTACACTTAACAGGGATATCAGCATCTCTATTATAACTATTGTTTGTTTTGTTTTTCAGAATCATAAGCATTTCAGTAATAATTGACTGTTTCCATGGTTACAGTGCAAACAGTACATTTGTCATGGCTGTGTGTGGCGCCCGAAGCTAACTCACTGACTCCACAGCAACACTGTATGTTATCCACGCAGACATTATGGGAGCTTAGACCAGTATTACTCCAACTTTAAAACTTTACAAGAATTTAAAGTAATTCATCGTTTTCACCCTCAGTTTCTGCCACCGACCGCGTACACGAGTATCCTAATACACTAGCGGGACATTTTAACAAATCGAGAAAACGTTCTTGAAAACATTCCTTTGTTGCACTACAAGAAGTCAAAAAAAAGAATTTGAATTTAAAAGCACTGATAAAGGCAAAGCAAGGCAAAGGTACCTTTTAACAACAAGGCAATTTAAAGTGCTTTACATAAGACACCAATGCATCAAGACAAGTTATAGAAGAAACATAAATGATTAAAACAAAGTAGAATACTAAAGAATAAATCGAAGCAGGTTCGCACATAAACCTGCATATAAAAGGAAAATTACAGAACCCAATACATTGGTGTTTTACAAAAATACCAATAAGAGAAAGTAGTTACCCAGGTTTACAAAGACAATCTCCACTAAAATCAGATTATAAATCTGCTCTGCTCACTTTTTTATTTCTTTATTTTTATTTCCGTCTTTTTCTTCTTTAATTAAATGTGAGACCAGATGAGAGCCGCTGTCTCTGCGGATGCAAGAATAGCCTCGGACTGGGAGGAGAGTTGGCAGCATTCATTACTGCCAGAATATAACCGTCAAGCTTTAAAGCATCACCTCAGTGTTGTTGGGTTGGTTATACGTAGATGAGCTCATATGACATTTGGCAACAGGCTTTAATAACGGCATGAAGCCTTATTGAGACAAACAAAAGCTGTGATATGAATGATTGATTTGTTTTCTAGATCTGTGATATATTATAGAAGTCATTCTTACACTCTGGGTTGCGACCCACAGATGGGTCGGAGGAGATTTTATTAGGGTCGCCAAATAAATTGCAGAATTCCTCAGTTCACCTTTAAGCTACATGAGAGAGTCTGGATGTTCGTTTTGTTCTGATAATCATAGCGTAATTATAGCATTGAATCTAATATGAACGGCTAATAAACGTTCTGTTTGTTTTTACTGATGACAGGAAAAAAACTAGAGTCTGTTAACTCCTCCAAAATGTATATTTATTTATATTATTTTGCTCTTCTCATGATTTATAGAATAAAAGTGAGTCCCGTAGATAAAAAGTTTGGGAAACACGAGCACAGATTGGACTTACACTGATCAGAAATACAATAGAGATGCCTCACTGTTGTATCTGGGTTTCTTGGCCTCTCTAAACGCTTGTCTCTCCTCTGATCGATGTCTGAATTTCATCAGTGAGCGGTTTTCTGTCTTCATGGGATCGGGTTCCGCTGGTTTATTCTGTCAAGTCCTGCCTTTCAACTTAACTTCTGTTTCTCATTCTTCTGTCTATCATCCACTTCCCTGGAGTCATGCTGAGGAAATATTTATGAAGTACGGGCTGTTGGCTAGTCTCAGTTCAATAGATTTCCCTAGAAACTCAAGAAAAATATCTTTCTCTCTCAATATCTCTCTATTTCTCTCTCTCACACACACACACACACACACACACACACACACACACACACACACACACACAGTAAAGATGGTTAATTAAGCGGCAGCCTCGTGATGCACCTGTTACTCCTGTGTTAGGTCAGCCTTATCAGCGCCATAGCAGCATCACTTTATTGTTTTACACCTCCAGTCCTTCATGTGTGTGTGTGTGTGTGTGTGTGTGTGTGTGTGTGTGTGTGTGTGTGTGTGTGTGTGTGTGTGTGTGTGTGTGTGTGTGTGTGTGTGTGTGTGTGTGTGTGTGTGTGTGTAAGACATGAAAGGAATATTCTATGTTGTCTTCCCTCCCCTTTTGTCCGTGACCATTTTCATTCAATGGTGTCGTCTCAGATTTTTGCATACTTTGATTTTTATTATTGAAAACATCATTGGGACATTGTGTGGGAGTGTATTTTGATGTGCATGAATGTGTGTGTGTGTGCGTGTGTACATGGCGGGGCCCGTCATCATGGCTTGGCTGTATTCTACAGTGCATGTGTCTCCAGTATGTTAGTGATGCTACTGGAGACCCAGCTCTGTTGGAATAACAACCAGGACCCACTGCAACACTACCAGCCTCCACCTGGCCATACTGTGTGTGTGCGTGTGTGTGTGTGTGTGTGTGTGTGTGTGTGTGTGTGTGTGTGTGTGTGTGTGTGTGTGTGTGTGTGTGTGTGTGTGTGTGTGTGTGTGTGTGTGTGTGTGTGTGTGTCCCTGCTTCAGTCTTTCTTTTTCTAAAGCAGACATTCAGACACCTTTTTCACTCCTCTCTCTCTTTAGCGACTGACAAACTGACAAAAATCAATCAGTAATTAATTTAACTCAAATGTTAAAGAGTGGTCCCTTGTCGACCTAAACATCCGCGGTTAAACACATAGCAGGTAAGGGAGTGAGCAAGCTAGTGATTTGCTGAAATACACCAAGGAGCTAGTTGGAGCATGTAAATAGTTGGTTTTACATAAAGATCTATGAGGGAGGATGCCATTAATTATGTGGCAAGTAGGATTCCTCTACCCTTCATCCTCTTGCTGTTAGATCAAGGTTGAACAGTAAAGCTCTTGACATGCAGATTGGCTTGATTCACAGACTACTCTGCGAACAATGCAGCAGATAAGAAATACGGGAGCTACCCTGAAGCCTCCAATTAGCTCCTTAAACTAATCCTTCCGGTCGAGTCTTTAGCTAAGCTTGGTCTTTATCTAATGTGGCCAATTTGGAATATTAGTATCCAGCTATCTGGCTAATCTAAAATATGATTCTCAAATGACTGTGTTAGTTTTGCTCTGTGAATTTTTTGTAAAATAGTTTCGAATGGGCAACATGTCATTGCAACGAAAACAAAAGCCTTACTGCAGAAGTTTTAATGTATTAAATGCAACACTACTTTAATGTTTTAATGTCATAATTTGACACAAAATATTGATCTAAAAATAATTGTATTGCTTCGGCTAAAAAAATAGTCCTCTTACTGTGTACAGAGATCAAAACTGCATCCTTAACAACAGTCTGTTATTCACATCTGCTATAAAGAAATAACAGACCGTAGAATGCCGGAATTGACCAATCAGAGTGGAGTAATCAATAATGCTGTGGAATAATGTGGAATATAACCCTTATCCTGTGCTTCCCATACCAAATAATAAGGAAATGTACCCACAACTGACATCTGGTAGAATTTCTAACCAGCTTTTGAAGATGTTCCAAATACAGGTTCATGTTTATGTGACAGAAAGCATACAGCATGACCATAGAATCATTTGCAGGAACACTTTGATTGTGTCCACAGAGATGAGTTTGTATCGTGTAATATCGAGTTAAGTTATAGAAAACTTCAAAGGGGTTGTGTGCCATTTGTATTGATGGCAGAGGGAGAGGGTCAGTAGAAAATAAATAGAGGTTATTTACTTTGATGAACAGTCGTGATCCAAGGATGGGAGTGCACAAGAAAAATAAATTGTGTTTGATTTAATTCCATCTGTCATTGCTAGTTTTCCAGGAACACAGCCTGTACAACGTAATGCTTCTCGTATTGCCTGAGCAACCTCTGATCCAAATAAACTACAGCCACTTACTTTCTCTGGAAAGGTCGTCAACTGAGATCCATACTGTTGATATGTCTGAAACCTTTACCCAATGTTGTCATTCTGTTACTCCATTTTATGATTTTAATATTATTTCTCTCTGCTCTGTCCACACAGCTTGCATATCTGTTATCCGATAGAAGAGGAACTTACCCTCCGTTACTCTTCCTGCGGTTTCCTCCTTTTTTTATGTGGGTCTGAGGATCGAAGGTATCAAACGTTGTTCAGACTGTAAAGCCGTCTGAGACAAATTTGGGATTTGACTTGCCTTGAGCAAACTCCATCCATCCACTTTAATGAACGGATAAAGTAGGCTCCACAAAGTCAGATTGATATCATGCTAAAATCACGTCTGTGCTATCATAAAATCCTGTGGTTGGTTCGTCACACCACAAACGAACCGCACCGACCGTTTTTTGGAGATCTCAGTTTGTTTGTTTGGTCTTTTGACAGCTTTCACACAAGCCCAAGCAAACCTTACATGTGTTACCTGTCTGTCACAGAATTCCTTTTAATATTCTTCCATTGTTTTTTAAAGCTTTGGCCCATCTTTTCTGTCTGACAATACGATATGTGCCTGCTAGGTCCCTTAGATCCCCTAACTCCATCCTCTTAAAATGCAGACTTTGTTAATTATGCCAGTCTGCCTGAAGGTCTCATGGGCTCCAAATCTGTTCACACTTTCACAAAAATATGACACATCTTTTTACCATTGCTTTTTTCCCGAAGTGTTTTTACCTTGTGGCTGTTTTGTCTCGTGGCGGTCACGCTCACACACATTGCTAATGTTTTGCCTCCCATTTACTTCTAGTCTGTGGGAGCGAAGGGGCAAATAAGACATGTGCTTCCAGTGGCAACGCCAATTAGGATGATGATATACACACTTTGTGTTGCAAGTTATGCATGAATTGTGCTATAACATTAACTGTATTCATGTTATTAATAGTATTATTACTGTATTCAGATCTCTCTGGTGTGTACTCAGGGACTCAAATCTGCTTCCTGATGAACTCTTTTTGCACGCTGCTGGTGCTAGATTCATGTGAAGAGCCTCTCAGAGAGCAGATCCCGCATCACTAAATTCAACTATATATCTATATTTGTGTAATTATGCATCCACCATTAGCAAACAAATATACAGAAAACATTAGAGCGTACTAACAGAGCTGGGTCAAATACCTTTGGGAATTTCAGCTTGAAATACTACAACATATTTCAGGCATTGACATGAAATTTGTCGTTAATAAAGAAAAAACAATATAGTACTCACTGTATTATTCTATATATAAAAAAATATATATAAAAAATCTGCTCACCAGGCAGCCAAAGCAGCTGAAATAAACCTTAGAAATAATGCACAAATATGATCTGGCCTAGTTCTGCTCAGTAGGAAATCATATCGACATTATACAGAGCTGATTTGGCTTTATCCTGCTAGCAGCTCTGTTCATGTCGACTTAATTAAGATTTTCAGTGAGTTGTCCTCCCGGAGTTATGCTTCAAATGTCTGCCTCTCTCTCTATTAACTCTGATTTATGACTGCTGTAGTTCAGGGAAAAGATTGAATGATTGGGTCCAGTTTTTACCTGAATTTCTCTTTTTTCCGACATTTATTAGAAAGTCTGCAATTTCTTGTACAATAGTTAAGTCCTTCTTCTCCATAACCTAATTTCCATACCGTCATACCTGTGGGCTGACCACTATATTCTTGGCTTTTTACACCTTCTGCAGAGCAGCTTCACTCAGATGATCAAGGCTTAAGTGTCCTCTTGAAGAGCAAATTGAGCGTAGCTCTTGCACGAGAAGAGTACACACTTCAAGCTCTATGTGCCTTGTTGCCTACAATTGAAAACCTGCAGTAAGTACAAATACGACTAAGGTATGATCGAGGATAAAGACAATATATTGAGACGCTGACCAACCTGCCAGAACAATAACAGTACAGATAATAGGTGCAAGCCCTGAAGTAATCAAAGCAACTGAAAGTAAAGGCGAAAGGATAAGAAGGACTTAACCCACACCAGAAAGCCAGGCCAGAGACGCCAAATTGATTTTCCATTCAGTCTACGACTATACAGTGATCTGGTGTCAAAAGCAGTTTCCATGTCCTTGGGCAAGATACCGAACCCCAAATTGCCACCGGTGTGTGAGTGCTGGCTTGTTATGTAAAGCGCGTCAGGGAAGTGGTCGTCGGGAATAGAAAAGCACTATTACAATAAATAAATGTACCATGTACGAAAATAAGTCCAAGATATGGCCAGACAGCTTTAAAAAGTGTAGCTGGTAGGGGATTGAGGGAGCAGGTACTTGGTTTAGAGGCCAACACCAGGTAAGGTGGTTCACACATTCAGGGGAAGAGAACTTGTGAGGAATACGCGGTGGAGGGAGACAGTCTCAATAACTACAACATTTTTAGATTACTGTTTTATCAGATGGTAAACAGAACAGATTATGGAACATGTGTCTGAGAGGGCGTCTGATAAAGATAAAGAGAGAGAGGAATCGGGGCTAGTCATGCTGATCACAGGTGCCCTTCAAAATGTCAGCGCGCTCCGAGTTATTAGAAAGGCTGCAGATAAAGACAACAGCAAAGAATACACCCCAATGAAAGGAGTGCTGGAGGAACACAAGGACAATGGATGCACGTTCTGGTAGAAAGATGCAGGAAGGAAAATGAGAGAGGTGTGGAGGAGACTGGAAGGAGATAACAAAGAGTAAAAGTGATACTTGGGATGCTAATTTTGAATAGCAGACCCTTGTTAACCAATCGTTAACCTTTGATCGACAAGATTAGTGTCTTGCGTGCAGGGGTGCTGTGGTTGAAGTGCCTAGCAAGCTGCCCAGCTGCAATGATGCACAAATAGGTGAAATCCATTCATTGCCAGCTGCATTGTGCGCTCAAAACAGGCAACTGATGTCCCCAGTTCATCCGTCAGGGACAGTTAGCAGCCACGATGTTGCATGCGTTGTCATGGACACATGCAGCCACTTTAATTAACCGTGAGTCTCCACCGCATCAATCCGTTTAGCTGTGAGGTTGTCAGTTGTGTGACTGTCTGGTGTACTCTGTCCGGGTTTCTGCCAGTATGCTGCCAGATTGCAAGCCAGGCGTAACGTTAGCGCGTGTCTGGTCGAGAAAGAAAGCATGTGTGATGATTAGCATGAAGTTTGCAGTAACGTTATAGCTGTGAATGTAGTACAGTTTATTTGTTGTGAATAAATGCTACAACTCCTCAAGTCAAATTTCCTTGTCTTGCTTGTCAGCCACCTGCAACCGAAGCCCCCAGGAAGTGTGACCGTGCTTTGAAGCTTTGGTGAAATTTTACACCAAACGGTGGAATTACAATTTCTGCATCCGTCATGTGGTGTCATGCGGCCCAAAAATATTTTTCCCATAGACGTCAGCAAGAGACGTCTGTTTTTAAGTACATCAACTTCCCTGTACAAACACACAACGAAACTGCAACCTGCTGATTAAAGTGAAGGGTTTTGTTAGTCCCGAGGTTGGTAACAACTCCGACTGAGGTACACTCAAGGAGGGCTGACCTTAAAGGTGGACCAGCTATTCATAATGTTCCATACTCACAGACTGCAGGACGATACGTCCTGCTTCAGATGAGTGCATTGCTGTAACAAATAATGAATGACAGTAATGTAATCTGGGATCTATGAGAGTATTTATGAAATTCAATAAATATAATTCAATGAAAATAATGAATATAAGCCATTACCATAATGGCCCTTCACATTGTCCTGTCATGCAGGGTTTTCTTTGGTTCTGTCCCTTTGACGGGGAGATTTGACGTCTCCCGTATTAAAAATGCACTTTATTGTATTGTATATTGTGTTATGGTATTTTCAACTTATTTCAGATAAAAACTGTGTGATGAAATCACATTGCTGTTTTAATTCAAAATGTAGAGGCTGACATGCTTCAGTTTTTAAGTAATTGAAGGATTACATTTTCTAATTCTGCGTGCTGGAGAGGTTCAGTGACTCTTAGAATCCCCCTTGAATGAGCTCTAAAAGTACCGTGTTCAATTAAAAAACAAGACTTTTCTTTTCAGTTCCCAAAGCACATCGCGTGACAGTAAAGTGACTTAGCAAATATAAAACTAAAATGGTAAAAGAAAGAAATTGAATCAATCAAATTTATAATTATGAAGCAAAAACACACACACATTTCCAGCTGTGATTACTAAAACACAAGCTAAAAAAAAGCTAAAACCAAAAATGAATGTGTGTGTGTGTGTGTGTGTGTGTGTGTGTGTGTGTGTATGTGTGCGTGTGTGTGTGTGTGTGTGTGTGTGTGTGTGTGTGTGTGTGTGTGTGTGTGTGTGTGTGTGTGTGTGTGTGTGTGTGTGTGTGTGTGCGTGCAGCGTTTGTGTGTGTGATGTGGAGAAGAAGGTAAATTAATTTAACAGATGGTTTGTGGTTTATGGCAAGAAATGATTGTGAAAGGTCAGAAGACAGAGTTTGACATTTACCGAGGCATGCATCCTATCGCTAGTAATGCACACACACACACACACACACACACACACAAAGGATTGCAGGTTCCAGCGTCTATCCTCGGCGAGTTCTTGACAGCAGAGAAGGGAGCCAGAGAAGTTTGTTATTTGTCTGCTGTTCGGATCTACTTTCGATCAAATATTACTTATCGGGATTTGCATGAGCATTTCAAAGTCTGCAGCTTAAGATGCAACACACTCTGAAATTATTTCTCACACACACACACACACACATGGGCAGATCTCCAACTTCATTACAACAGCACTCTGGCAGACTGATTGAGTGATCAAAGCTAATCTCATTTAATCACATCCAATCATATGTAATAACCAACACTGAGTGCTCAGGCATGACAAAAATCCCCATCTCCCCCTTTTCCTCACTCACTCCTTGACCCTCCTCCCCTCCCTATAACGGCTTCTCCTCCTCCTCCACCCATTCTCTTGTCTTCCATGTTTGCTCTCACTCAAACACTAGGCTGAACGTGAGTGAGAGACAGAGGAGAAAGGGTTAGAGGGAGGGTGCCAAAAAGAGGAGCCCATAAAGAATAAAGGAGAGGGTGATGGATGAACACCCTCAGCAGACGCAGCTCGCAGTGTGTGGTTCCTTTAGGAAGGAACAAGATCTTCCTTCCGGCTCGGCTGTGTGACTAACAGCTTAGGAAGAGCCTGATCTAGCAGTAACAGACACTATTTTAAACATTATGGTCTTCTTTCCAATTCATCTTCAGTAGACACTTTAAAAGGCTGCTGATTTAAGCCTCTGCAGTGTTTTTCTTCGCTTTGATCAGATTTTGAAGTCCCGCTAAGATGCTCTCTTTAGACTACAGTTGCATGTAATAATAATGCCGTGTGATAACTGGAACTAGTAAGGATTTAAGTAGACACCATCACCCAGCACCCAGAGTGTAAATATTCTCATAGTATGAATTTTCTAGCTGTCACATGGGATGTTAAGAGCGCTCATCTGATGAAGTTGTAGTTGTGAGACGCTGCGGCTCTGCATAATGTTTGTGGAAGGTGAAAACGTAAAAACCTCGAAACACAAACTCAATCTTGCATGACCTTAAGATAAAAGCTCCCCTGTTATCTCAGATCAGTTCTCCTGTTTTCCTATTGGTCTGCTTCTTTACTCTGTTTCCAAACCTCATCTGTATTAAAGTAGAAAGTTGCTTTGTTACGACCAAAGACAGAAAACAAACTGCTCTCACCTTGCAGTTATATTGCATTTATATAAGGTGTTAGTATGCTGCAGACAATGTGCCTTTCTGTTGGTCACAGAGCAGCTGAAAAAAAACATCTGAATTGGGAGAGCTGTTTTGTTTTTGTTTTTTTCAATTTTACTCTTTCCGAAACCGAAAATTGGACAAACACGGCCACTTTGTGCAGCAATGGGCCGGGTAGAGTTTAGACTTCTGTCCCTCTCAGAGGCGACCTGCTTTGTGCCTCGCCTTTGATTGTGGCCGCTTGGAACAGCTATAGACACTCTTTTTAAAACACCTTAACGTGGTTGGACAACACTTAGCACAGACTAGTTTATTTCAAGCATACTCTGGCATTCACTTTGAAGAGGAGTCATTTCTTTCTAGTTTGTTTCAGTTGTGATGAGATCCTTGATGCTTGTCTGTCTTTAGGATTTGTGCGTGTCCTGAATTTTGACGTGGGAAGATATTTGATTAAAGTCAGAAGAGATTAAAAAGAACAGATCTTGTTCAATTTGATCACACTGATCAGAGGCAGGCTGTAATTAAGATAACCACCACTCTCCTCCAAGTTAAGTGCTTCTATCCAGTCTTCAAAGAACGCAACAATGAGAGGAAAGCAAATATCTGTTACGTAATTTGTGAACCATGAGACTTTTTGCTGCCATTTCATTCCATGAATCACTTTTGCTTCTTGTCAAGTGCTTGGTTGTCACAGTGCCAAAATTAAACAAATACATTCATTGAGGGTCCTACAGAGCAAAACTAACTCCAGCAATTCCTGACAATGTTTGAGTTCATTTCATTTTGAAGTACCTCACTTGTGCCTCCAACAAGCACAGATTGCGATGCGTGTGACACAGTTTAGATATTGTATCAAAGGCCTTTGCAGCTTGCCAAGCTAACTATCCGGGGAAGAGCTGTTGTAACATAAAACTTGTACCCACAAAAATAACAAACCCATAGCCAAAGCCTCAGGTTTTTGGAGGCACACATTGAGATAGAAAACAAACAACCAAAAAGACATCAGGGCATCTGTTTGTCTCCTTCCCCAGGATGCTTTGCTGCGGCTGGCAGCGGTTGTTGACGCGGGCTCGCTTCGAGTGGCCCTGCGAGACAGCATACACGAGCTGCTACCCAGCACGGTATTTGCACAGACACACACAAACTCTACGGTTGCACAAACAGCTAAACGTAATTGATATTGTTTATGATTCATCACCTGAAAACTAAAACCTGTTGGTATTCAGAGCGGTGGAGCTAGAAGCCTCGGCCCTGACATAAGACCAGGGAACATTTTTGCAAATGGATGAAGCTCATCACTCATCAAATGAATTAGAATCTGATTACAAATGAGTGTGCCCATACATGTGTATGTTTTATTCCAGGAGTGTGTATGTGTCTACATGCTGGAGGGATACTCAAGGCTGTTATCTGACGACCCGCCACATGAACTGCCACAGGAGGGAAAGATCAGGTGTGTACTCTTTGTGTGTGTGTGTTTGTGTGTGATTGTGTATGCAGCAAGCCGCAGATGTTTCGCAATAGAAAAAGGAAGAGATGAAGAGGGGAAAACAGAGACGCTGTTTTCTCTGTGTGAAAAGCAGGTGTTACCTGAATGATTATGAGCCGCTCAGCCCCAAATCACAGGCTCAACACGGAGACAGGAGTGTCGAAGAGAGAGTCTCATCATTAAGGCACACAAGGAACTTCTCTTTGTTTCTTAACCTCTTACTTTTTTTCTCATCTCCCACGTCTTTTGCTCTCTCATTAAAACACTCCCTTTATCTCCCCCCCGCCCCTTATTACACATCCCTCTATCCGACAAACTCTTTCCCTCTCTTCATCTGCTATCCTATCCACCTTCCCACCGCACTGCATTAGTCTGTCGTGTCCCTTTTTTTTTTTTACCTATCAGCCTGCTTACTCCCCAAAGAGCCACGAAGCACTAAGCCGGCTGTGTATTCCCCCCCCTCCCTCTCCCCGGCGCTCCTCTTTCTTTCTCACCTTCAATCCCTCTCCCCGCGGAAGCGTCACAGGGCTAATAGCTGAGGTGACAGCGCCCGGGGTCCCTCAGTGAGACGCCGCGATCCTTTCCACTCTTAAGTGCTCTCTGAAGCTCTACAACCCCGCATGCTACCGCGACTGCTGTCCAGGCTCCGGCAAAAACCAACACTACATAATAGATGAAACTGTCTGTTTGTCAGACAAGAACCCCTTTCCCAGCACCTCATCGCCACACAAGGACACAAGGACACAAGCACGAACCACATACATACATACATTATTACATGCAGTATGCACACACACACATACTGTGCTCACACACAAGCAGGCTAGAGATAATGGGGATATTAAAAGAGCTACAGGGCATTTGGTCACTTTTCTCCCTCCAATTCACATGCTTATGTAAGCCTGTTATGAAGATCGTGGCGCACACACACATATACAGAATGAACCCATCTGAGAGGCAGAAAGCCACTTGGTTTGAGCCTCATTCCCGCCCACTTTCCAATGCCCATTAACTGGACCTTGACACACACACACACACACACAAGTATGCACCAACCAACCAAAAGCGCTTCCATGATCGTTCATCCTCTAAACTATTTGTTGTGGACAAGATAACTGAAGCCTTACAGCCAAACAAGCTATTGTTTGACTGCTAAAGGTAAAACTCACAGTCCAAGTCTAAAATATGCAAAATACCGTGATAAGTATACACAAAGCAACTTCACAACGACATGCAAACCGGCCAGCGGGTTCAAACCCAGAACCCTCTTACTGTGAGGTGACAATGCTAACCACCGCACCACCATGCCGCCACTTAATATGCAAATTATTGATAATTTGCTGTTTTTTTGCCATTATACGTCATAATGATTTTGACAACATTCAAATCCTGCGAGCATGATTACTGCCATTCCCCCTCAGAGCTGCACAAATGAACAAAAATATGGACAAACACACAGACAAATAACTGTTATAGTGGAGCACCTCTTGAGCTCCTAAAAACAGATAGGAATTATTTCACGCACTGTTGATCGTGTCGTTCTTGTTCTCTGTCATCTGCAAAATCTCTGTTAGGAGCTGCAGTGTTTCTCAATGATGGTTAAGCATGTACGACAAAAGGAGCTCATAGCGGCGGTTCAGGCAGGAACATGAAGTCATTAGCATCACACAGATCAATTAATCATCAGCTGATTAAGACGAGTGCCAAATACACACCCACTCACCCACATTTACTATATCATGGTGGCCTATTTAAATGTCCATCTCTAGGTCTGTGCTACTGCTGCTGCCGCGAACAGTTGTCATTGGCCCCCACTGTACTATAAACACAACGCCTACCCCGCCAGCCTTCACCTGTATGATATTCAAATGGATCTATTGCTGCTGCTAACTGTAACTGTAAATTGCATTACCTAATAGGTATGTCATATGTGCACAGAGAAAACTAAATTACAGTGTTTTTCATAACGCCCCAGGGTGGGTCTTTTGCTCTTTTCCGTGCCCGCCATAAATTGGCTTCATGGTCGTGCACAAAAGCTGCTTTGAACAAAGACATTACACAAAGGTCAGCTGTATTTGTCACCATAGTAAACTATGTGAGCTGAAACAAATGGACACTTTAAATCAATGCACCATGCAGAGATTTGACGGCAATGGTTTGAGGGGATTTCAGACTTGTGAGAGCATGTAATGGAGGGACTGCAGCTGCTGTGTGTGTGTTTGTGTGTGTGGCTGCTGGAGGGTTCAGTATATTATTATGTGAAGCACATAGATTGTGAATTTACCTGTGTGCATGAGGGAAATTATGTTCCTTCTTTTTGTCCTTCATGTCTTTATTCATGCGGGTCTGATTGTGTTTGCTTACTTAATTGTGCGTGCAGTGACATGTGTGTTGTGTGTGCAAATGTATGTCTTTGTGTCATTTGGCAGTAGTCAGTCTAGAATAATCAAATGCCTCGTAAAACAGATGCCCTCTGTATTAGTACGACAGTATTAAGTTCATATAATTTAACAATGAATAATAGTTCTATTCAGACATGTTTTGGTTAGTGTCAATGAGCACAAAGTGTCTGTTTTTGTAATGCTGGTTATCGGTTTTCCATTTGCTCCGATTGTCGTCCAAATCCCCTCTTCCTCTTTGTCTCCCCATTGTCTGAGAGACTGTCTCTCTCTATTTCTCACTCTAACTGATGTGCTAGAGGTAATTGTCTTTCTCAATTATCAGTCGAACTCAACTTGTGTCTCTCTCTCTCTTAGGAGTATCGTGGACCAGCTGAGGCGATGTCAGTGTGTCGGCCTTCCTCCGTCCGAACTGCCAGAGAAATACAGAATCTGCCTCGCAGCACCGTTACCAGCACACAGAAGAGGTGTGTGTGTGGTTTTCCCACATCCGTCTATGATGAAGGGTTCAGCAACAGCTAGAATGATGCTGGCGGAAAGACAAATAGACCAACATCTGAGTGTGTGTGTGTGTGTGCGTGCTTGTTTGAGCATGTGTGAGCTTGCGCCTGTGTATCCAGAGGAGCTAAGAGATGTTAGAGCGAGGGAGAAAAAACTAACGAAAAGAGGTGGAGAGAGAAGTAGTGAACAAGAGATGATGATTGCCGAAAGATAGGTATGGTGCTGCGTGGGCAATATAATTGGGCAAGAGCAATGAGGGTCTGTGATGAGAAAAAGAAATTCAAGAACTTGAATAGAGTGCAATGAATAGACTGCATTCCTCTTCAAATTAACAGAAATATGAGAATAACCTTTATGGCTGGACCGTAATCATGGAGACATCCTAAAGTTCACACGCATGACCGCTCTGCGCTCAGTGGATCAATAAATACCAGTGAACATTAAATGATGAAATAAGAGTTAGTTGGGTACCAATGTGGTAAACATTGTTTGCTGTTTTGTCTGCTGTCCACACATGTAGCAACGCTTACCTCCGAGATCAAACTTATTTTCTACATTAAGATCTGCTTTAGCTATCTGCACTACACCGATGATAATAACAAATGAAAAGAAAATAATAAGCAGTGTTAATCAAGGACATTGGGGATGTTCCTTTCCCATGTTCATTTCTCCTGCATATTTCTATTTAGTATTAGAACATAGAGAACAAACAAATAAGATGAAGAGTGAGACAAGGACATGGGAAGAAAATGAAAGGAGGAGATAAATAGACCAAGAGTATGTTGTGTTTGAGTCAATGTATTATTGTTATGAATGCTTTTCTTTCTTTTTCTTTCTTTCTTTCTTTTAGCTGTTGTCATTCCTCTCTTGAACCAGGAGCGGGACAAGGCCATCGCTGTCTTACTGGTGAGTCTTTGCATTGAAGGACAATCAATATGGTAATAAGTTAATAAACCAAAGTAACAAAAGTCTACAGTCTGCAGTCTACAATGTAACCTCCTCCCTTACGAAAAGGTAGATATTTACAGTTGAATAACATACGTGTATTCATTTCTTTTTATTTAACATTCACAAATCACACAACAAAAACACAGAGGCAGCACAAACTGCAACAGTCGAGGTCAGGAACTGAACTGTAATGAAATGTCTGTGTGTGTTGTAGGTGGGCTGTAATCCACTATCTGATCAGGATGAACTGCATCTTAACATGCTGGAGAAACATGTAAGCTCTCTCTTTCTCTGTCTTTTATGGTCAAAAATACAAAAAATAAATAAATGAATTATAAGCTTGGTAACAGTAGCTGACTAACTGGAAGAGTTTGCTTTGTATTTAGCTAACAAACAGGTTTTGGCACAGGGCTTTTATCAGCGTGTTTTAGAGAAAGGGTAAAGAACAGCCAGTATATACTCTACAAGAAGGCATCATTTATTGATAATTCAATGAGAACTAAACTTATAGATGGCCAGCCTCTGACAGATGCTGCATTCATGGAACGTACAGCAATTACACAACAAAAGGTTGTATAAAAAAACGCAACAATTATCACAAAGTCACAAAAATGTCATCACGGAAGCAAGTTAGAATGTAAGCACACAGTGCAAGAACTACAAAACTCTCTTTTATTAAATAACTAAAATATTGCCCCCAAGTTGTAAATTTCCTTTCCTTAAGAAAGTTCATGTTAACACCTCAGTCCTAGAAAGACCGTAACAATGTTTTATCTCAGCAATAACGTGTGTTTTTCATTCATTATCCTGTGTAAGACAGGTGATGTTTACTTCCATGGCCTTTCCATTCATTGTTGTCGGTTCTCTGAAGGACCAGACGAAAGCATCAGACAGTATTTAGTCTGAGGATTTACTCTCCCAAATTTACTTTCAACTCAACATACTTTGGTGCTTGTGTGTGTGTGTGTTTCTGCACACATGCATGTCGTCACAGGCCTCAGTGGCGTGTGCGCGAGTCCAGGCTGTTCAGACGTCCTACCAGAGGCCTCCTCTCAGTCCCTCTCCCATACAGTCCCACAATGCACTGCTGCACCTCAACGTCTCAGACCAGGACTACTGCGAACTGGACCGCAACATTCTGCAACTCTGTGGTATGCACACACAAATGGTTAACAACATAAACCACCTCCTCCACTCTCTCTCATACATTTTACATTTCCCACACCTCGTGTATACAAACACAAAACTGTGAGACAATCACACACAATCGCACACACAGTCACACTGGTATATTTGAGGTGAGGTATGTTAATGGGGCTCTTTGAATTTAGATGGACTCCGTCAGTTGCACAAGGAACGTGTGACAGCCCCTGTGTGAAAACACTGTTTGAAATCTCATGCTAATGCTGTTCTTGTGCACATACACATTCATCAACATTGTTTTCTTCCTGGTAATTGTAAGCAAATTTGAGTTGGCTTCAGTCTCCTCAGTTTTTTTTCTATCCAGCCTCTGCCTCACCTCTCTGCTTCTCTGTCCAGCTCTTTTGTTCTGTCTTCATCTGGAGTCCAGGCAGCCCTCGTTCCCCTGTCTTGTCTTCATTATTAGTCCCTCTGTTGGCTGGTTCCCGTTCACCCTTCCCCGACCTCGCTGTCTCCATCCATCCCTCCCTGGATTGCTTTCTGTCCACTTGCGTACATGCTCTGCATTCCCCCGTCTTCCTTAACGCCAATCTGCCCTTGCTCCTCTCTGGTTTTTACTCCCATCACTCTCTCTCTCTCCCTCTTCTCTTTCAGGTGAGCTCTTTGACCTTGATGCAGCCTCTCTCCAGCTCAAAGTCATCAATTATGTAAGTGGTTGAGATCATCCATGCTCCCTTGTGCACACGCACCCTGAGTTAAAGACGTACAGTACATGCAAAACATGAAATCCTTCCCTTCTTGCTGTCATTACCGGTACCACAAGCTTTTTATCACACGATAGTCTCCCATACTATGCCCCCTCCATATATCTATATGAGAGGCTTTCTGTAAAAAGGAGGGAGGCAGAGGGAGAGGTGCAATGATTTATTGCAGTGAGGGAAAAGCTTTAGTTGGGAGAAAAGACAGAAAGAGGAGTTATCAGCTGTACAGTATGCGCAGAAACCTGACAACAATTTAAATGCATGGAATTATTCACTGATAAAGAAAATATGAGCTAGAGAGGGATAAAGCGAGAGAGAACAGAGATCTGAAGGTTATACTGCATCAAAGGGACAAAGTTACAGCTACAGAGAACCTTACTGCATGTTCTAAGATTCTTTTTTTACACTACTTATTGAGCATCAAGGACTTGTTTTGAAGTTTTGGTAAGTCAGACTTTCAAGGTCTTAACATTCAGCGAGGATTTGCTGAACATCTTTTGGTCAAAATAAACAATTTGAAAATGTAATCTTGGAGTTGTTTGGACATTTCGACTTTATTCTGACATTTTATAGAATAAGCGATTCATTGATTAACCCAGAAAATAATCAGCAGAAACATCGGCAGAATTATTATTACTTGCAGCCCTAATATACGTAATGTCCAGGAAGATTCAGGAGATTCAGGTATTCAAAATATATATATTATCAAACAACAGATAAGACCTTAGATTTTTATTCATGCATCATAAAGAAAAATAATGTGAAAATCTGATGTTACAAATACCCTTCCAAGCTTAAGAACTAAAAGTAGTTAAAATATTGACCCTTTATCTTGAATTATTGCTTAATGAAATGAACTCTGGTGCTTAATCAGAGACTTTTATTCACCCTCTTTTCATTTTCCTTTAACAAGGACCTGATTTACTGTCAGCAGCAGTGATTTGTGTCCTCTTGCAGCAGACAACATAGATACCTTTTGATGCATGGGGACATAAACTCCTTTATGAAATTTGGTTTAAAGCAATCGCCTCCTTTTTAAAGATCAGGGTATTTTTCTGTGAAAAGGGTCAAATCTACAGCTATCACCTACCTGACCTTCCCTGCTACCTTGGCTCTGCAGGACTAGTTCCATGGGGTTGAACAACACTGCAGCAGAAGTGCACCCTGCATTTAAAACGTTGGAAGTGTCGCCTCTCAACCTGAATTTGTAGTATTTTTCCTGCATCTGAAGGAAAGGGGGGGGGGGGGGGGGGGGAGTTGTGATGGTGCAAAAGGCTGCAGGGATTTTAAAATGTATTTCGAATCAGACATGATTTGTTTCGCCTGTTTATTGTTACTGTTGTAAAAGTGGGTGAGAGGGAGGAGACGCGGGAGGAAAGGGAACGGGAGATTGTTCCTTCTGAGGAATTGTCAGATTGTTGGGAAGTGCTTGGGGCAGCTCTCATGGGATTAACTGTATTTGGGGAAAAAAAAGGGGAGGAGGGGTTTATTATTATGTGCGGGTGCAGCGACTTGCTTTGTGTGTGTGTGTGTGTGTGTGTGTGTGTGTGTGTGTGTGTGTGTGTGTGTGTGTGTGTGTGTGTGTGTGTGTGTGTGTGTGTGTGTGTGTGCATGTCGACTGCTTATGTGTGTGTCTGGTGGGGCGAGGGTGTTGGCATCTACTGTTGTATATATCCCTTTCCTGCTTGTTCTCTATCCAGCTCTGTGGATTACAGAGAAGAATGATTTGTGAGGAAACGCAGCTCTTTTGACTGCGTGTGGGTGTGTGATCATGTATATGCTTGTGTACCAACAGTATTTGTGTCATCATGCACAGGTGTGTGTGTGTGTGTGTGTGTGTGTGTGTGTGTGTGTGTGTGTGTGTGTGTGTGTGTGTGTATTCCCACCTCAGCGTGAATTTCAGTCTATGAATGAATGTTTCTCATCTCAAATAACAGCAGAAAATTGGTTGCGACTCTGCAGGTGTTGAGCACACAGCAGAGGCGCAGAGTGCACACACACACTCCTTCTTTTAGACACACACAGACACCTACAGTATATGTGACTGTGTCTCTGTGTTTATTTCATATTCAAAGAATGATCTTGTGTTAAAATCCCAGCATGTTAATGTATTTTCTGTTATTTACATGGTATGAATGTATAGATCACTTATTAAAAGATGACCATGAGTAAAACAATGCAATATTAATGGAAATATATGACAAGAAATATAAACAAATCCTCTCTCTTCATTCCAACATTTATTTTTCTGTTAATAATAGAAATGAGTCTTTATTCACAATGTGATGCTGCTGCAGAACAATGAAGACAACCTTGAATTCTTGCCCCACCCTAGCTAGCCCCAGTCTTATCTTCACACTTCGACTTCGCTCCAGAACATCTTGAATTGAGGCCTTAAAAACAATCTGACTGAGTCTGATAAAGAGAGCTTTTTGTGTGATTGAATTTGTGTTTGTGTTCTCCTTCAGCTGCAGCAGCAGACTCACTCGCAGTGTTGTTGTTTGCTACTGGTGTCTGAGGACAACCACCAGCTTTTCTGCCAGGTACACACACACACACACACACGCACACACTCACAAATAAATGCCATCTACCCTTTTAGCAGGACTCAATTAAATAAGCCGTGACCTTTGAACTCTGTGACTTTTAGGTAGTTGGAGACAAAGTCCTGGAGGAGGAGATGAGCTTCCCGGTGAGACCAACAAATACAATAATGTATTCCTATGAAAAGTCATTTATTTATTCTGTCATTATTTGCATTTATTGGTTCTTTGTTCCCTGTTAAGTGCATCATGCCTTCATTCAGTCAACATTCATTCATTCACTTGTGGTTCTTACACTAGGTGGTACACCAAGTTCTGTTTAAGGGGGGTTGATTGAGACAATAGAATAACCATAGGAAATTATCATTATTATTATTCATATAATGACATTTAACAGGCATTCCATTACGGTGTGAATAGACCGTGTATCTTCAGCCAAATTAATTGTGAAATCTTAAGAGTAGTTAGTATAGGACACAAAAAACACGCCTTAGATTTGTGCTTTAACAAGCCAGGGGATGGACTTCTCTCCAAATAAAAACACTTTATTTACATATTTTAGCTCTAAAATAATCTCCAGGGACTCTCTCATCAATTCTGCTTTCCTCCTGTCTCTCGCCCTCATCATACATTTTTTCTTTATCTCTCTTCTTCTCTCTCCTCTGTTCAGCTGATGTTTGGACGCTTTGGTCAGGTTGTCGAGAAGAAGAAGTCAATTACTCTTCAGGACATCAGTGCTGTAAGGAGACATTTTCTTTCTTATCCATCCATCTATCTAGTCGGCCTTTATATTAAACAGATTTTTTTTTTTTGCCTCTCTTCCTCTCAGGAGGAGCGTAGGCAGCTGTCCAGCATGCTGGGCTGTGAAATCTCCTCCATGCTTTGTGTACCAGTGGCCAGCAGGGCCACCGGTCAGGTGGTGGCACTAGCGTGTGCCTTCAACAAACAGGGTGGGCAGAGGTATGTATGTATATGAAAGACTGTGTCCAAACTGACAGCTATCATGAACCATTTTCCTTTTTGTGATCATAAGTTCACATTGAACCATTTCATGCTGAGTTACGGTGACAACAGACATCTTAGCTTAAAATCACTATAACTTAGGGACAGATGGCTTTACTGCTGAAGTATATTTAAAATGCTGGGATGTCAGTCTGAGATGACTTGGCTTTTCCTAATTCCTGAAGCACTGGCTCATGGTAGAGACAACGATTTATCTGACAGCGGCTTACAGTCATTTTGGGATGGGTAGGCCTGATTGGTTGAGCTCAACAGCTGAGATGTGTTGAGTTTTTAGAAGTGAACAGTTTGCTGCTGTTTCCACTGAAACCAGCAGAATGTGCTGCATGCTCCCTCACGAACGGATGCCTTCACTTTGGAGCTTGTGTCAAATCGCAGTCTGGCTGTGTGTGTGTGTGTGTGTGTGTGTGTGCGTGATGATGCAGATGGCTATGTGATGATCTAGAGTCAGGTCATGAGTCTGACAGCGGGTGGCTTGGCTGCCTGGTTTGGCACCATGTTTTGGCATGCATTTGTCTGTGTGTGTGTGTGCGTGCATGTGTGTGTGATGCTGCCTGGAGCTATGGTGCATGCAATCTCCTGAATACAGAAGCCTGTAAAAACATGCTCCAGCTGTGTCTGTTTGTTAAAGAAACAATCTGGTAGTGTGAGGAAACTTTTTTTTGTTTTAGTGCCTATCTATCTATATAACTATCTATCTATCCACCCATCCATCCATCCATCCATCCATCCATCCATCTGTCAGGCAGCATGTCTCTACTTATGTTTAAGTGCTGGGAGATTAATGTCTTTTATATCTTTTTATTCCCCAAACAGACTTCACTCATATGCTTGCACTCACATACAGTACAGTCCCTCTCCTCTGCATGCTCTCTCTCCCTCGCTCTCTCTCTCTGAAGACTATGATGAGAGGGGATCATGTCCTGTAATTTCTCCCTCTGCCAGTGGCACTGATGACAGAGCTGGCATCTCATTACCATAGTAACAGCAGCGGGATTATAGTCGCAACTGTGCACAAAATGTGATAAATCCATCCTTTGCTTCTAGCACAGTCGTCCTGATTTTAGTAGAGGCATAGATCACAAAGATGCATCCCCTCGTCATAGCATATTCATAAGCAGAGTCTTTTGGAACTTCTCTTGTTCACATGGTAACAGGTCCATAACTCAGTTTCGGTGCCGGGCAGCAGATAAGAACACGGCACATGATGTGAATACACCACAAAAATAATGATCCTGCACCCCAAAAGCAGCAGTCTAAGAATTATTAAGACTTAATATTCAACATATGTACATGTTGAATATTAAGTTGGCAGCAATGTTAGGAAGTATTAGTTAGATGTTGGATTTATTCCTGAGGCAGAGTCTCACACTGATGCTTTCTTTGCTGTGTGTGTCTAAATTATTGTCTTTGGAAATGGACTCCTGCTGGTTTTCATTCTAGCTGCAGAAATGTAGACTTCCTTCTATCTAGACTGCAAAAAAACTAGCTGGTTCCAGCCTGATTTACTAGACTGAGTAATAATAAAACTATAAACTTAATTGCCCTTAAATTGAGCTTCTCAGTGCTTTTTCTAGGCTCGGGTCAAATCCTGCCTCCCTTGCTACGATAGGGAAATAAAGCCCTTGAGCAACACATCACTCAGGACATCAACAGAATAACGTGCCACTGCCCTCTGTAGGCAAAGCGAGAAAACTGCAAGCAATTACCAGCATCACCGTGGTCACTGCAGATAATTTCATGAATCAGTCTTCATTTGCCTGCTTAATGCTGCCAAGGAGGGTGACACTCACATTCACCACCTGCAGGGAACCAGAGTTTGATTGTGTTTGTTTTTTCACGTGATTTTAGTCAATAACTGCATCGTGCCTCTGTTGTAGGGCTGCAACTAATCATTATTTTCATTATCAATTAAAACCGATAATTTCCCAATCAACCCATTTATTGTTTGATCCATATAATGCAGTGGTGGAAGAAGTCATGAGATCTTTAAATTACTTAGTAAAGTAAAGAGCAGCAAAACTTGTTTTAACTGTCAAGAGTAAAAGTACTCGTTATGCAAAATGGCTCAAGAGAGACATTTATCAGATATGTTTTATTGGAATTTTACTTTTCATGAATAGTATAATTTCTAGATGTGTCATTTTAAGAGATGTTGTTTAGTTTAATCTATAACGATGCATAATTCATAAACTGATCATTTTTTGCATATAAAATCTTTTTTACATTTACATTTTCAGTTTACAGTGATGTCAAACAGAAAATTCAGTAAATCCTCATTATTGAGAAGCCGGAACCAGAGAATGACTTGCTTGAAAAATGATTCATCCATTCAGATCAGATTAGTTGCAGATTGATTTTTAAGACAATCAAATTAATTTACCGTTTACTGTGTATGTGTGTGTGTGTGTGTGTGTGTGTGTGTGTGTGTGTGTGTGTGTGTGTGTGTGTGTGTGTGTGTGTGTGTGTGTGTGTGTGTGTGTGTGTGTGTGTGTTATTGTGCCTTGTCTGCTGCAGACACACAGAGGCAGATGAGCATGCAATCCAGCACTGTTTCTGCTACACTTCAACGGTCCTCACTTCAACGTTGGCCTTCCAGAAAGAACAGAAACTCAAAGTGGAGTGCCAGGTATGCTGCACTAGCCCACACACATACTCACTCATGCACACACTTTCACACATATTGCAACACAAATATGCTTGAAGTTAAAGAGCTTTTCTTGTCCACTGTTTTTTCCACACAGGCGCTTTTACAAGTGGCCAAGAATCTTTTCACACACTTGGGTAAGTTCTGTCTGTCTGTGAAGAAAGAATGTCGTCGTACAATTTGCGTTAATGGCCGATATTTATTAAGTGAGCACCTAGTGAAACGAATGGCGCACGTAATTGAATGAGTTATTACCAAAAAGGTGATTAAAGCCAGGACCGTAACCGTAAAATGAGAAGGGCATTAAGTGATGGCTCCACCTCTCTATCGTCTAATTACACTGAGTCATTTAGATTCTAATCCAACAGTAAGCACCAACTGCAGAATAAGTCATTGATGATTCATCGTGATTGCAGGTGCAAAGAATTTATCCACTGGTAGAGCAAATTGCCCTCTCACTGTACCAAACCGCTGATTATAGAAGCTCTTATCATCTTGTACAGCTAATCCACAGCAACTCTCTGCATAATCTCTGTTTCCGTCTATCTGGGCTTTGCTGTTATTCGTTTAATTTCCTCTGTTTTCCCTTTTGATTCCCACCCCCCACCCCCCTCTCTCTCTCTCACTCTCTCTCTCTCTCTAATTCTTTCAGATGATGTGTCAGTGCTGTTACAGGAAATTATAGTGGAGGCCAGGAACCTCAGTGATGCAGAGATGTAAGCCCTCTGATTCATCTTCAAAGGGATGTTTGAATGTGTGTTTGAAATAGAGTGTGTTCAGTGTGGATGTCTTTATCTCCATTTGAAAAGGCTATCTTGGCAATTTGTTCTTAACCGACTTGCCGCTTTTAATTAAAGTTGCAAAATGACCAGAGATGAAATGAGATAAAAAACATCCTAATTTTCTCTGCTTTGCGTCGCTCCCCATCAGCCCTCTAACTCAGTCTGTCTCTCTTTCTCTCTCCTTTCTTTCTCCAGTTGTTCAGTGTTCTTGCTGGATACCTGCAGTCATGAGTTGGTAGCGAAGGTGTTTGACGGAGGCGTGGTTAGTGATGAGGAGGTAAGACACACGAGCATTCAGTTACGCACACACACACACACACACAGACGGATGTATGTGTCTGGAGTCTTTCCTGTGACCTTTTTGAGGAGAGATTTCATGTCTTTATTAGCGAGCTGACAGTAAAGACAGGCAGGAAACGATGGGAGATAGAAATGCAATGACATTCAACAAAAGGTCCCCATCCAGACTAGAATGCAGGACGTTGTAATTACAACGTCAGCGTCATCTCGGTTGCATTCGTTATGCTCTTGCCCCACATATCCTGTCTGACTCTGCTGTCAACAATCAATTAAAAACAAGTGTAAAAGAATAATAGTGTCTCTAGATTACATAAGCAATTGTGTGTGTGTGTGCGTGTGTGTGTGTGTGTGTGTGTGTGTGTGAGTGCAGAAGGAGTTTCGTATTCCAGCAGATCAGGGTATCGCAGGTCACGTGGCCACCACCGGTCAGATGTTGAACATAAAGGACGCCTACTCCCATCCTCTTTTCTACCGCGGTGTGGACGACAGCACCGGCTTCAAGACTCGCAACATCCTCTGCTTCCCCATCAAAGATGAAAACAATGGTACTAGAAACAATGACTTACACACACACACACACACACACACACACATACATACACAACACACAAGTTCTTTCAGTCAACACAAACAAAAAGTCACAACTGCAATCTGCAATTCACAGGTGACAGAAATATTAACTCGGGACACAAATTGGAGACTAGATTAGATTCAAACAATGAAATAGATAAAAGACAAAAACAAGAAAACAATAATAAAAGATGTAAAGCTATAGGTAATTTGTAATTAAGTGTTTTATGGCCATTATCTAATTAGTCAAGGTGTCAAGTTTAAGGATATTACACATTCAGCTTTCAGCAGACTGTTTCAGCAGCTCGGAGCGTAAAAGGTTTTTCCTACTGTACTTAAACACAATGTGGAGACATCTGCTATCTGTAAAGGGAGGTGACCAGCTGCCCCTGTAGAGTCCAGTAATGCACTGATAATGCAATAGCGAGGCTACTGATAATATAATAACGAACCAGATTTAGTTTCATTGCACTATTGGCAGTTGCTCCTCCAGTATCCTGTACAGCACGTACCCACTCTTCCTCTCTCCTTTTAAAAAAACCAAGCTGTTTCCACACATGTGCTCTCTCAGAATAGCACAAAGAGTTGTTACATCACATCCTTTTCTCCTAAATGTTACAGTGCATAAAGTGCAGATTGAAGAGGCAACCATCCTCTGCCTGTTCCATACTTAGAAATTGCATTACGTTGATGCTGCTCCCCACTTCTTGCTGTATCCAAGAAGATTCTTCGATTTGTCTCTACATAGAAAACTGTCAGGTTTAGAGTTTGAATTCAAAATCTTTTTATGTGCAATTAGGTTCACGTTCAGTGTGAAATTAACTTAAGTTAGCGGCCCTATTTGATTCAACGTCTGTTCTGCTCCTCAGACTGATGCATTCTGTGCCTCATTTTCCTTGACTCACATCTTCCACTCTGTATTTTTCTCCACCATCAATTTTCTCTACTTTCCTTCTTCAACTCATTGCCTCCCTCAATGTCTCACCTTCCTTTTCCTTTCTCCATCTTTGCTTCTGTCCTCTTCCCCTTTCTCTAAACGCTCCATCTTCTAGAGGTGATTGGAGTGGCTGAGTTGGTGAATAAAATGAACGGGCCGTGGTTCAACCGCTTTGACGAGGACCTGGCCACGGCCTTCTCCATCTACTGTGGTATCAGCCTCGCCCATGTAAGTCTCCACCTGCAGAAATAACTGACTCTCTGTAACCATTTCATTTTCTGACTCTGTATATTGAATAGCCACAGACGGCTGGTCAGGGACAAGCCATTGAACAGTTTGCAGTGTATTTATTAAATGAAACACCAGTCAAAACACCACTCGTTTTTTATACAACATATTAAGCATAAAGTACATAAACTACACAGTTGCTAGATAAACATAATCGGTTGCAAATTAATTAACAGCTTAAACGTCTCACTTTACAATAGAAGACGGCTTCTATCACTTTCTCTTATTATCTGTCAGCAGCAATTATAATGTATTATAATTCAATCCCTGCAGGTTCCGTGCACCGTGATAATTTCTAATGAAGTTTGACTGCATGAGAGGAATGAAATAAAGTTTAGAATATAAGTTAAAGTGTGTCCGTCCTCAGTCTCTACGTAACGTAGATCTTGTGTTAGTGCTGTCAGAAAGATCGATCCTGTCTGCAAAATGGGATCCGTTCAGTGGGAGCGAAATGCTCAGTCGAGCCTCAAGGGAAATTTAAAGACATTCAGTCTGTGATGGACCTGAGTGGCTTTTATGGTGTAGTTCATAGGCAGTGTACGACTGCTGCAAGCCCATCGACACACATTCAGCTACACTAGTGCATGTAGCTCACGAAGGCGATGATGAAGATAGGCTGTTGTGTTGTATTGTCAAGGTTTTTATTGTTGACATCGATTTTGAATCTATCAGAGCCTTCAACAACCCAGTGGTAATAATTCACATTAACAGGTTTGTTTTTTTTATTTGCTGCAAAAAACTACTTTTTTTACAATGTGATGATTCAACTTTGTCATCATATTTCTCGTCACTGCAGCAACTCTCACCTTTTACAAGAACGTAGTAGAAATATTGATGAAAGCAGTCTTGCGATCGATTGAGTAATATGATGGATTTACAATTGATTTAACATAATGTACCTTAAGAAAGGCACTGTAGTGGAGATGGAGTTCAAGCAGAGACCATAGATTAAGGAATGAAGGACGGAAAAGAAGAGCAGCTACAGAAAGTACAGCTGTGGTGACATTTTATGCGACATTTTCCGATTCACCTTCTTATTAAGCACCTCTTGCCGCGTGTGACTTTTGAAGGACTGCAGGTCACTATAGGAAGTTTATCTCTAAACTGTAAAGATATTTGATTGGAAAAAATAATTGCCTGCTAGGCAGCTCGTTAATCATTGAAACAGGACAACATGCATTATATATCAATGCTCTGTGTGTATCATGGTGTACAGTATGCTGTGGGTTGGGACAAAAATGGGTTCAGCAGGATGATCGGTAATAAGCAGACGATATTGTTGTAAATTATTTATCCCTGTTTGGAAATCAAGCTAAGACTGGTCTAGTAACTGGACTGTACGTCATATAGTAGCCAGTTATGTGTGAAAATCAATAAACTGCATAATGCTACTATAATATGATGTTTGTTTCTCTAGTCTCTGCTCTACAAGAGAGTCCATGAAGCTCAGTTCAGGTCCCACCTGGCCAATGAGATGATGATGTACCATATGAAGGTAACATCACATTTGTACATCTCACTCACTCTCGCACTCAGACGCATTGTATTTACTGACACTGTCCATATTATTTACTCAATATGATTCAGTATGTGTATGTTGCAGGTGTCAGAGGAAGAGGTGACTAAGATCCTGGTAACGGGGGTCGAACCCGTGATGGAGATCCACCCCTGCTTTGCCGAATTCACGTACACGCCTCGCTCCCTACCTGACGACAACACGCCGTTGGTAAGAGACAAGTGCGAAAGAGAGAGACTGAGGGGGATTAGAGACACAAAGTGGAGGATGCCAAACAGGAAAAAAAGAAATGTAACTGATCCTGTTGTGTGTGTCTGCAGTGCATCCTCAGCATGTTTGAAGACATGGGTTTCATCAACACATACAAGATTGACGTGAATACTCTCGCCAGGTCTGACAAATCCATCAATTCATGTACTGAATATAAGAGCCTGTGTGTATGAATGTGTCCTCCAGTTACTTTAAGTAGTCTGCATTGATGAATAGTTTCTGATTTGCTGTTCATTTTTCACTCTTCCTACCTGCGATTTAATTACTTTATCACTCTGTCGAATCCTTTTCCATGATCACGTTCGTGTCAGCTGCTTTATAGTGCGTTGGAGTAAATGGCTCTCGTAACAAAACTGACAAGATATTGATTAGTAGAGCGGGGAAATTAATTGAGTTTGTCAAATTATTCTTTAAGCTTGTGGCTGGGCGGGTTGGTAGGGACAATTTCTGGTGCTACTTCTTCATCATTGCAGCATTGAAAGAAAGAAACAGAACAAGAGCAAACCGCTGCATAGCTTGTAAAGAAATAACTCAATTATATATTGGTAAATCACTTGATTACGTGCTATAAGCAGCATTCGTTGCATGCTGTGTTGTAGATGATAATCAAACTGTTTGGTGTCAGGTTCTGTCTGATGGTGAAGAAAGGCTACAGGGACCCTCCCTACCACAACTGGATGCACGCCTTCTCTGTCTCACACTTCTGCTACCTGCTCTACAAAAACCTAGGGCTGTCCAACTACCTCGAGTACGTATACAACACTCATCCCTCCAGGGACACAAGTAGCCAAACGTTCAGTTGTTTCTAACCGTAATCCTCCTTCTTTCCACTCTTTTTAGGGATATAGAGATTCTAGCTCTTTTTGTCTCCTGTATGTGCCATGACCTGGACCACCGTGGCACCAACAATTCTTTCCAAGTCGTCTCAGTAAGAGCACAAATTATGTTTATTTATCTGCTTTATTTGTTTTCTTATTTACCCTTTGTTTGTACAGGATAGTCCTATCGAGATTTAAAATGTCTTGTCCAATGGACAGCTGGCCAAGATTTAAAAACAACAACAACATTTCTGACTTAACAGTAACAAACAGCAAATTTCATCGACCAATTAATTAGCAGTGTCATTTAGTAACATGTACGTTCAGTGTTCAAATAGTCCTTAATCCTGTTTTTATAATTTTTCATTCTTGTAAAATAATTTAGTTCAAAGTGTCTCTGTAACTCACAAGATGAGGGTGCAAAAAAAAACGTTTAAATCACTTTCACCATAAACGATGCGGGCTCGAGGAATTGTCCGCATGTTTTAAGCGTCAGAAAAGAACATAGATAAGGAGGCAGTTTGTGCCTTACTAAGAAAAATGTACCAATATTCCATTCTACGGCTGTATAAGGAGGACAAACCAACTTTCTCATTCAAACTGCAATGGTGTGTATAGAAACCTGAATCATAGACAAATAGTAAAGCAGCATTATATACTGAATCTAACATTTTCAAAGAAGACTGATTCACTATTAGAGAGAATAAACCTCCTGAATAGAGTGTAGTAGAGCAGCGCTGCATCTGCACTTTAAAAAGCAGACTAGAAACTGACTGTTAGATGCTCAGGATGGAGAATATCAATAAAAGCGCATAGTGATATCAGTCTGTGTTTCTCCCCATCTGTGAATGTGCCCCAGTGAGACACTAGATGTCATTTTGATTAGAAGCATGTTCCTCTGCTCCACTATAATCATCTATAATCACTATAACCCTCCAGCACCTAAATGACGCACACTCCAACTCTCGTTATGCAACAAAGGTCATAACGAGTACAGTTTAAGAGAAGGGTTTTACTGAAGGATAATGTTTCTTTTGAATCAATATAATGTGTACTTAATAAGGATTGTGTTTCATTTGTTTGTCTGTTTCTATTTTCAGCAATCTGTGTTGGCTGCTCTATACAGCTCAGAGGGATCTGTGATGGAGGTAAACTAGCAACCAGTTACATCACATCACAGGGATGTGGGAGAGCAGACTGGAAATCTATCATAGCTCTAACAACATGAGGCATATATTGATATTCATTACATGCACACCCTCCACTGTAGTTCCGTTAAGTTCTGCCATAAGTAATACTATTGAATTTGTATCCCTGAGGTCATAATTAAAGGTTGTGTTGTACTGGATTTTGTTGTGTCTATTTTGTTATGCAGTCCACACCACCACTAAGTATGGCATCAATGCTAATGAGTGCATTATCATTTGCAGCATGTAGAATTCAACTTTTGTAGACTGAAAAATATAATTTTCTTATATTTATTTGTTCCTTCCTTGTTGGTGATCTTCATTAAGTGCGATCTACTAATCTACTGCGATCTACTGTTTTTCACTGGTGCGACACCTAGTGGCCAAATTCAAACTTAAATTCCTCGCAGCAGTGATGAGGCACTCGGACGCATATGAATTGGCTTTGCTTGTTACATTACGACATGACTCAGCATTCTTTTAGAAGCTGCATTTTCAAATGCCGTTGTGCTTTATTTGCCATGACAGAGACATCACTTTGCCCAGGCCATCGCCATTCTGAACACTCACGGCTGCAACATCTTTGATAAGTTCAACAGGAAGGTAAGAAAGAAAGACATTCACACAGTACAAATAGTCTCTCACTTTTCATTTCCATTTACTTCATTCTGCTCTCCCTGTATGTGCAAGGTAAAGTTATATTTTGATGTTCTTTTTAGGACTACACACGCATGCTGGATTTGATTAGAGATGTCATTCTGGCGACAGACCTGGCTCACCACCTTCGCATTTTCAAGGACTTGCAGAAGATGGCTGATGGTACGTATGCAACAGTAGTTCAGTATGCACAGCCACATCTCTACTTTTGCTTGAAACTCACAACCCCGAACAGCAGAGGGCGGCTTGGAAAGCATTTTGTAGGTTTGCAGGTAAGTTTCTGTCAATTTCTTTTGGCTAAATAATCACTGACAAATATACAGACTGTACAGCTCCTCCTGCTGGCTCCTCACAGCACCACCCAAAAGCCACATACTGACTCTAGATTTTCATTATTTCAGAGAGTTGAAATTTCCAGCATTCATCACTGACATTCTTAGTAATCCTCTTCTTTCATTGAACTCTTAACCCTTTTGAAGAGACAGTTGTTTTTCTCTTTTCTTATGTAAAATAATTGGCTGTAACCTACTGCCCAGCGATTTGTTTCGCCTGAATGCAACCAATTATAGGTTATCCTGAGTGGATGTCTCCTCAGTGGAATCAATTGTGTGCTGTAGTTTGAGTAATTGAAGGACATTATAAGCTTTTAAATTAGTTAGTGATTGCCTTGCACCACTGAGTGTGTAACTTGTCAATCACGGACAAACATAGTTTGACCAAACACAGAATGGAAGATTTGCAGCGTTAACATGAATTTTAACATAATTTCTTCTGACACAAACTGCTGGTCCCTGACATACAGCTGTGGCTTCTGATCATCAATTTGTACTATCACATAGTAACAGTCCATTTTGCTTTAAAATGCAATGAGTTTTAAAAAAAAAGAGAGAATATTATTCAGTTAAATGTTTTAATCTGAAATTGTACAGTGGTGTGAAGTTGTCAAGAGTCATCAACAGTGGTTTCCCTCAGATCTTCACAAAGTTCTGTTTTACTGCCAAAGTAAGTGTGTCATTTCAGCTTAGAAAGAGTAATAATTTCTGCCTGTGTTTTGTTTCAGACGGATACAACCGGAAAAACCGTAACCATCGCTCTATGCTTCTGTGCCTGTTGATGACATCGTGCGACCTGTCGGACCAAACCAAGGGCTGGAAAACCACACGCAAGATTGCTGTCAGTTCATAGTCTACACCAATATCTATACTTTACATGATAACTTTACATATGTAACCACACATTTAACTTGTTTGGGGTTTGTGCTACACCCTTTGACTAGTATACTGTGTACAATCATGTAAGTATGTCTCAGTATTGCAGTCCAATTACCCTAGTAATGTAAGGAATTATTAATATTTATATTGAGTAATTAGTGTAGCACACATTGCATTTAAACAGCTTGTTGAAAGATTTGGTATGAGGTCGTGAAAGGTTTGTAAACTGTCTCTTTATTAGTTGACATGCAGTAGCAAGACGTTTCTCCAGAGTGTTGTAGCAACTCTTATTTTCAGCTGCGCATTCCTAAATATTTTCACTATACACTAAAACTGACCCCTTTCTTGGACAATAAAGATGATGGGATTCTTATCTGATACAGCTGGAAACAACCTCTCAATCTATATTCTATTATTTTCTATTCTGTGAAACTGCACTGCATTTTAGGATTATGTTTAATCTTGGTTTGCCCCCTTTTCATTCAGCACCGACCCCCTGACCCTTGTCCTAAATCTTACACCCTAAATCTCCAAACACCTTAAAGCAAATGCACTGTAATCCTTTCTCCCAAATCACAAAAACACATTTCTGTGTAATACATGGCCTGGCTTGTATTATATATAATAATTATTTTCTTACTAGTCAAAACATGCTGGAGGATTAATGGCAAAACAGCAATCACATCAAATACTGAAATGTTAAATGACGTTTCTCTTAGATTACATCATTCTTGTGATTGTCAAATTACAGTAGTATTTTCAAATATAAGAAACTAAAAACACAGACAGGTTGGCATCAAATATGGAATTATGGTATTAGATAGTAGATTGTAACATTAGATTTTTTTATTTCTTAAATGAAAATCCAAAGATCTGAACTGACAGTTGGTTTGTCCAAAAAATATGCCATTAATGAATATTTGAAACGATATTTCATTGTTGTTGTGTGACATTACATAAATAAGTGAGCTGTATTTTAATCGTATACGTAATTAGGGTCACTGTGAATAAGAAACCATACGAGCAATAACAGGTGTCTGTCTTTTTGTGTCCACAGGAGCTGATCTATAAAGAGTTCTTCTCTCAAGGAGATCTGGTATGTGTCACTGGCTGTTAAATGGCATCTGAAACTATTTAAGTGGCTGAAGTGTGTGTGTGTGTGTCATTTTACACAATAGAGTGCTCATTACTCATGTCTGTATTGTGTGTTTGTGCAGGAAAAAGCCATGGGGAACAGACCCAGTGAGATGATGGACAGAGAGAAAGCGTACATCCCCGAACTACAGATAAGCTTCATGGAACATATCGCCATGCCCATTTACAAGTGCGTAAAAATAACTGAAACATTACACCCTGACCCCTTTGATCAAATATCACTTTGTTTTCGGGTCAATACCAACCTTGGCCAAGACATTGCAGGTATTGAACACAGGGAGAGAGTTGAACATTTTCAAGGAATGTCCTATTTATGTTCAGCCGGGAAATATAGAACTTTGTATTGTATTTAGTATATTTAGTTTTTTATCATTTGAGGCTGCTTTAATCATATCAATAATGGCTCAAATGACTAATGTGTAAGGGTTGTTTGCAGTTACAAACACCAGATTCCTTCAGCTGTAAAGAGTATTTCAGCATCTTTCAGCTCATTGTTTTGGTTTAATTTACTGTTTTGATTGGCTCTCATCAGCTGCATTTGTGGCTACAGCAGGCTGCTGTCTTCCCTCATAAACTCACTGTACGCTACCCAGTACCCTACCCAGTACCCAGAACAGTATCAAACAGCAGACAGACTGAGTTAGCAACAAGTTTGTGAACATGGCCAGATATTTAACTCAAGGAGCAAAAATAGAGCTAAAAAGAGATCGAATATTGGTCTGACATTCAGTCAGGTGGTCAGAAACATGACTCCAAATGAACACCATTGCCTGCTGGGTAGGTACAGCATGTCAGCAGTTGGTTTTTAACATATTTGCAATATTAACTTTTTAAAGTTAATGTTGTGTTTGCACCCTGTTCCAACAAATCAGTTATTGCAGATTAACAAAATGAAATGCTGTACACTATGGAACACTGTTGAAGATAAAACATGCAAGACATTGTAATAAAAGAAATGAAGTAAAGTAATCACGTGGAGGCCTTAACTTGACAAAGTATCACGATAACTTCTAACTCACCACTGCCGTCTGTCCTTTCAGGCTCTTGTCTGAGCTGATACCTGGGGCCACTGAGCTGTACGAGAGAGTGGCGGCAAATCGGGAGCAGTGGACCAAAGTGTCCCACAAGTTCTCCATCCGTGGTTTGCCCAGCAACAACAGCCTAGACTTCCTGGACCAGGAGTACGAGCTGCTGCAGTCCCAGGGTGCTTTCGGGAGCGACGACCACTGCCTCAATGGCTGCCTTGATGATGCAGAAGGAGGAAGGGGTCAGTGACATCAGCGGGCTGCTGGCGGTTTCTTGAAGTTTTCCGGGGTCCAATAAGAGGTCGATGATACCTTTTCAGCGACCGAAGAGGGAGGGATCTCTCTGCTGTCAATCACTTAGATGCTTAGCAGGCCATGCAGAAGGGACAGGACAAAGTTTCAAACTAACTGAATCCGACAAGGGATTTGAAACGAGTGGATCCATCTGAGCCGGTTCAGTGATTAGATGCCACATGTTGCTTGTGTCTCCAGTTCAGGAAAGCAGAAGGTAGTGACTTTGATCTTTTTCAGCAGCTATACTGGAAAAAAAAGTTTTTAACCACAAGTTACAAGTTCATTCATACAGTACTGATCCTGATTACGATTGTAAAAACACACACACACAAATGTACATGCACATACTGTTTAGACACACAACAGAGAGAGGAAAAAAACAATTCTTATGGGAAAAAGACTACTTCAACTTCATGTAACAGTGAGATAAAGTGCTATTTACTTTCTGTAAAATGTTTCATAAATGCTTATATTGATTTCAATGGCTCAGCTTTGTTCACACACAAGCAGCTGCCATAGTCCCTCATCTGATGCTTTTGAATGCATGCTATACGGACACCTCATGTATTATTCCTTTTATCTTCGTCAGTGTTGGTTTCTCCACGGCTAACAAATCAATGCGGCCCATTTTTATACCATCGTGACAGATTTTTGTATTTGGCTCTTCAAAAATATATTTGATTAATTCCTCGTTGTACAAGGGAGATTTAGTTAATTTACTTACACAGCCTTATAATCCTTGTGTGTATTTATTTACTTGTCCTCATTTTTGGGGAAGTTTAAGGGACAAATTGACAATCACAGATCAATTAGTCACAGATCCCTGGCCATAATACCCCGCTCCATGCATAAAACATTAAAAAAACACACACCCGGTGCATATGAGCTGCTTGTCACTGCATCAAGTATGCATCTAAACCTCGAACAAAGGTCGCTCATGACCTAAAACGCACCCCCAATTAATTTTTCTCTGCCATCCTTCCCACTACCTTGCACCGTTATCACTTCCTTTTACTTTTTAGATTTCTGATTTCATCATAAACCACTTTAGATGGAGAGCAACCGAAGCCCTTTAAAAGATCCATCTCATCTGTTAGTGTAAATGTGCCAGAGTAGAGCGTGTTATATGGAGTGTGTCATTGAGTGTGTCATATGGATCTGCCTTATTGCGCATCTTTGCTGCCTTTCTTAGAGCTTTTAATATATGAAAATTGAAATAAAGAGTCTGTTTAGTACGTATGTTGTATATTTGTTATAGACATAGTTTGAGTATCAATGTGGTGAATGAATGATCACAATGCTCAAAAGATGTATATTTGTGAAATACCTGTGTGAAGACCTCAGATGTCATGTTCACTTCTTTACATTTTAAGTTATATAAACAACCACCAGTGGATAATAGGCAGACACAACATCTGTTTTTGTTTTGTTCACAATGCACCCAAAAATAGTTTTAAAGAAAGAACTAGAGATGTAGCCATCATAGAAATGACTCAGTCCTGATAGCATCAACAGTTCACTATTGCTGCACCCCAAAGGAAAGAAAAATTAGAGTTAAGTTCTCAGATTGTACCTCATATAAAAAAAGGGGGGGGGGGGGGCATTGGATGTTGTGATACAATATGCCATGTTCAGTTTGACTTCATAGGAAACGCTGCAGAGCTGGATAAGGTAACCAAGGAATAGTTACACGAAGAGAAACGTCTGTAATAGACAGGACTACTGTATGTAGGCTGTGTGGAGGGATGAGAGTGAGTGAACAAATGAGTGGATGGATGAGTGGGTGAGTAGATGAGACAGAGAGAGAGAGAGAGAGAGAGAGAGAGAGGACTGGGGGTAGTTGCGATCAAGAGGGGAATGTTCAGTATAACCGCTTTTTACAAAGCTGGTGTTGATAGTGATGATGCAGACACACACCTCAAGGGATCTTGCCTGAATTTCTTCAGTCGACAATGAAAATATTGCAATCATAGTATTTAAATATACAACTGTTCTTGACAGGGTCTCATGAGGCGGAGTGCTACCCAAATAACCTTCCTCCTTGATGAAAAAATGGTTTGATGTTTGAGTTATACCTACATCGGGATATGCATCGGTGATCTGCCTTCGTCTGCTTCATGGACTGATTATTTTTTACAATACATTTCTTAAAGGGCGTACAGATATGTTTGTAGACTCTCTCTCTCTCTCTGTTTCTCAAGCTCTTTCTGTCACATGTGATTTCCCCACTTATATTACTTTTAAACCACTGTTTCATATGTACCTGCCTTTTTCACGTGCAAAAGGAAGTGTCTGCCTCTGTTACGTAAATACCTATGGCCTCTTGTTAACTTATTTTTAGGTCTGAGTTTCCAAAGACATTTAAGTGTTGGATCACAATGTTTCCATGGGGAAAAAAAATTAGAATGGCTGTGACAATTTTTAATCCAAACTGCTTTTGACAGTCCAGACCGAGGACAGTCGTCTATACTGAGTGTGTATCTGTCCCTTTATGTTCGTTTTAGAGAGTCAGGGTTAAATGTGCCAAGCAAACATTTTCTACTTCCTGGCCAAGCTGCAAGGAGAAAAACAGGCATACCTTAAAATTAGTTTTGTTCTCTAATGTTGGAGGAAAGTTGAGGGCTGCGTTCGTATAAAACTTTTTCTGATACATCATGACTGGTCTGAAATTGCGACTCATTCAGGAAGTATGAATCCAATCTATTTCCCATCGTCACAGAACAGCGGGACTCTAACCTGTGATGTAACATCATTGTAATGAAAGATCACCTGTGACATAATCATTAAAAGTGGCAAAAATATATTTGCTGTAAATATCAAAGTTTTCAAAAACAGAAATGTTACTTGATTGTCATTACTACAATGGGAAGTATTTCAATTCTGTAATGTATTTAAAGTGGTTGCATCCTCTTTTTTTTCATACCATTTTTGAACAACCCCAAGCTTAGACTTTTAGATAGAGATGAAAGAAAACCATATGTGTATTAAGGTTATACATGTGATACTCTACAACGAATAAGAGCCCAAATTAATCTGAAATGTATACATGATGCTTATACTGAGGACTAAATCCTGTCATCTGTTAATTATAATTTTTTTGTTGAGTTCTGAGTGCTGGTGGTCTTGTTCTTCTTCAGATGTAATGAACAAGGACATTATGGATGAAATGTTGAGATCTTTTCTTTCTTTCTTGGAATAAATCTGGTGAAAGGCTTCTTGGTTGCTGTTTCTAAAAATGCACACAACACACCATATAATGTAGCGTCACCATACTCTGCAGACTGATTTATCACAGTGGCATCTCTGTTGATCCTGTTGGCCTATCTCACGTACTGATACTGTATAAGCATGGACAGATTAACACACTGAGGGCCCTGGGGCAAAAATCTACTACAGTCCACTACTCACTCCTCCGTACAGCAAACAGCAAAATCTCCTCTCCACATTCTGCATGTAGCACATGTGTATGTAGACATGCCCACATTATAAATTGCCAATAATATAATATATTAAGGTTATTAAACCAAATAACTGATGTTACAAACAGAATTGTGTTTGGGAATATGCACCACTTAATCATTTGACATGGATCCTTTAATAGGGCTTTAAACTGATGTTATGCCTAGAATGATGCTTATATCCAGACCCATCTGTAGTTAATCAAATCAACCCAGTTGAAATGTGGAAAACCTTGATAAAAGCAAAAATCTATTTTAATTGAGAGCATTACATTTGGCATCCCAAATGAAATCAGATTGAAGTTATTCCAGTTCGTTAGAGAACCTTTAAATTATCTGTAGGATTAATATTTGATTCATGAATCTGAGAGGAGGGACACAAACATATTGCCTGCATACAGTTATACAAGTGCATATTGCAGCAATAACACCACATCATGCAGTCACAACTGAACTTGGCTCCATCTTATATTGGAAATACAAAAAGCAGAATAGCTAACACTGTACATCCCCTAAAAAGCAAGTGAATCCTTAACATACAGTAGAACGAAAGAGTCCTAATCTGCCGAGAGGTGCAGCTGAAGAGGAGTTCATCGAGCTGGTCCAAAGACTCAGACAGCACATCATAGCTCAAACCAACCCAAGCTCACCAAATGAAGCTGGAAAAAAGAAAACTCAAAACAAGACACAAGTAAATCACAGTGGCAAATTATCTGACCAGAATGCAACTATTCTATTTTAGCAATTTTAGTTTACAATATGCACATGTAGTAAATATAACACTGGCAGGGGCCATTCTGCATGAGTGTTTCTACAGAATACAGAAAAACAATGTATCATATTTTATGAACTTATCATACGTTTTGTATGTTAAATCTTAACCTCAAAAGTAGTAGGCTTACCAGTTAAATGCAGAGTTACAAGTACAATATTTCCATGTGTTAGATGTAGTTGAGTAGAATTAGCTAAACAGGAAGTACTCAAGTAAATAAAAAATGAGGTACAGCTACTCGAGTAATTATAGTTACTTAGTTACTTTCCATTTCATCAAGCTATTATTATGTATTTACTACTTTTATTTGTAAAGTAACAAAAAGATTACTTCCTCCAATACTGAATTGCAGTACAGAATAAACAACTATTTTATAAATCTACTATCAATACTCCCTGCAATAACTATGTGATCATGTAAAGTATTCGTAAGTAGTGTAAGTACAGGTGCAAGTATTGTATTCATATTAGTTTGTTGCACTTATTGTATTCGTACTGTACTTTTGCTCTGGTTCATGCTCTTTGATGCTTGTTTAAAAAAGGGAGATGTACTTATGACTTCTGGTAACTAGTAGTTCTCTTGAATACCTATGTTGAATACACTTACTGTAAGTCGCTTTGGATAAAAGCGTCTGCTAAATGACTGTAATGTAATGTAATGTAATGTAATGTAATGCAAGTACAATTGAGAAAATATTCCACATCATTAATTTCTCGCGGTACTTGGAGTGCGCGAGCTCTGCGCAATGAGAACTGCAGGTGATCCGCCATTGCTGTATGAACTATCGGATTTGGCGTTTGGCTGTCAACAATAAACTTGCGGTGCCGCCGGGACGCGGAGCTACGAGGTCGAGTGAAAGCTCGTACGGCCGCTCCATAAACCGGTAGTCACCCCCCACCGTCCCTCCCTGGAAAAAATACTTTCATGTGAATACAGAGCCCACGGACGGAAGGCAACCATGTCCAATCTCAGCAAAAGCGGCACCAAGAAGGACACCAAAATGAGGATACGGGCCTTTCCTGTAAGTGCACACCGCAGTAGGTGCTCTGTCTGCCCGACAGGCGGTGACTCGATCACCGTGGTCTCGGCTGCCGGCTAACTGCTAGCAGGCTAACCAGCTGAGCAGAACATATGACTTGTCTATCCGTAAACAACGTGCAGCAGTCAGAATGTGGTCAAGTCGTCCCCGCTCGTGGTCGGTCGGTTGGGTGGCAGTTCTGTCATGTTGCCAACACAGTGGGAAGTTTCATTAATCATTGTCTTTAACGTTTAACTGCCTCACAACTACCCAACAACGTTAGCTAGCAGATCTGTCGCCTTAGCCGATTGCTAACTTTAGCACTGACTCTTTGACACTTGTTGTTTTGACTGTTTTTTTTGGGGGGGGGGGGTTCTTTAACGAATGCATGATGTCTTCGCCACTGAGCTTTACATTTGACTTGACTTTTGTGCAATAACGTGCCAGCTCAATTCCCAACTGTGTGCAAAGAACAAACGGCGACGTTAGCACAGCTGTAGATGGAGGCTTGGGGGAAACAAATTGAGGTGACCCAGCGGTAGTTCTGGGTTGCATTAGCGAGCTGGGTCAGTGGTAGATGTAAGTCTCGTTTCTGTCGTTAACTCGGTGTCAACATTGTGATTTTAGGATTCCTCTCGCCGTCCACCTGGCACTCCCTTTGTCTGCAAGTCACTGACAGACCTCATTTATGAACTGACCTCATTCTGCTTTAATTGAAATGTCAGTCCATCAGTGACCGGCTTGAGTGAGGCTGTTCATCAACCTGATACTTGTTTTCTTGCTCCTCTATGAGTCATGCTAGTCCTTTTTTTTTAATTTGTGTGACAGTGACAGTGGCCACATATGTGATTGTGTTAACACAGAGGACCTTTAGTTAGATGTGAAGCCTGTTGAATGTGTCCGAGTCCTGACAGACTGTCTGGTGGAGCAGCATCCCCGACATGCATGTGTTTGGGCTTGCCTGCTGAGAAGGAGCACGCATTGTTCCTCCTCACTAGCTGTTTGCCCTTATTAAGTTTAAAGCTTATTTGTAATTATAACGATGCGCCACAGCTCCGTACTCTGCAGAAATAGTTGTTTACACACCGTCTGTGGTGGCTGGCAAAGTAGAAATCGGGCTCCTGCATCACTTGTTCGTCGGCAAATACCAAAAAACATAGAAAATTAAAGTTACAGTATGTTTCAATAAGAAGCAAATAAGGACTGTACAGTCTCAGTGGATAATAGAGAACCTCAATCGAGTAAATACTAACTGACCTATATAATAAAAGGTTCTTCTCATAGTGTATAGATATTGGCATATATTTAATGTTACATCTACAACTAAACTACACAGAGGTGGGAGTCTATCTGCGTTGTGATGCTTTATTTAGGAACAAGATCCTCGCGTTGGTCTTCTGATGTGAGTCGTCTTATTCAACCTTTTACCGGCTACCTTTTGCAGATGACCATGGATGAGAAGTATGTCAACAATATCTGGGACCTTCTAAAGAATGCCATCCAGGAGATTCAGAGGAAGAACAACAGCGGCCTGAGCTTCGAGGAACTGTACAGGAACGCCTACACAATGGTGCTTCACAAACACGGAGAGAAGCTGTACACGGGCCTGCGGGAGGTCGTCACCGAACACCTTATCAACAAAGTAAGAGTTGCACAGGTTGCATGCATTTGCAGAAACACCAGGCAAAAGAGGATATTTTAGATCTTGAGGTTGCACACACGAGGTAATTACTCAGCTTGTAAACACATTAGTCGTTCTGCAAACTCCCTTAAAATCCTGATATTCAGCAAGCAAATGTGCTTCTTTGCTCCATCAAAGGAAAGCGGTGCACCTCTTCAGCTTGGTTCATTTGTCTGACACTTAAAGTCAAGTGATGAGACATTGATTGCAAATTGAGCTAAAACATGCTTTGTGCCCCTGCTTTTGTTTTAAAGTATTTGCGACTGCCATTTCACTCAAGTGTGTAGTAGATCATTATCGGTACATACTCGTCTTTAGTACGAGCTCCTGCTGGGAAACTCTAAGACTAGATCTCTATTTACAAAAGCTGAAATCCTAGTTGATACACGAACAGTTTGAGTAACAAAAGACAGCTGACACGTGGATAGTTACCTCAGTAAAAGATAAAGTCAAATGTGAATCAGTTTTTGATTGAAATATGGAATTAAAGTTAAAGTAGCTTACCTTTGCTGAACGCAATCTGTCGTAGGCTTCATGTTAACATTCATAATACTGCTTAGCCTGCGTATCAGCCTTGCAAAACTAAGCTACTGCCATAAAACATGAGCTGTCACCATTCACGGAGCAGCCTCGTGAGGAGGTTTGGGAATACGCTTTCCGAGGTTATTGCTCTTGTCTTGTGCGATGGGAGGTTCCCCGTTTCTGTGACTGGCCAGGAAAGTGCCCCGATTTCTGGATCGGGTCCTTGAGTTGTAATGTTGTGTTTTCAGCTGTCTGCTATTCTTTCATGAAACTGGGTTTGCCTCGTGAAGGAAATCCATTGTAAGAGAAATGGTAGACAAGTTAGATGGTGGTTAATTGGATTACTATGAGTAGTTAGTAAATAAAATGTAAGGGATGGCAGTCCAAAGCTGATCCTGTAACTAAGATTAATATGTTTTTAAATTCCTGCTGATAAGTTCGAGAACCCTTCAGTGAATGTTGTTCCCGAGCTGTCATTTGTTGTTTTTTGTTGCACGTAATTAGTAACAAATTACGCTCGGCAATGATATCAGTGAACGCTCAGCAGATACCCAATGAGCAATATTTCAGCGGCCTGCTGTTGAACAGCAGCCAGGTGGTTTAACAGCTTAATCGAACACACATTCTCCACTTGGCAGGTTTTAGTAAATTAAGCAGTCGGGGAACTTCAACTCACGGCAGTTCAAAGAGGAGAGAGCCGACACCCGAGTGTGTTTTGATTATCTAATGATGATCCAGATATTGGTTTCAAAAGAAAGACGGTAGTAGTGGTTTGCATGCAGACTCAAATCCTACAAACTTATCTCAGACACTGCAACCAAACTGACTTTATGAGATACTGTGAACCCGTTCCTCTGTGACAGGCACTCTACTTTCTCTTAGGCTGTATAATTGCATTAAGAATTCTTGAGTGAAGGATTTGGGGATGAGAAATCTCTTGGAACAACGACACTGTTTCAGTGTACACTCTCAGCTCAGGCTTATTTGCAGTGGTCCATCACGTCCGTCTGAATATATTATTATTATTAATATCAGAATCCAAATCGCCAGGTAGGTTTTCATATCCAAGGATTATTGATTAATACGACAGACCAGCAGCTTTAGAAATTGTCAGAACAGATGAACATGAGGTTCATCTTATCCGCACCAATACCGACCTCAACTTAAGGTTATAAGTAAATCACGAGTGTGCAGAAGGAGTCTTTGATTTAAAGCCATATTCAGATACATGGGCGAGCGTCCACCTCACACCTCAACGTTTGATCTGGCTGTGAATAGAAAGGAGTTGGTGAGTCTGAGGGTTGATCGTGTGCGTTAGTAAGAGCAGCGGTGATCATTCATCATCTGTCTGGAAGGAGAAAAACGAGGAGGTCGGTGTGCCCTTAAGAATCTTACTCTACAGAGACTCTTGCGATGCTGAGTCACACTGCAGTTTGACTGTTATCAAGCTGTTGTGTGCCTGACTAGTGGAGAAAAGGTATTAGAGAGGCAGCGAAGTAGAGTCGCATTAAAAGACTGCATCAACAAGATATCACAAAACTAAGTGTCAGCTGAACACAAGAGCGTTCTTTGTCTTCACCAAGGGGCTTTCAAGTTGTTTGTTGTTGTGCTCAGGCATTGTGTCATCACTAACACTGCATGTCCACCTCATTGCTGTTTGTTTGTTTCCCCCCCCCCAAAGGTACGAGAAGATGTCCTCAACTCCCTAAACAATAACTTCCTTCAGACCCTAAATCAGGCCTGGAATGACCATCAAACAGCCATGGTGATGATCAGAGACATCCTGATGTACATGGTGAGTAGCTGATGTTTACACAGCTCAGCAATGTCACTCTTCAGTGAGGAGAACACAACAGGCGTATACAAATGAATACTAATCGTCATTTTAGAAAAACTTGTAGATTTAAAGCAGGAGAACACAGTTATTGTCTGAGATACAACTATAAAAAAACAATACAATTTGCCTTTATTCTATAAAATACTTAACTTACTCTTAAATATTGTGATATTCACAGTATAATACAATTTTATGATTGTATCAGCAACTGTAACATTGGCGTAATGGCTTCTGGACGAGTCAAATATGTCAACCTGTGACATGATTCGCCTGTGTTCAAACAAACGTTCCTCTCTTTCATAGAACATGTCTATGCAGGGCTGTTGTTGTCAGTGCCAGAAACTGTGTGGAAATACACCGTTTATACATCAACACAGAACCGTATATGTATTTGAAAATAAACCTGAAACTGTTTTAAAGTGTATGTATTCAGTGTTTGTATTTAATTAAACAGCAGTTGAGCTTAAACCCACTTTAAGGGAAGACACAGAAACACATTTAACGTTGTTTAAAGTTGAGGGGAAGTATTCAAGGTTGTCCTTTTTGTGTGTTCGTCTCACAGGATCGGGTGTACGTACAGCAGAACAACGTAGAGAATGTCTACAACCTGGGCCTCATCATCTTTAGGGATCAAGTGGTGCGTTACGGCTGCATCAGAGACCACCTCCGACAGACCCTGCTGGACATGATCGCACGCGAGAGGAAAGGGGAGGTGGTGGACAGGTAGCCGGAGACTCACCGACAGTCATGTCATCATGCTATGAAGCCTAAGTTGATTTTCACTTTAAACAATTACAGAGCTATCAATCACATTTGTGTGTGGCTCGGTCACACTGACTCTGACTCTGTAGATGCAGATTTTAGGAAAATGCTGCATATTATACCTTCATCATAGCGTTTATTTCATTTGATTGTGCCTTTCAACTGTTGGTCTGCCTCTCCCTCTCCACCAGGGGGGCCATTAGAAATGCCTGCCAGATGTTGATGATCCTCGGCCTTGAAGGGAGGTCTGTTTATGAAGAAGACTTTGAGGCGCCGTTCTTAGAAATGTCTGCAGAATTCTTCCAGGTTAGTGGGAGAACATAATTCCCCTGACACGTCATTGTTTATCTTTTTATTTGGATCCCAATTATCTTGGCTGCAGCTTCCTTTTCTGGGGTCCATATGAATGAAAGGATTAACAACACAATTTATATAAATACTGTAGTATAGATAGGACAGATTGTTGTGGAAAAATGGCAGGAACTTGAAAAACAACATGTTTTCTTTTGCACTTAGATGGAGAGCCAGAAGTTCCTTGCGGAAAACAGTGCCAGTGTGTACATAAAGAAGGTTGAAGCCAGAATCAACGAGGAGATCGAGCGGGTGATGCACTGCCTGGATAAATCTACAGAAGAGCCCATCGTCAAGGTGGTGGAACGTGAGCTCATCTCCAAACACATGAAGACGATCGTAGAGATGGAGAACTCTGGCCTGGTCCACATGCTCAAAAACGGCAAGACAGACGGTGAGAGAGCTGCTTATGCTTCTGCGCCTTTTGGCGTTTGTAGTCGGTCAACGCTCTTTAGTAAACTGTGTTAAGAGACGTATATTTTCCTGGATCAGTAAATGCAGTCGCAACGCTCCCCTTTGCTCATGTCACAAACAATACGAGGAATGTACTTTTGAGTATTAGATTTAGACGAACCTGTGACTGTAGTGCCGTAGCTTCATAAAATATTTTCACACGAGTACTCTCAGAGGTGTTTTAGTTTACTCCGCACAAATAAGCCTCCTTCTCACCAGATGTCCGCTACTCGGTCCTTCTCAGTTGGTAGAAATATGTTCCTAACGTGTGTGTGTATTCGTGCATATCCATCACAGATTTGGCGTGCATGTACAAGCTGTTCAGCAGGGTTCCCAATGGGCTGAAGACCATGTGTGAGTGTATGAGCTCGTACCTGCGGGAGCAAGGAAAGGCCCTGGTGTCAGAGGAGGGAGAGGGGAAGAACCCCGTAGACTACATCCAGGTAAGACCACGGGGGGCGTCAGGAGATTAGAGTGCAGGGGTGTTATCGCTCGGTCTTGTGAATCTGCAGGAATATGTTGACAAATGTTCAATTAGTTTTGCTGCAGTTCTGATGTCACGAGCGCTCTGTTGAAGCACGCTATAACCTTCTACCGCATATATTTTAGGTGAACGAGAGAGACCTAACCTTGTTAGAGCTCAAGGAGTCGTTTCCACTGGCTCTGCACACATGCAGCACACCATTGCGTGCAGAGCTCTGACCATAATGTACTTCCATAGTCTCCCATCAGAGGATAACTGCTGCAACTCGCTGCCTTTGTGGCCACAAGCCATCATGGTCTCTGACCACACTGTGTCGTCGCACAGTACTGAAAAACTTATGAGGTCATTCAGGTCACTAGAGAGAAGGCGCTTTATTTTAAAGTCTTGTTATTTTCATCTAAAGCTCCTGTGTGAAACAGTTTCTGTTGTCTGCGGTTCCACTCTTACGTACCTGTTGTTGCAGACAGACTTTTATGAGACCGGAGCTGTAATTGCTGTGTTAAGCTACTGCACGCTGCTGTATTATCCCTCATCATCCTTGTCTCCTTTCCTACAGGGTTTGCTGGACCTGAAGTCACGTTTCGACCGTTTCCTCCAGGAGTCCTTCAATAATGACCGGCTCTTCAAGCAAACCATTGCAGGCGACTTTGAGTACTTCCTTAACCTCAACTCCCGCTCGCCCGAGTACCTCTCACTCTTCATCGATGACAAACTGAAGAAAGGAGTAAAAGGGGTAAGCCCGCTAATGCACTTTGTTTTCTTTAACAAAGTTACAATACACATTACGTAAATGATTGAAGCATGAATAAAGGTTCAGGTAAATGTGTTTGAGGCTATCTCCGCCAAAGATGTTGTGTCAGAAGGCGCCCGAAATAGGGGTCATTGGGGCCCCCCGTGAATTCCTGATATCTGTCAAGGTTGTGACGTTGCTCGAGGAGAAGAACAGGGCGCGGTTTCACACACACACACAGAGAGACAGACCTGCAAAATGTCAGGCGGACCGGTGCAACCAATGAAAATGTTTAGTCGCACTTGACAGATTTTTGGCCACACTCTGGAGACCTGCTTTAATGGACACATACTCTTATTTTAGGACACAACACAGATGTTTCTGTCCTGCTTATTCAGGGTTTTATACCACACTGCACCATAATGCCAAACCATGTACAACCCAAACAAGCAACGCTATTATCGGCATATTATTTATTATAAGTAGTGAATATCCTAATCATTTTGTAATGGGTAACCCACTGAAATAGCTTGCTGTGTATCCAAGGCGGTTAATGAGATTATTGACTCTGTTTTATGAGCATCCTATGTAATCTGCATCATTCGTGTGTTTTTTTTGTCCAGTTGACGGAGCAGGAGGTGGAGTCCATACTGGACAAGGCCATGGTGCTGTTCCGCTTCATGCAGGAGAAGGACGTGTTTGAGAGGTACTACAAGCAGCACCTCGCACGCAGGCTGCTCACCAACAAGAGTGTCTCTGATGACTCTGAGAAGAACATGATCTCAAAGCTCAAGGTGAGCGGGCGTAACCAAGTTCTGTCCAGTACAATAATGAGATTACTGTCACGATTTTGCACGAATGAAAAACTTGCAGCCTCTAGATGACAACTGGTTATCTATGAAACTTAGAAATGCTGTGATCTTGCCTGCAGGTATAGAGGTGTATGAACCCCTATGCAAAGCTTTGATTAACTAAATGTGCTCCTTCTTCTGGTCTCTGTTGCTCAGACCGAGTGCGGCTGTCAGTTCACCTCTAAACTGGAGGGCATGTTCCGGGATATGAGCATCTCCAACACCACCATGGATGAGTTTAGACAACATCTACAGACAACTGCGGTAAGGAGACGCTGCACGCCACGACTCATTCTGTCAAAATAATGAGCCCACCTGTGCGAGGCTGCTTGACTGAGTTACATAAGAACAATTATGCAGCAAACTATCCGTATCCTTGGAATTACATGGTGCTCATTTCTGTCTCTGTATCTGATTGTCATTGTAGTTTGCTTAAGCACTCACTGATTATTTGTGCACGTTTTTTCCTTAGTTTATAGCTAAAAGTCCTTTCAAACCTATTTTGAATTAAGCGGTTTTCAATTTGCGAGGATGCAACACAGTGATCTGTTTCAGATAAACAGCACATGCACCTTTTTTGTGTCATCAGCTGCTAGTTATTTTTTGTCTAATTAGGTTATTTCTATCTAACCTCATTGCACCAATAAACATCAGTGAGCCTCAGTGTGTGTGATCACATCAGCGTGGACTGAAACTCGATTGTGCGTCTTGTGTTTGTCTAACTTCAGGTGTCACTTGGAGGGGTCGATCTCACGGTGAGGGTCCTGACCACAGGATATTGGCCAACACAATCAGCAACACCAAAGTGCAACATCCCCCCTTCACCGCGACATGCATTCGAAGTCTTTAGAAGGTCAGTTGTACATTTAGGAGTTAATTGCTTTCATGTGTGAATGGTTTCATAACGGCACTTTGTTTTTAGACGATGTGTGATCCTAAAGGAAGAGTCTTACTCAGCCACATTACGTTTTTTTACAATATGAAGCTGACCAGAGTAACAACTTTCTTCATTTCCTGGTCATTTCTTGGCAATATAAGCTTGTGTGTATTGCTAGAATCTAGAATCATCATATTTCTGTATATTGCTGTGTTGTCATGGTCTTCTCCCCGGGCCTGTTGCAGAAAGTTCTAACACTTGAGTTGGATTCAATATGCTACATCGGCTATTTTTTAGAGGTTAACCCAGAGTGACTCCCCTCTGCTTGTAGGTTTTATCTCGGTAAGCACAGCGGCAGACAACTCACACTGCAGCACCATATGGGCTCTGCAGACCTAAACGCCACCTTCTACGGTCCCATCAAAAAGGTACGTGCCACTTGCAAATGTAAGAGCAGCGCATTTCTAAAATACGCAATGCATTGTCAATGGGGCACTTTTGTTTTGTTTCCAAAGGTTAGAGGTCTGAAAATGTTTTTCTAAGAAGTGTTTTTCCTTTTCAAAGTGTAAGTGGTACTTTTTAAATGTACTGCTAAAAATATCTTTTAAAATTGTAAACGCAAAGAGTAATGGACGCAGCTAAATGTTATTAATAATTGTAAAAACAACAAGTAATTGGTGCTCATAGAGATTTTTCTCAAGTAGTTGTGCTACTTTTTTATTTGAGCAACAGGGAAACCTACTATTGTGAGGACTTTCAGCAACAGAAAACCTGATTTCTTGTGGAAGGGAATTTTGAATCCTATTTTTAGATTTTGATCTTCTGCCCGAACATATCAAAAGGAGGACGGGTCAGAGGTTGTCGTGGGAGGAGCCCAGGTTACCGGCTCCAACACCAGGAAGCACATCCTGCAGGTCTCCACTTTTCAGATGACCATCCTCATGCTTTTCAACAACAGAGACAAATCCATCTTTGAGGTACACAATTTGACACCATACTGCCCTACGCAGTCTAACAGTGTGTTACGGTCCCCTAGTTAGACGAAAACAATTAACCGTGCCAAGAAAGACAAACATCCTGTAGATTGATGGTGGACAATTTCAGCAGGAAGAGGCACTTCTCATACAAGTTTCCGATTACCTGCTTTCCTCTCTCTGTTATGTCTTGCTTAATATTTGATTGTGATCCCGAACGTGATCCTTCAACCCTGTAGGAGATCCAGCAGGAGACGGACATCCCAGAGAGGGAGCTGGTGCGAGCGCTGCAGTCTCTGGCTTGTGGGAAGCCCACTCAGAGAGTACTCACCAAGGAGCCCAAGTCCAAGGAGATCGAGAATGGCCACGTGTTTACAGTTAATGACCAGTTTACCTCCAAACTTCACCGTGTCAAGATCCAGACAGGTACACAACATCATGTTTTCTTTAGTCTTACAGTAACAGGCGCCTTGTGCCGCACGCAGACAATGTAACAAAACAACAGAATATAATACCTTTCACCTCACATTTATATTATTTAACTTATTTGGGGAAAGTATATGTATGCCCCCGGTCACAGTACTTGTCTTTTGCATTTATTTTCCTTTCTGTTATGCACCACCTAGTGGCTGCTAAACAAGGGGAGTCGGACCCCGAGAGGAAGGAGACGCGACAGAAAGTGGACGATGACCGGAAGCATGAGATCGAAGCTGCCATCGTTCGCATCATGAAGTCCAGAAAGAAGATGCAGCACAATATTCTAGTAGCAGAGGTCAGTCAGCTCAACTGGTTGCATTTGCAAATACGAGTAGTGATGGTGATGATGGTGACAGGATGAAAAGTACGGTGTACTGATTTGTTCTTGTTTTTCCGTGTCTCCACAGGTCACGCAGCAGCTGCGTTCACGATTCCTTCCTAGTCCCGTAGTCATCAAGAAGCGCATTGAAGGACTCATTGAGAGGGAATATTTGGCACGAACACCGGAGGACCGCAAAGTGTACACTTATGTAGCATAAAACACGTGAATTCAATGAAAGCTAACAGCGAGTTGAGAGAAACTGAGAGCCTTGTTTTTTTGTGGACTGCTATGCGTTTGAATGAACTTGGAAGTGCTTTCATTATTGATTCTGGGAAACACTGGGAAGCTTAACTTTTCTTCCATTAAAAATGTGTAGAGGGAAAAAAAAGGTGCAAAAGATGGGGAAGTTTTCTAGATATATTAGATTTCTTCTGCTGAGAGAAATGAAAGGAGGGGATCTAGTTTTGTACAAAATCATGTTTCTTGTGGCCTTTGGAGAGAATCGGATGAGCCTGTTTGCCAATTAACTACGCGCTGTAGAGAACGAGCTGAAACATGTTAGAGCAAACATGCAGCTACATGGAGACCAAGAAAACATTTGAGTTCACTCCCCTGTTTTAAATGTCGATGTCAATGTGTTATGTTTTTTTTTTTTTTGTTGTGGCACATTGATGGCTGTACGTGTTAACAAAGACACTCTTGGCCTTTTTCCTCCTAGAGGATTTTAAATTTAAAGAAGAGGACAACGTGTTAACTGGTACAGACCTGGTTTACAACAACATTTTGAGTACTGGAGAGAACATGAAGAGTGCTTCATTTATGTTGAAAATCTGTCTGTTTTTTGAGGTTTTAATGTCTGATAAGAATTAAGCGCACCTATATTTAATGCCGTTTTCCATATTTGGGCCAGGTCTGTACTAGTGGTTAGAGATCAAGAGCTGTAGCTTCACGGCATGCTTTTATCTAATGGGTCAGTCGGGGGACTAAGACGCATAAAAGCTCCATAAATGGCGTTTGGTCTCTCGTGACACATTTTTCACTTCAGGCCTGCTGTATGATCGGCCAAAAAAAACCTATCTCCTCTCTTTGAACGGAAGGTTCCTTGTGGTGCAGCTTTCAAAGAGATTTTTTTGGATTTTTGGACCGGCGGAGCCAGTCTAGCACCATGTTCTAATGTGTACAAATTGTAAAATAATTATTGTACTCACTGCAAAGGTGGAATGTACAGGGCCTTGTTTTCATCATAGTAAATGTAGAATAAAAAAAATGAAGGGGTGGGATTTTCTTTTCTTTCTTTTCTTTCTTTTCTTACATCTTTCATGTGAAGGCCTTGGCAAAAGTCAGAGTTTGTCTCTCTAACCATAATTAAAGCTACGTTTAGGGTTCAAAATGAACTTTCTAGGTCTCTGGAGTACATTGTTTACTACAGTAGTTTGAGATGGAAGTGCAACTTTTACTTTTTCTTTCAAGAAAATTAAACCCAGTTCAAATGTGTAGTTTTATTTAAAGTGTTTTAAGAGAGGTGTGGATTCAACCGTATGTTCTGTTTGGAGGCTGTAGTCTGTTGTTGAATTATATTATGAGGTGTTTCTAATATCTACTCTGATATAAAATGTGTACAGAATCTTAGAAACGACACAAGCGCCACAAACTGCAGCCTTTAAAATGACCGTAAAGTTTAATCAACACCGTTCTAAAACTGAGATAAATAATATAGATTGACAAAATGTGTAATATACCCATGAAACTTAAAATAATGTTCTGCTTTTTCAGTTTATTTTTAGGTCATACTTTATTTCATAATGTTCTGTCAGCTCAATTAAACCAAATTATCTGACTAGCTGGTCTGAATCAACAGGCAAAGACTGAAATTATGAAATAAAAAACTGCTGAAATTAAACAGAAATTAAACAATTGTACTGTGAAAAGATGCATGATGAAATAACACTTCATAACCATGAGTTAGGATTTAAACATGTATAGAGTTAGTTCACCGTGTCATGGTTAAATTGTACATTATATACCTATTTATTTCATGTTGATTTGTTTAACATTGAACACACATTAAGGTAAGATGTGTTTTATTGGGACTGCATCAGTTTTTGATGGACTGTTTTTGCACCATGTGACTTATAAACTGGTGAGTGAGTGTTTTTCACAGGACTTGTCAAAACGCGGTGTGCTCCAAAAGCGAGTTTAATGCTCTTAACAAGGTATTAACGAAACAATGTCTTTAATGTTCAGGGTTTAGAGCGCCTGCCCTGCACGTTTAAATCTGTCCAGCCCTTCTGGACTGCCTCCTTTGTCTTCCTATGTTGTTAGACGCATGCCATCTGCTCCATGTTATTATATATGCGGCTTTAGACCGACAGCAGCACACACCTCCTGGGTCCCTTTCGCCCAGACTTCAGCCTCCTGGATGCATCTCCACTTTTTTGTTTTCTCCTACTAAACATCCAGTGTCTTTATTTTAACATAACTGTGCATGGTTTTCCCCTGACGTCAGCGTCCCAGCAAAAAGAGTCCCCCCTTCTTCTTCTTCTTCTTCTCCTCTTTTCACTGGAGCAGACTGTGGAAAGAAATCAAACGCGATGCTTCTCTTCGCCCTCAGTCCTCCGCACTGCTGCAAACAACGCCGCGCAAACTTTCTGTGCAGATGGCTCGACCAAGTGTGAAAGAAGAAGGCCGAGCAGCGTCTTCCGGACCATGTTTCGAGGGGTGTCGCTATTAAAGAGGTCCGACCATGAGAACGTGGACTCCGGAGATGAAACTGAGTGAGTCAACTTGTTTGTGTGTCAACGTCAAGCTAACGATGCTAACGTTAGCTGTAGCTGCAGCCACAATGGAAACTGTGACAGTAAATCGTAGAGGGGGGTTATCATTCCAAAACCAGCAACTAAACCGTGACCTTTAACCTCTTCGCACGTTACTACAGGTGTTTGCAACTGTTGTCCTCTTTAAGATGTTGTCTCCTAAATGTGTTTGTTGTCATGGTGACCAACGGTGGCTTGTTTTCCAAACCAACCGCCACAAGATGGAGACAGATGTTTGTCTCTTCCACCAGCCAGTGGACACCTCAATTAATCACTTTGTGTACCTTTTTTTGTATTGTGTGTCTTCTTAACTAGATCTGACTGCAGCAGGATGTCATCATCTGGCAGTAAGTATTCATTCACTCATACAGAAGTTTAAGAGTAGTTTAAAGTTGTCAGGAGACTCACAAGGGGACAGATTTATTACAAGAACGGTCAACATCGATACAGCAGAGGCCAAGGTATCATGATTTAATACGAGTCAAGCTCCAACAACCCCAAATACAACACTTCCCGTAGTGCAATTTCATAGTTATTAAGACTCAAACTTCATGCCACCACCAGCTCGGAAATAGTATGTTATATCACATTTATAATGTGGGTAATTACTAAATATAATGTAGGAAAAACAAACCCGTCAACTGTCTAGGAGTCGACAGTTTATAGTCTACTAGTGTTGATGAGACACACGCTAGAATAATGACCTCTCCATTTCCAAACACAGTGCATCACTGATTGTTTTGGCACTAAACTAAACACTAAACCACTAAAGACCGTCTGGAATTTGACGGTTGTAGTGTGACTACCTTTGTGACATTATACGACTGTTTTGACGAGCTGAGTCGCACAAGGAAACTAATCCTGATGTGTGAAACCGGAGTACCCTCTTTAACTACTACACATTTGTTATGGTTTCTACTTAAACATCTGTGCTGCCTGGTTTTTAGCACTTGCAAGTTTGCACCTGTCTGAGCTATCTTTGTACACTTATGTGCATTGTGTGTGTGTGTGTGTGTGTGTGTAACCCCAGTTCAGGACATGACCAGTCGGGTCAGGCAGCAGCAGCTCCTGCTGATGAACTTACATCTGCTGGCCAACCCCGGAGACTCACTGCTGCTGCAGCACACCCTGGATCGCCTCCTACGCTGGCTCTGCCCAAGTCTCCGTATCTTCCATGTGTCAGAGAGGGCCTCCCCATTCAGAAGTTACACCCGCCTCTGTTCTGTGTCAGGTAATGATCCTCCGCGTGTGGTCTTGCATTTATTATACTTACATCTGGTTATGTAAGTATTTAATTGATAGGGGTGCCAAACTCTGTTGTGCCCGTACAACCTCATTGCACATTGTGTATTTTTCCATAAATAGGAAAATAATCATTTCCACATGTAAGTACAAGACACCTCAAATGTTGTACTCTTAACTCAATACTACATTTACTCTGTATATGGAGTAAACATGCAATCCCACAGCGAGCTTCCCTTTGCTAGAATCTGTTTTTATTTTAGCTTGATTGAGAATAACCCTTTTAAAATGTCTCAGACTACCCTTCTGTGGCCATCACCTTCTTCCTCCACGAGGCCTATGGAGAGGAGCGAATCCTCAAAGTGCTGGACTTCTTTCAGCGCCCGCCCTGGCAGTACCACCACACCGAGACCTGCGGCAGCCGACCTGGAGGGATCTACATCACCTCCAGCACCTCCCCCTCCAATACCATGTTGCGGCCCTACCTCCTGCCCAGCAGAGACTTCTATAGTTTGGGTGCAGGCATGCCTGTGTGGGGGGTTCGACCGGTCCACTGTGGGGGAGAAATACTCCGCGTGACACTGTACAGCGGATACGACAACTATGAGGATGCCGTGCGGCTCTATGAGACGGTGCTGCAGCGACAGGCAGAGGAGCAAAAGACGGGCTTCTGCTGGTTCACTCTCCACACAGGTACATGTTAAAACAAGTGTTGCTTTTTTGATTTTTATAGTGTTTAAAGCAACACAAAATATCAGCTATTCATCTCAACAAGTGCAGCTTTAAGGCTCAGCTTTATTTGAATCATGATAAGATGAAAAGCAAGTGACCCATACTCACTTGTTCTCCACACAGAGCCCGGGCTGTGCCTGCAGCTGGCTTTAAAACAGTTGTCACCAGGGTCTCGGGTGGAGCCGTGCAGCTCCGCCGTGCTGCAGTTTAGCGTGGAAGAAATTGGGCAACTCGTCCCTCTGTTGCCCAACCCCTGTACCCCCATAAGCTCCTCACGCTGGCAGACAGAAGACCTGGATGGCAACAAGATTCTCTTCCAGGTAAGCGCAAATACGACTTAGTATTTAATTAGTAATTACTTCATAATTATCTCACAACGTAGAGAGTCCAACGAGCAGGATCTCTGTTCTGCTCAAATGTTATTCGCAGAACGGAAGCTTTTGTACACAATATGCAGCAGGACAGGTTGCTCGAGGGAAAGCAGCAGCAGCAGTTTGTGTTGCTTTTCTGTTTTCTGTTTCATGTTTTAGTTTGACAAACCGACGATTACTTAACCTGGAATAAATCAAAGAGCAGCTTTTCTTCCATTCACACTTATCTCACGGTAAACTAAGAGAGAAACATTTAAGAAGAACATTTAAATAAATATACAACATCAGTACAACTTAATTTTCATTATGCAAATCACACTTTATGAGATTTGCATGTGATACAAACCCCATTAAAATCATTGATTTAGACCAATCTCACAAGATGAAACAGCGTCAGCTCAATAATAGAAATGGAAAAATGTGGCATGTGGTTGCTGTCTGTCACCGAACCATCTCAAAGCTGTCAGAGTAGCCATATGTAAGATGCGTGTATGTTAATTATCTCAAAGTCACTTAACTTGACTTAAATCTCTGTAGTGTAAATCATAATCCCCCTCCTTCTGTCCTTCTGTCCTTCTGCAGGTGAAAACCCCGGCTCAACCCCAACGACCTCTGACCTGTGCTTTCCCCCTGACCTGCCCCAGCGTTTCCCCTCGAGGAATGCAGCTCAGGAGCTCGGGACAGGCCCACAGCCTGTCGCCCTGCAGCCTCACCACTCCCCTGCCCTGGCAAACACACCGGCAAGGTAAGTGCACAGAAGAGGAAACCGTGTTCACGGTGTCTGCGGGGTATTAAAAAGTCGATAAATCAATGAAGCAACAATTAAGGCCGTTAAAAATAATTAAAAAGTCTTAAATGCTATTTATCAAGGTGTTACATTTTGTATTCAAAAGCTTTTTTTAACTACGCTACAAACCATCATCGCGATGATGTCTCAAGACGTATTTATTAATTATTTATGTATAGTGGTCATACTGAAACAGACTTTACACATTGTTTCATAATTCAGGATAAAATCAAAGGATCATTACCAGGGAAATAATGGATCATATGTCAACAAAAACAATAATAAAATACATCCATTCATCAGGGTCAAGTTAAAAAAATGTGCAGACATTTTACAGAAGATTTTGTTGACTGCAAAGATACCATTGAAACATGTTATGTGTCGGCTCCATGTGTCTTTGGTTGTCAGCAGGCCACAGGCCGCGCAGTGACTCTCTCCTTGAGAAGCGTCATGGAGGAGGTGGTGGAGCGGAGAGCCAGGGATCAGGAAGCTGCTGTAGCACCCCTCCAGGTAGCTCCTGTTACTCATCACAGCGCAGCAGCCCTGCACCGCCCTCAACTACCAACCACCCGGACTCTCCTCTGCGCCCCTCCATCACCTGTTCTCTCTCCCACCTCCTTCTGGAAGAGGAGGAGGAGGAGGAGCCAGAAACCAACGTAGACACAGGAGTCCCCGTCTCACTTATGTCTGACACGGCAGTCAAAGCAATTGCTCGCTCTTCCTCCACGGACCTTTTGATGAATCTCCACTCTGAGAGGCTTCCAGCTGTTGGGGCTTCAGCTGCTGAGGGTCTGGCCAAGGAGCTGATTGAATGTCTGCCACGGACACACGTGCACCCTCAGGTCGCCTCCAGGACATGGGGCTCCGCTGGATGTACAGATGCAGCCAGGAAGGGCTGTGGCAGCAGGACTGTGGCAGCAGGACAAAGTCCCTCCAAAGGGCCTTTTGTGGAGAACAGGACTACTGCTGAGCTGCTGACAGCACGCGCAAACAACAAGGAGCCAGTGGATGAGTTCTTCATCTAAATGCCTGCTACTACGTCACATGCTGGGGTAAGAATATAACATATCACACGGTTGGACTGCGACAGAGGTTGGACAAGATGATGCACCTGTTAAAGTGGATCTGAAGCTATGCAGGAGGACACAGCTGTGTAGTCTGGATAAAGAGAAATCCTCTGGAGTAAAGAAACCAAAGTTCAGCTGCAGGTGACACTTTCCACTCAGAAATGACTTCAAATGGTTTAACTTGTCACATATGTTTCTACAATTAACAGTACAACTGTTTAAACAGAGCTGCCAAGAGAGCAGTGCAGGTAATAATATTCTTGAATGTTTAAATTACTTCTATATCTACTTATTTGTGCAGCTATTGTGCTAAAAATGTAGCCCTGTGAAAAGCACAACATGAAGGAAAAGTGTCAGAGTTCAGTTTATGTCTCTGTCGCATTACTCAGCTCGGCAAGCTAATGTTTTACTGCTCGATGCCTTTTGAAACAGATGATCTCAGCGTGAAGGACCTCTTTAATGTCGCTGAGATCTGATGTAGTCTGATTGCGCTCCACAGTGCAGCTCTGTCACAGGCTGAGTGAAAGTATAGCCGAGTAGCTTTTGATTCAATTTGTTTAAATGCACTTCAAATTATCTTTTATTCGTGTGTTAAAATGTACTAGACCTAGGCCCAATTACTGTATTGAAGAGGACATTCATCCTCAGATAGTTAACAGCATTTTCTAAATAACAACTTAAAGAGAACATTTAGACGTTTACAAAAAGAACTCTTGTAATATATGTTTTTGTAATAATAATTTAACCATTAGTATGTAAGGTGTCCTGTGACCTAGCACATGTTAATTACTGTAAGGCTATAAGCTGAGGGATCAGCAGACGGATACATTTAAGTTCAAACGTAACCGTGTGTTGAACTGGTTACAACAGATGGTCGTCAAACACACAACATTTTGGCACAGTGCACACGATCATTGTTGTGATCATAGCTGTTCAGTGACCGGTCTGACAACAGAGGATGTATTATTGTGAGGAGGGGAATGTTTCAGGAAACATTTAATGACCTTGTGAGTCTCTTCTTCTACACACTTTACTTGACATCTTTTAATTGTGGCCACGGACCTCCTAAATTGAACCCACTCACAGATAAACCTGAATCTGGCGTTCACTGGTGCATTATAGCCAAATCAAATGCATGAGATTTAAGGTTATAAGCTGCTCCTGTTGAGCTGTTCATTGGTCAACAGGACGCTGCAGGTGTGCAGGGCAGCTAGCCGTTGTTAATGTTTTTAAGGGTTTACTGTAAATGACAGTAATGGACAAAGAAAGGCACGCATGCTCAGTCAGGAAGCATCAACTGTGCGTGTTTAGTGTGTAAAATGTTGAAGGCTTAGTATTAAAAGATAAATGAATAAATCTTTTTGTTGTGGTCAGATTATGACGGCTTTACTGTGTGTTCTGACATGTTTCCACATGACGACAAGTGTTGTAATGCCAGTGTCAAGATGAATTACCCGCAGGATTAGAATACTCTACTGTGAGCTGAGTAATCAATGATCTGCATTAGTCTGACAGACGGCTGCTCTGCCTGCAAAGTGAATACAATGATCGGATGAAATGATGATGTCACCAATTTCTAACCACAGTTTTGTCAAAGTGTTGTTCACCTTCAGTCACAAACTAGATAGAATGTGATATTTGTTTGAATTTCAGTGATAAAGATTTAGGCCACAGAACCATTGGCTTAAGTAAGTAACTACAAATTTCTACAATGTGTTATATAGTTAGTGATACTGCAGACGAGATGACACACATCTTTTTATTTCGCTGTCAGTGTGCAAAAACAGGCTTTTAAAAGCATTGTTCCAACAAAGACAAAGAGCGTGGTCTGCAAATGATCTAAAGCTTACAGCGCCCTCTGCTGGTCAAGGAATGTTGTTGCTCACGTTTTTATGAGTTTTATAAACTCTGACTGGTTATCACATACTATATTATGACTTTGTATAACATGCTATATTATGACTTTGTATAACATACTATATTATGACTTTGAATATATTATGCTGTGACTATTAATCACTTTTATGATAGTTTTTTATGACGAACTATACGGAGACTTTTTGTGACATTTTATGACGTACTATATTACACATTTGTTATGCCTTTATGTGACATGCTATACTGTGACTTTTTTTTAAGACTTTTCAAAAACTATACTACGACTTTTTAAAATCTTTTTTCGACATACTATAATATGACTTTTTTCGAGAAACTACTATGACTTTTTTAAGACATCGAAAATTATTCTACGACTTTTTTCAAACTTTTCGACATGTTATACTATGACTTTTTATGACAAACTACTATGACTTTTTAAGACTTTTTTCAACATTTTATAATATGACTTTTTAACACTTATTTCAACATTATATTCTGACATTTTTAAAACTTTTTTCGACATGCTATACTATGACCTTTTGAAGACTTTTTTTCGAAAACTATCCTACAACTTTTTTAAGACTTTTCGACATGCTATACTGACTTTTTTCAACATGCTTAACTCTGACTTTTTAAAACTTTTTACGACATGCTATTCTAAGACTTTTTACGACAAACTGTACTATGACTTTTTTAAGACTTTTTTTCTAAAAGTATTCTACGACTTTTTAAAGACTTTTTTCAACATGCTAAACTCTGACTTTTTTATGACTTTTTGACATAATATACTATGACCTTTTTCACGGCATAGCATATCATGACTTTTGTCTATACTGTGACTTTTTGTGATTTTTTTCCTGATATACTTTCTTGTGAATTTTAATCACTAAATTATGACTGTTTTTATGACATACTTTGCCATCTATTTTTATGACTCACTATCCTGTTTTTTTTATTACATACTATACTATGACTATTTATGGCATAATATTAAATGACATTTATGACTTTTTCTTGCATACTATACTCTTGACATTATTTAATATTTCTTTATACATATTACTTGTTACATTATATACTTTAAAAAGTTCCCTTTGCAAATGTCCATGAAGGAAATATATTCTACACACCTGTTAGACCTTAAGAATACACATAATGTAGTATGTTGAGTCACAATGAAAGTAAAAACAAATATGTTTGTTTACAAGAAAACTTCACAGTTAACCTTTTAATATTTAAATTGAACAGTTGGAAAGTTTTTACAAGCCATTTAGCCGTATTACTATGCAGTTTATTGAAGTGATCAGATCAGAGGCTTCTACAGTAGTGTTTCATTTACATTTTAATATCAATGGTTTTTAATTGCCCACTTTTGTGACTCTTCTCCATGTGTCTTTGGCTGTCAACAGCCCGCAGTGACTCTCTCCTTGAGAAGCGCCATGGAGGAGGTGGTGGAGCGGAGAGCCAGGAATCAGGAAGCTGCTGTAGCACCCCTCCAGGTAGCTCCTGTTACTCACAGTGCAGCAGTCAAAATAATTGCTCGTTCTTCCTCCGTGTATAGTAATCACTGTGCAATTAAAAACATATCACACGGAGGACTGCAACAGAGGTTGGACAAGATGATGCACCTGTTAAAGTGGATCTGAAGCTATGCAGGACGACACAGCTGTGTAGTCTGGATAAAGAGAAATCCTCTGGAGTAAAGAAACCAAAGTTCAGCTGCAGGTGACACTTTCCACTCAGAAATGACTTTAAATGGTTTAACTTGTCAAATAAGTTTCTACAATATACAGTACAACTGTTTAAACAGAGCTGCCAAGAGAGCAGTGCAGGTAATAATATTCTTGAATGTTTAAATGACTTCTATTAGATCCAACTACTTATTTGTGCAGCTATTGTGCTAACATGTAGCCCCGTGAAAAGCACAACATGAAGGAAAAGTGTCAGAGATGATCTCAGCGTGAAGGATCTCTTTAATGTCGCTGAGATCTGATGTAGTCTGATCGCTATCTACTGTAGAGAGCAATTAGCTGGAAACACAACCACAAGTCAAAGCAATCAACAGTTATGTCGATAATATTTTAGATCGTATATTCTGATACACATTTCCTGTGGTTTCTCTGTCAGCGTGCAAATATGATAAGAGAGAAAAAAGATGGTTTTAAAAGCATTGTTCCAACCAAAAATAACAAAACCAGTTTGTTCTGCCTACTTAAGAGTGCACAGTCCTTTCATTATCTTACCTGTATTCATGAGGATAGAATTGTACATCCATGTACAATAATATTCATTGCTCTGCAGAATAAATACTATTTGCGCTTTAAAATGGAAAAAAAACCAAGTGGGTCTATTTTAGTTGAATCCCTTCATGGAGTTTGCTGAGCTATGCTGACTTTGCAACAGATAAACTCAATGTGGGTTTAGGGTGAAAAAGCTATAGCACCTTTACATTATAGTATGTACATCAACAAATTGCACGTTATCTGAAGCTTACAGGGCCCTCTGCTGGTCAAAGAATGTTGTTGCTCTGAGGAGCGTCTCTACAACCAGTCCAGCTCAGCTCCTTGGCCCACTGGCCCTCTCTGGTGACTCGAACCTTGACCGGGTCAAATCTCCAGAATCGCTGTTCTCTGAACAGGTAGAGGCGTCCGTCGGGACGGGTCAGCGCCCCATTGGTCCCATGTGGCACGCCCGTCCAGTCCGTCAGCCTGCGAGGGTAGTAGGGCTCTTGGTGCAGGGTTTTGAGGTTCAGCACAGAGTAACGGGAGCCCTTGAAGAGGACCATGTGACCCAGAGGAGCGTAGTAGAAGACACAGTCAGGATGTCGAGGCAGCCCCGACTCACTGCTCTTCCTGGGGAAGCCCTGGTCCAGCACGCTGCCTGAGTAGCGCCACATTCGCTTCCCTGCACCACGAGACGAGGAGAAAAACGCAAAGAAAAAAAAAAAAAAAAAAAAAACACACATCATACTGTGACACAGGTCAAACTGACTTGGCCACTTGCTCTCTAAAAGATATAAATTCTACGATTTTTATTAAAATACAAAAATGGACGAAGAAAATGAAGGATAATAAGCATAGTAATAATAATGTCATAGCTTCTGTATTTTGCATTCAGCAGAGGTGAATCTGGATAACTGTCCGGTTTTTGGCCCTGAGCAGGAAAGATACACTTGACCATAACTTCAAACAAGTTCTAGCCTTTAACACAAAGGTGAATCTGCTTTAAGATGACAGCTGTGGCTTCAGTGCAGTATACTCTTTAAATAGCACTTTCCTATTTAAAGGCCCAATAGCATCTATTTTGGGAGCTGTAACAGACTTGTGAAGTTAGGCAGTAGCTTAGGGAATGTCTTTAAAAGGAAGTGGGAGAATCGCATTAATGAGTTGAGTGAAGCGGTACCTTTAAAGAAATACCACTTGGAGTCCAGCGGGGAGAAGGCAGCCGCCTCGATGGCCGGAGGAAGGTCAGACCAGCGATGCCGGAGAGGCAGCGGGCCGCTCGCACCGCCTTCAGCCGACACTGTCCAGTACACACTGCCCCGAAACACCAGCACCGTCTCATTCTGGTCTGCAGACACAAACACAGAAAAGAAATAGCACAAGGGTAAATATATATGTACCACATTAAGCAATACTGTAATTTGACATTTTTATGGCATATGATAATAGGGCTTTTTATGACATTTTAATCATTGTTATGACATTCTAAACTATGGCTTTTGTTATAGCATACATATGACATTTGTATGATTTTTTTATGACACACTATATTAGTAATTCTTCATGTTATACACTATTTCACGAGACTTTATACAATACTACACTACGACTTTTTATGCCATGTGTTACTGGTGTTACTCTTCATAATAAACCTTGCCTTGGGTTAGTCACTCAATTCATTCCCTTGTGCTTTGTCTCCACCCCGTCTATCTGAATTATGTTGCATTGATTCAGTGGTCCAAGGAGTTATCACAAACTAAGACTGTTTGGTTGTGATATTTTACATTCAATGTAAAGTATACACAATATAAACTGTGTTGCTGATGTAAACGGTTAGAGCTCAAAGTGGCGATGAGGTCTTACAATGTATTTTAAGGGTCTTGCGTCTCGTGTCATGTATCACAGCGGATACTGTGAGATTGTGGTTGAAAGTTTTGGATAAAAATCTGGCAAGTGAACATTGATTGAAGACTTTTCTCAAAGAGTAAACTAGTGATAACAGGATTCACTTCTGTTTCTGCAAGACTTTTCAGCTTTTTGAAGATCCACCAATAGCCACAGTCAGGAAGGATATCGCTGAATGTTACATTCAATTTCTATTTCTCTCTGACCTCACCCATGGTGATGGCATCAAAGACACCCTGGCAGTAGAGAGGCTGCCCTGTGGTCTCATGCCCGTTGTGAAGCTCTGTGAACTCCCACTCCTGCAGAGCGGCGTGCAAAACCTGGCCTGGCAGCCTCACAGGGCGATCACCTGACGGCTTACCTGAGGGAAAACACAAAGCAACAACACAGTGAACCTAAAAGGCTCCAGACAAGGCCATGAAATATGAATCCACGTACTCGCATAATCCCTTTCAGTAGGGTTGTTGTCCGTCCACCTGTGCTTAAATTTCCCACGCATAGTTTGTTATTTAAAACCTACAGTGACCAAACAAAACTGTGAGGACAGACAGTCTCATTTCTCAAGCATCTCAACAGCAATTTAAGTATTTCCTAAATTGGACAGCATGGGAACAATTGGAAAGACAAACAGTGGAGGCTTCTCCTAAAACAGGACTTGGATAATGTTAACATTTAAATTGTCCTTTACGGGATGTGGCTTAGTTCATGTACACTGATGGATGACATTGTACTGCACAGGAAATAAACAATGGACTGTAGATAGAGCACACACTGGAACCTTAAAAGTACTGTTAGCACAAATAACATATTCGTTTGGCCTGTACAGCCCTATAGTGCAGATTTCTGGCACATGAGATGAAAAGAATGAAGAAAGGCTCAAACAGGACAAAAGGAAAAAGAACAACATACCAAAGCATAAGAGTAAACGATGGTGCTTCGACATGATTACAGTCATTTTGTTTGCAAGGACTTGAACAAACATTTGTGTAGGAGGTGGATAAAATCAGCACACCCAAGAACAGGAGGAAGACGGCAGGAAAAATAGACATACACACACCAGAGTGGATAACACATGAATAGCTGTGTAGCGGTGTGTGTGTGTGTGTGTGTGTGTGTGTGTGTGTGTGGGAGCAGTGTGTTGTAAGATAAAGGCTGGTTGTCTGACCTCACCTCCCTCCTTATACTGTTTACATTCATCAGTGGTGGAAGAAGAATTCAGATATACAACTAAAAAAAAAGTCCTGCATTCAGAACGTCACGAGTATTATTAACAAAATGTGCTTAGTAATAATGAATGATTGTAAAACCACTGCTGTTCATCATACATACTATACACACATTATCTTACAGGACAGACTTCTTTAAAGCCAGAGGAGCTGTGGAGAGACTGACATATTCAGAATACCTCACATCTGCTTATTATCAGAACACAATGCCAACACCAGGAATGATTCTCTCTCTCTCACACACACACACACACACACACACACACAACCAGATATACTCACATTGCCTACAGCTCATATCTTTAAGCAGATGTAAAGTTTTTCATGACGCCTACAGAGCTGTCAGTTAAAGTTTCCTATGTATCTGGAGTTCCTTGACTTTTTACGTGGGAGCAGCTGCAGTCTGCAGAAATGACTGCCACAGGGTGGAAATCAGGATGAGAAGCAAACATGTCTGAAGCATGTTTCACTTTGCTAGACTGAGCAGAAGGATCCTGGACAACTTCTTGTCAAGCATAAAAAAAAGCAAACATTGCCAGGTTTAGCTTTCAGTGTAAAAGCAAAACACGTAGAGCTCAAAGAGCACCTAAAAACGAATCATCTGTTCTAACTGCCGTTCAATAGTGGCTATTAATTCAATGGTAGTATATATGGTCACATAGATTTTCAAAAGTGGCATTAAGTGCAACAGTTATTGAGTGTAACTGAGCTGAAAATGGAAATGTGTGTCTGAGGCAGCAGAGTGGTGAGTTGCCGTTGTTCTAATCCAGAGTGAATAAGAGAGGCCCGGAGGAAAATACCATTTTAGGAAGCTGAGGCCAGAATATCACCAGAGGCAAAGCAGATGGGAAATATCCTCAAATATTAAACACAGAAAGAGGAATCTGGACCCGGGCTGCCTGCAAGCTTCTGCTGATCGAAATCTCAAGTTCAGAGTTAAGTTATCCAAACGATTGTGGGGCTGTCCTGCAGCAATGCAAACATTCCTGCAGCATTCGGTGTGTTCACCGGCCCTTTGCAGCTGTTCCACACCTCATTTCAGAGTCAAAGCAGGGTAAGCACTTGATGCACTATTTGCATCTTGAACATTCAGCGTCGCACACCATCACAGAGGAGGTCAAGTAGTGGCAGAAGATGCTTTAAAGACAGTGTTCTTGTGCAACTGCTGCGGCGGTGTCAGCCTCTTTGCTGCAGAGAGGGCACACGTACTAGAAGAGCTCTGCACATGTGGAAACCTGCCTTACACATGCCAGAAGGAACAAGGTAAACAGAAACTATTACATTAGTCATGCACACAGATGTATGTAACGCTCCACATTCTGCAGCTACCACAGCAACCTATTACAACAGTGCCGACAAAGCTGTGTGCGCGTGTGTGTGTTTCAGGGCAGAGTGTTATTATGACGATCACACCACCTCTGCTGCCCTCAGTCTAAACCTACTTTTCCAAGCAGCTGAGAGGCCACAGAGCTGCAACTGATAGAACTAACTCATCGTGCTGTTAAATAAACTAAAAGCAGTGTTTGAAAAAAATAAATAATAATCTGCTCTTTCTCTTTCCATTCTATAGAGAAACCTTTAAGTAATCTCACTTGTAATCACATTTTTAGCTTTAGCTAAACTTTGTTTCACAAGAAAGACAAACAGCAAGAAATAAACTACTCAGAAACTACAAGAAGATAGCTTTCTGGATCCAAAATTGTTACGGTCATTTTTTGTCAAATCTAGGTTTTAATGAACTCAGGGAACTGTCAACAAGCACTACTGTTCTACTCATTCTCATTCTGTGTCTGCAGCTGGTGGCCTTCAGGCTGCCTCTCTGGCCTTTTCACAGATCAGTGCCACGACTCCCGCTTTAATGGGCAGCAGAGTAAAAAAGACTCTACTCCTGCGATTCCTCAAAGACAAGTTTCATAACAAGTCAGTAAATCATGTAAGAGGTTCTCTGTATTACAATAATAGTCCATTCTACACTGCAACCTCAATTCACCATCTTTAACCCAGCTGTCCTGAGGCCAGACAGTGAAGCATTTGTCATCTGTCCACTAAAGCGTTTGTCCCCCCCCCCCCCCCCCACAACCCTTTAGAGGTTGGGAAAAAGTGGTAAAATATCTCTCTGTCTAGTGAAGGTGCTACCTTTAACACTCCTCTTGACCTTGGAACCACACACTCTCTATTCCACAAATAAATCATTTCCTTTGAGTTGAGCCGTTAAGCTTCTTTTGGCATCTTAGAAATGTTTGAATCTGGACAAGAATTTAAAGTTGAACAATTTAAAGTTGAACACAGCATGAGTTTCTAACAATGAACCCAAAAGTAGGACCTGCGCCATAAAGAGGTGTCACCTCACCGTACAGCTGCTGCACTGCGATGATGTCGTCCCAGCTCAGCACCAGGCTGCGGCCGAGCTTCCTGTAGTACGGCGACATCAAGGCGTGACGGACGGGGGAGTGCTCCAGTCCCAGAGTGTGCCCGATCTCGTGGGCGGTCACCATGAACAGGTTGTGTCCCTTGTGTCCGTTTAGCGTCCACCTCTCAGCCATGTCAAAGTGGGCTTCCCCCCTGCGAGGCAGGAAGGCGTGCGCCAGAGTTCCTCCTGAAAGTCAAAAAGGAGAGAAACGCAGTGTGTTGTACAGTATCAGAGTACAGTACTGGATTGAAATAAATACATTCTCAACTGCTGGGTGGTGGCTTGAGTAGTGCTCAGTTGTTGACTAGCTGGTGTATTTTATATGGATCAGATAGGCAGATCAGTGACCGCTTGACTCAGTGTGTGGTTGTCCCTGACCTGGTCCGTCGAAGGCATTGCTGGCCCCGTCGTTGTGGTCTCCCTCGTAAAATGCCAGTCGGATGTCTGCGGGGCCTTCGGCAGCCTCCTGGAACACCAGGCCCGACACGTTGCTCCACAGCTGGAAGGCAGCGCGCACCGCCAGCCGCATGGAGCCCAGAGACAGGTGGCGAGGCCAATTCACTATCTGGTAGGTCAGGTGACGTTTGTACCACTTCTCAGCTGGACGTTACATAAACACAGAGAGAGAAAGAGGAACAGATATATGAGACGTATAAACTGTTTATTTTAATAATCCAACACAAATGAGTTATAAGAGCTGAATGGCGTGGGACATTTTCTTCTCTTCCAAAGTGACAAAAGTAACAACTTTAACCTTTTTCCACCGTAACCATATTCTATTGGCTTCATATAAATGATTTGTTTGTGTGTCCGAATCTGGCTCCTTGTTTTGTTGTTGATTGTGAAATCAGACACTACGTGTGTTCACATTGTTTTTACATTTGAGGGAATTGTTAGATTTTTCGTTGTAGTGCCCTTACACCTTGTAGAGGGCGGAAGATGTTCGTTGGCACTCACAAAAGCAGAACTGTAGGCAGGAGTCCATGCAGGAAATGTGGCATTTCTCAACAGTAATGTTAATACAACACAGGCCGAACAGAAAGCCTGTCAAGTTCAAACATAACTAATTCAAATTCATGAAAAGAAGAGGGCGATCAAGTGTAAAACCTGCAGCCTCAGCAAGCTGCCACCTCGCCCACTGGCCTTCCCAGCCTCATCTTACTTGAATCAACGGCTTTTCAAATTTCTGTTACTGAGATCGCATCTGACAAAGTCCTTCAAACAAATAAATACACACTGCGATTTGTTTTCATCCCACTTATCCGTCTGTTTCCTATCTGTTGGTTTGCAAGCTTGTTTGAATTCATGCCTGGTGTTTCGACTGGTTTTGTTATTGACATTTAAGGTGGCTTTCACAAACAATTCATATTGTTATTACCTACTGGAGTAGATATGTATTTACATCTTGCATATCCGTAATATATATTCAGATGCTAGACATCATGTTCAACTGTGAGGCTTTGAAGTCGAGTCTCTCCACATCCAAAATGATAGGACGTTAACCACATTAGCTCACAGCTGGGTAAACTAACAAGCACTCTGAGTACACTCTTGACTAAACAATTTACTTCAACACGTCTGTGGTTCCTCAGCTTAGATATAATTATAAAGTGTCGCAACCTTCAGAATCTCACATTCGTTTCGGGAGAGATGGAAGTGTGGAGTTAAATTCAGCCGTTCTTTCATTTACAAAAGCGCTAATCTCTTTGTATATAAACAGGATTACTGGATGTAGCAATCTGAAGACAAAGCAAACAAAACAGCAAACAATGCAGCACAACAAACGAACAAAGAGGCACCTCACAAGGAAACAATCATTCATTATATGAACCTTCGAGGGAAGGCAGCTGCAGACGCTGGACTGTCCCAAGTCCAAGAGTGGACCGCAGTGATGAAAGAGCTGGTGAACACATTTTAAACAAGAGGATAAGAGGCACTTTATGAAGTACAGTTCGCTGTAATAATCATCTAAATCATCTCCAAAAATACCGAACCCGTTTCATATTTTCTGATCTTCTGGTCCTCTAACGTTTTCTTATTGGAAAGAGATTGATCTGGAGATAATGAAAATATTTGGAATAGGGGATTTCAGCTCGTTTGTTACATTTTACCCAGGCAAAATCCCAAATAAACGTAAAATGCAAGCTGAGTATCTCATATATTTAAAACCATATATATATATATATATATATTATTTCCGTTGAAATGACCTCATGCAAAGTGAACAAACAACACATACAATTGTCCCAACAAGGACGACAACGTATACACATAGTTGATGTTTTTCAGTATTTTATATTTATTGTTCTTATCAAAGTCTCAAGGTTTTGAGACCCCTGCAAAAATCAGGGTACTGCCCTTTAAAAGTATTTGTACTTGTATTTGTAAGAGGGCTTGAGAGAGGGTGAGACACAGAGTGCTACAATCAAACGCAATAGAAGCACCCTGTGTGCTAGTGCTTTACAAACTGACACATACTTTCACATTCGGGGCTTAACTAGAGAGTGGCAAGACAAATCAAGCACACTTACAGTTGTCAAAATATTTAAAGATGCGGTCGGTGTATGTTTTCCCCGATGTGGAGGCCAAATGCAAGTGGGAGGTCTGCAAATACTTCTGCTCACTAATGCACGGAGGCAGTCAAGTTTGAGAATGTGGACCCTTGAGTTATTTAGATGCCGTTTGTGCTCGGTTGAATTATACACAGCAGAGAGTCATGTGAAAGATGAGAGCGATAAACAAAAGGTATGCTCTGCATACTGTGAGCCGCAACAGCTCCCCGGAGGAAGGAAAATATCTGGATATCTGGAGCCATTAAGACATGGCGATGACATCAACGTGTGTTTCTGTTTGTGTAAACACACAAACAGGAGTTGTGCTTCAGCAGTAAACGCAACACAAGTCTTGGCGTAAACTTGATCCTTGGTATTTACGCTTCACAGAAATGTTAGACGATAAAAGTGAAAGCGGCAGTTTCCTCGAACACTACAGCTGTATGGGAGTGAATAACAATCATTCCATTGATTTGCATTCATTCAAGGGAAAAACACGTTGCCTACGCCGACCAGTCAAATTGCAATTCACATCCATATCTGTCCAAAATGTCATGAGATCATAATTTTATCCGATTACACATTTGTGCGAAATTGTCATAATTAGCGTATCACAGTGACCCTGACCTTTGACCAAGAAATTCCCTCAAGCAGTCCTGAGATATCGCTTTCACAAAAATGGGACAGATGTTGTCTATAAACAGACAGACAGACGGGTGGACATTCCAAACACATAATGCCTTTGGCCACGGCTAGTTGTCCGCGTGGTGGCATTAAAAAAACAAACGGGTGCAAGAAGGTAAGAATTGAACCTCAAGGAGTCATTTCCCTGCCGTGACAACCTGAATTCTCCTTTTAAAGTCAAATCTGTATACACGAGTTCACATCTGGAACACTGGATAGAACTATATGCATTAGGCTTGCTGCCACATGATGTGTGTAGATCTGTATTCTCAGCAGAGCCCAGGCGCCTTCTCTCCATCCCAGACCGCCGCAGAGTAAGCGGTCCCCGAGGACTGCAGGGAAGCCAGGAAGTCAGATACACAAGACATTCCCCGACTTCCCTTATGGAAGCAATTATCACGATGCCCTCTATAGCAGCGGTGTGGGGAGGGAGGGTTATCACGGACATTAGGAAGTGACTGAGATCATCTGATAGCCAGAGTTATTGTTTGTAGAGGTGCAGAAATATGTTGTTTGGTACTGGTGTAAGCTAAATGCTGAGGTCAGCACACTAACACGCCCACCATGACAACCTGCTTGGGTCAAACAGGTTCGCCAGCTTAGCATTTCAGCAATTACTAATCAAGCAATCGTGAGCAAAACGCTGAGCTCCAATCTGTGCATTCTGCTGAAATAGTGTAAAATTACAGTAATTGATGTTGTTGTGAAATGGCTAACAGTTGGTTAACAGTTTCCAGGCCAGGGCACAGAATACAAAAGCGCACATGTAAAACACACACACACACACCTATCACACTTCTAGCGCTTATCTTGGACATGGGTGGTGGAATGTCAGCTCTGTAAATATCAGTGGGAACGACCATCAGATACCAACACAAGTCAAGGTTTGTTTTACGTTTCCAGCGAGCTCCGAGGCGATCGTGTTCACACAAAACAAAATCAAATCACACCACAGCTGAGAGGGAATAATCGAGCTGCCCGTCAGACTCGTCTCTGCAGGCTGGGTTTAGCAGCCGGTGCCGGCTATCAAGGTCAAACAGCTCAGAGAGTTAGCATTAGGTTCTTGTCAAAGCGATCACAATTCATCCACAAAAACATTTCACACACAAGAACAAATGAATGGCTCTAGAGGAAAAGTCAGGGATTGCTGAACTCAGAAAGATTCATTCCAACAAGGGCAGTACACAAGTAATTACAAGTGGATTCACTGGCATGTGTCTGAATCTGTTTGACCCAAACATTAAACTCTTCAGTAAGATTTCTTCAAATCCACGTGTAGAAACATATCTGCTGCAACTGTAGCACCACGCAAACTATTGTTTGAGTACAAGGCGGTGGTTACGCAGCCTTACTATACTCACAATGAAGTCATTACATTGCTAAACTAGATCAGTGGACATATGAAGTCAGATCTGAAAGAGATTTGACCGGAGAGTGTAAAAGTATCTTCCACTCTTTGGGTAATAATAATACTGCCACATGTCATATGAGTCATGTCTGGGACTAAAATAATGACAGAGAGTTATTTTCCGAATCAAGAACAGGTTGAAATCCATCCAAGACAGTCAGTCAGCAAGATATTTACTCATTCAGCCAGGAAGATGTCGGGCCATTTAAATAGTCAGCCAGCCGGGCAAACAACATACTGTAATTCCACCCACTCAGTTGTGGATGTGTTTACCAGAAGGAACGTGTCAGGTACCGACATGAAGAGGCAGCAGCGAACATCAGCCACCGCTGCATTCCCCGAACATTAGCCAACCTCGTCGGTGACAGGAAGGAATGCAGAGGCTTCACACATCGTAAGGCCGGAGGCACAAGTACAGACAGAGGGAGAAGAAAACCTCCTACTCCTGGGGTTGTCACCAAGGTCTACTGCTGCTACTGCTGCTGCTGCTGCTGCTACTGCGCATTCACAAATGACTGTGAGGAACTGTTTACTTTTGAGACATCCAGCTAACGTCCCCAAATTCACAGATACCCTGAGCCATATGGCTTCAACAAACCCCAACTGATCCCGATGCATGTGAAGGTGAAATAAACGCCCCATCTATAAGGTAAAAAAAATCCATTTTAGTTTAAAGATTTTGACCCAGCTCCACTCAATCTCCCACACGTTTATAAAACAGGGGAGAAACTATACCTGTTAGTAATTGTCAAAGATTTCTGTAAAGCACCCTAAGATAGGAGGGGACTTCAATTACCTCATGGAGTCTGCAAGAAATCTGTTAGTGCCCAGCTGCACTCTTAACTACTTAAAGCTGGTTTAAATTGCACACCAGTGAATGCTTTTGTTGCTGTGTTTAGAAGAACATTTGTAGAATCACTAATAAGAGCCTCACTAATTCTTGAAAGGAATTTAGAGGAACTATCAAACTACACAGACGAAACTGGTCAAAACGGTAGTGTTTTTAGTGGCACAACTTGGAATAATTGAGGATTGTTCTTAAACAAACTGGAGCTGCAGGATACATTGTTGTTGTTCGAAGAAATCCCAAATAATTTTACAAACTAAGAAAAACTATCCAGTGGGTCTTTTGGACTCAAGGGATTCTCAAACTTTCTCAAAACCACAGTGGAGAACGCAACTTCTAAACTAAAGATGTTCACCCAGCGAAGATGATGCACAAGAGACTTTGACTTTTGTAATTGCAGGTAAAAGCAGGAACCATCCAGGTTGACGCGTGCAACGTCAGACACTCCGCCAGCTTTAATTACACCCCTCAGCTCTATTTAGTGCTTTAGTTTATTGGGGCAGACCCTCCCAGTTAACGGTCTTCAAGACCATTCCTCAACAGGACACACGAACCTACACATACAGGGCAACAGCGATGCGAAAAAGCCAAACATTTTCCGTGGGATTTTTGGAAATTTTGCACAATTTGAATATAAAATGATGTGCTTTAACTGTGAAAATACACATACCGGTTTAAAGATGCCCTCTTAATTGAATTGTAACCATGCAGTGCATTCGACTATCCTCCAGATCCCACGAATGTCATGCCATGTCTCCGAATGTAAGTGGTCTTTGTTTGGGAATACTTACACCAAAGCAAAAGTTGAAAAACTGCTTGAATAGTGAAGATGAGTGTGACATTGAGGAAACATATTTTTGGAGATGGGGGACTTGGGAATGTTTTGTTGTTGCTGTTCAATGAAAGCTAAAGTACAATGTTGAATTTTTGCCTTTTTAATCACATTATTTCACGTTAATTCCCATGAATTCCTGATCATTCCGATGGCAAGTTTCCACCTTGAAATTTCCCGGCGTTTTGCCCATCAGGACAATGAATGATGTCACAGCTTTCCAATGTTCAGTTAGGTCTTCCATGCGACATAAAACATACATGCTGCTATGCTCTCTCATGATACTCAAACACAAACCTGGTGTCTCACACGTGTACCTGTTTCACTCAATACCTACCGGAGCGCTTCCTGCGGCGCCGTGGTCGCCTGAGAGTGGCGCCCTTTCCGGTGAAGATGGCGTTTACTCTCTGAGTCCAGATCTGCTGGCTGCCCTCATCCGACACCCCACAGCGGGGCTCCGCCATCTGCCTCAGGGTGACGCTGTCAAGCTCGCCTGTGACAGGAAGCCGGGAAAGCCACTGGAACTCACTGCAGAGAGGGGAAAGGTTTGCATGATTCTCTTCAGGCAAGTTTAACACTCAACTCAAGCAAAGCTTTTCAATCAGTTTTCATTATTGTACAGTCAGTATTTTGGCCAGAGGGCGAGGTTCTTGGCATTCCTGGGTGGTTCAGAGAGGGTTCAGGAGAGGTCTCTCCCCGTGCAGAGGTGAGGGTGTGTTTTACTGCCCCGCACTGGCGTTCAGCTCCGGGGCTCTTCCCACACCGAGCTCACCCTTCCCCCTGATGAACGCACCGAGCACCAGCTAACTGTGGTCAGCAAAATGTAGAGGAAAAATATGCATCACTTTGTTCCGAAATCCTATCACGTAAATTGTACCACCTACCAGATAGCTGACTGCATCTCTACTGCATTGTGGATGTGGTTGTCCTGATGGAGGTAGCCGTACTTTTCCAGAAAAACCTGCAACAGTTGATGTAAAACTTGTTAACACTACTTCAGAAATGCTCCAACTAAACACAAAAAAGAAATTCTGATAATTATTTTGCACCCAAATAACAAAACAAGATTATTTCACAGTAACACTTTGCCTCTCACAAGAACACACGCTGGTAAACCCCCGGAGAGGCAAACCTCCCCAGGAGGGAAAGGAACAAATCATAAAAGTGTAAAGATAATTTTCCATTCATACTGTAGCTGCTGTAGGTCGTCGAGGTGGATGTATAGATGTGGACCACCCATAAGAGAGAAACCCCTGAGGTGTCCCAGACAATTCATAGTTATTATTTCTCAAGCATTTCATGCAAACGTGCAAGCCGAGAATACTTCAGCGCCTATAAAATAGTGTGAAAAAAATGAACCGACTGGGTGCATGACAAAAGATGTTGTTGCGTTGCGGTTGAGATTAGCCTCGTTGTTAGTTTAATATTACGATCTGTCATGTGGATGTAGCCGGTTTCGTGTTCAGACAACAGCAGGCACAGCTATGATTACAGATGTGGTGAAGGTGGGATAGAAATTAAAATTGAGAAGACAGATGTACTCCAGTAAACAGGTAAAGTGCAAAAATGTCCCTTTGTCCCATTAGAGATACTGAAACATATGCCAGAAGGCTTTTAATGTTAGAGCGAGAGCAAAGTTGGGGAAACGCATGTAACAGCCTAACTTTGTATGCTCCTTAAGGATGGCCAACGAAGACAGCTGGCAAATTAAACTAGTGCAGTTCAAACCACACTATTGCAATTAAATGGTAAAATCCCAAAGCACCCTCAGACACAAACTGTTGTACTGGGCTTGGTCACCATATGCAGCACATTAACTTTTATTGTAGACAAAGTAAACATGTAGCAGTTCTCAAGACAGTACATTTAACTTAAGTAGATTCACAACAGAAAAGTACCAGTACACTGGTATTTATAATTAGCTTCATTTTCATTTAGGGTCGATGAACCACTGCTGTATGAAATATCTAGAACATGATTAAATGGTTCCCTTCGCCACAAACTAAGCATTACAGTTAGCGTCACGTTTCATATTATATGGGCTGTGCATATAAACAATATTCCTTCCTTTTATCGGAAGTAATTTTACAGTCAAATAAATGTAGTTTATTAGACCTGGCTGTGTTTGGGGTTAATCAGAACGCACAGGGATTTACAACTCGCACATAAGTCTAAATAGGCTTATTGGGGACTTAAGGTATACCGCCATCTCCAATTATAGACTAAGCACGTGAAAATAAATTGCTTTTGTCTCAAACAGTTCAAAATCACGTTTATAGGCAAATTTTCATAAAATTAGTACAAGTCATCAAGTAGAACGGCGATAAAACACTGTTATGTACACGAGCGGGTTGAAAAGGAAAAATAACGAAAACACATTAGGATGAATGCAGGTCGCACATTTACCTACAAGCTGTTTTCTTAAGTTAACGCTTTTTATTCAGCGATATATCACCTTTCTACCAAACACTATTAGATCTAAAGACAGGAGTACCCCAGGGTCCGAGACCAGCGGTGCTCCTCCGGCAGTCTGAGCGGTGAGGAGGGAGGTCACCGTCAGGATCCAGGCTGCCCTCATGTCCCGTCCAGCTCCACTCCGATCCGGAGGTCGGCGGCTCATTGCGGGACAACCACACTATCAACACACCGCTTCACGCATTTCTGTGGAGCTGCAAATATTTTGTTCTCATTGTTGGATATCCTCGCTGTCAGTGGCTAACAGAGCATGCTGCTGCTCGCCTGACATCTCCATCACCGCGAGGAGTGACGGAGCCTATTCAAGCCCCGTAGTGTTGGGAGGAGGAGGGCCAGCACCGCCCTCTCTGCCCGCCTGCAGAAACACCAGCTTCTCCTCGTGCACTTTATAGATTTTGTTTGTTAATGTCTGACTGGATGAAATAGCAATTCATATTGCAAAAGTATGACAATAAAACGCACACAAAGCACAGAGAAAAGATCAGTCTTTTAATATCATTATGGGAAAAACCAAAACAAAAAGAAGAACCCAAGTAAAACATGTAATCCGTTCATACAAAAACAAAAAAGATACGAAGTCTACCTCACAATAACATCTGCAACTAGAATCTGAGAGGAAATTAAAAAGATGTACAAAGAAATAAAACAAAAAGCGGAGGGAAAAAAAAAAAAAAACTCAAAATAAAAAACAAAACAAAAAAAACATTTGACCACATGCCAATCAGCCTCAAAGCCCCTATACAGCAGCTCAACACATCCGCTCCTCTTCGCTCACATGAGCAGTAATAGTTGGGATGCACTGGCTACAGAAAGCACAAATCAGACTGACAAATCAGATGTCTGATTGCCGGTCCTCCCCCCCCAGTTTCCCCCAAACTAAACCCTCCCTCCATGGCGAACTCGGGGGCTGGGTTGGTTTCCGTCTGCTCAACACCTAGTATGGCCGTTCTCTTCTGTCGTCTCTACGTTCACCTCTGTAGGGGAAAGACAAATATGTCAGTTACTAGCTGAATGTTTAAAAAAAAAAGACCACCCCCCCCCCCCCCCCCCCCCCCCTTGTCATTGAATTAACAGTCGAAGGTGAGCCTTTGCCTTTTAAATCTGTAATGCAGAACATAATTTGCAGTCAAACAGCAAACTGTCCTTCCTCTCACAACCCTCGATTAACGCAGCACTTCACCTTCGGTGGGCAGCAATATATCAATTTGAAATACCCAAGACCCTCACAGGACACAAACACAGGAAGTGAAGGGTGTAGCATGAATATTTAGATACCAGACACTTTTACAACTTGGCTTCCTAATAAGCAGGGCGTTAGAATGGCTCTTTGATTTAACAGCCTTGGGGCCAAGATGAATCTACCAAATTTGGTAAAAGTGAAAAAATTAAGTATTTTCAATTTGGTCACGATGAACAATAAATGTAATCAGATTTTAGTGTGTCGTTGATTGACACCAGTAACAGAACATTGAAAGTTACATTAATAGGAAAAGATTCCTGTGAGTATACAGTTCACTGTGAATGTATAGATGTATCGTACATATAGTATGTAGTGTGAAATTGGGACAAAGCACATCTGTAACCAAAGAACAGATTCAGTATTTGTTCATTAAACTCAGGCAGAATGCGCCCCTTTGTGGTCGTCTAATCAAACTACATTAATAAAGAGCCACAGATGTTGCCGAAGGACAACTTGCATGCAAAATGTAGACGATACAAAAAAGGATTTCACGAACCTTCCTCCCATTTTATAACCTCCTCCGAATCCACCACCTCCGTAGCCTCCACGGTCTCCTCCACGGTCTCCTCCACGGTCTCCTCCACGGAAACCTCCACGACCTCTGAAGCCTCCACCTCTGTCACCACCATAACCACCTCTTCCTCCACGATCTGCAAACAATCACAACAATTACGTCAATAAAACACGGGGAAGATATTAGAGGGTAAAACAAAGCACCGGACAGACATGCTGGTGAGATGTTGTACATGTTGTAATTTAGTTTTAATTTCAATCCTGCATGTTTTCAATGATATGAGCCGATAGAAGAGAAGCTCTGGGACAATGTTTGTCATTAGTTCTCACCTCCACCACCTCCATCTCCTGGTTTTGGGGTGCCACACTTGTTACACTCTTGCCGCCGTGCAAAATTCATGTTGCCACAAGAGCTGAGGACAGAAATCAGACAAGACTTATAAATAAAAATTCTACTTCACAATGGGGGCAAATGAGCTCTTCTGATGTACATAAATATCCCTAAAACTTACATAAAAAGCACACAAACCTGTTGGGACAGGGCCAGTCGCCTCCCTTGATGTCAAAGCTTGGTCCTCCTCCACCGCCACGACCTCTGAAACCTGAAAGCAACAAAACAATTAGTCAAAATCTAACAAGCACTTCCATTTTGAAACAAGATATTTGAGGATTTGAGCCCTGGATCAGCTCGATCAATGCCCACCTCCTCCACCACCTCCACCGCCACCTCCTCGTCCGCCTCCTCCTCTGCCGCCGCCTCCGCCTCCACTTGCACCTCCTCTCTGTGTAAACTCAGCTCTGCGGGTGGCAAATGATACTTTGATGGGTTTGCCACTGAACTCCTTGCCTGGTATGATAAGACAGCACATCACCAGTTAGAGCGACACAGACTGGTACGAGTGCACGATAAGAGACATTTTTTTTAAAAAGGCACGACTGTGGTCTTACCGTCAAACCATTCAATAGCAGCTTTGGCAGAGGGCGGGTCATCAAATGACACTGTACATTCTCCCTTTGGCCGACCGGTGGCCTTGTCAGTGTAGATGTTGATCATCAGCAGGCCAGTTTTCTTGTTCACCTAAAAACCACAAAACAAACACAGGATTCTGTGACACCCGTTTAGGCTCGATGCCACGTATTCAGGCAGGAACACTCAACTGGTTAAGAGTTAACTATCAAGTACCGAATTTTCATTAAGACGCGACTACTTGTGTGTCGTTTTGCAAATGTCACATTTAAGCAACCGACTAGAGAAATTTAAAAAGTAGTAGAACAGACACTGGCTGTCTAGTGAAGCCTCCACAGTAATTATGCATGTTTCTGTGTAATTGATTGACAACATGCACTCGTACCTTGATGATACCAATTTGCTTAAAGTAGTCGCCGATTTCCTGAACCGTGGCCTCTTCTGCCAGTCCCTGAACAAAAATGGTGTTGTTGTCAGAGTTGTCCATATCACCAGCTGTGGAAGAGATGAACAGAGAGAAGACGGCAGCCATTGTTATATTGGAGTAAATATATTCGGACATCTACACTGTGCATCACACAAAAACATCTAATACTGCGTTAAGTGGGAGACTAAGAGTCTCACCTGGCTCATCCCTTGAGTCGAAGTCTCGAGAGCCTGTAAAACAGAGGAGAGTGTGGAGGAGAACACTTGAGTACGCAATTTAAACCGGTTGCTCTGTTTCACACAAACAACTCTTAACTTCATCCCTATCGATGCGTAATGATAAAGAAAATTTAACAATGTCCATGTTTACAGCTCTCTGATGGGTGTTTTCATACCGTTGCATCACATACCAACACCGTGCAACAAGAACAGAATTGTTCTGTATTTTTTGGGGAGGGGGGGGGGGGGGCTTACACCAGAAATGAAAACAACCAAAAAGTCTCCAGTATTAGAATGTTTTCCTTCTTCGTCCTGGGAACACCTCTCATTTACTATCAGCCCTCGTCTTCATGCAACAATACCATTATTTTACAACTCAGGCTCCTTGTTCTTTACCATATCTCAAGTCTTTAAGAGAAGAGGTGGACTCCCTTTGGGATCTGGACATGAAAATGGTGGCATTCACCGAGTTTTTTTTTTTTTATATCCCCCTTTTCCTTTCGCTAACTCAAGTTCTTTCCTCCCCCACCGACACAGTTCTGATGCTCGTCACTTACCACCATAATTTTTGTAGCCACCACGGTCACCACCTCTGCAGAGGAAAAATTGGAGATATGATGGATTTTTCCTTTGTCCCAACTGAGAGCTCAAAGCTCCCCTACATCCCCATCAGTATGCACTCCTGCCAGGGTGTGCGACTATGGTGGAAATGTCTCACACGAGGAATGCGTTAGTCGTAGACAATTAGAGATCAATTAACAGACGACTAGGCAGCTCTGATTGAACAACCAGGTAGATGAGTGAAGACAATCACCACATCTGGATCACCATTTACAATAAATTTGGAACTTTTTACATGACCGGATTGGATGATAAGAGCCAGAAAATCGGCTGTTTTATCTTATTTACATGAGAAGCCAAATTCGTGTGAAAAGCAACTGATAAGCAATCTTCCACTGAGTGCGTTTATGAGATCCTTTAACTGAGGTCCAAGTTTTAGTTCAATCACTCTGAACACCTGTAGTATAAAATGTAGATCCATGTTAACACAACACACATGTTCTCCATTGTCATATATACAACACTTGAATGAAACCTGTTGAATGTGAAGCAGCTGTGGCTCTACGTCTACGGGCGTGTTTCAGTAGAGTTGCTCTTCAAAAACTATCAAGCGGTCCTCAGAGCACAAGAAACACCAAAATGAAGTTTCTGGCAATTGAAAAAGTAAAAAAACAAAAACAGGACGGCACAAATAAAAAGTCCTTTTATATAAAAATATGTAGAACAAATACTAAAGTCGGTCTAAAAAAACAAATGTATATATTTGTGCCGCCCTCAGACACATGAGCACCGTGGCTAGAATCTCTTCTAAACTGAGAAGCGCCACTTTTGCAGGTCCTGAAATGGGGAAAGTATCATCGCATGCATCCGAGTGTGGACAACAAGTTCTTCCATATACAGGAGAGTTCTTCACATCTTAATGGACGATGTACTTGTTCTGTTAGAGCTCTTAAGTTCTTTCAATAAGCAAATATTTCGCTTGATATTATACAGCCTCTTAAAACGACACATGGTGTCTCTTTAAAATCACGGCCAAAACCTGTCACAATGTCTGGAATATGATGTGGTTGTATATCCGGGTCTGTGGCGCCTAGGGTTGCAAAATTCTGGGAAACTTCCCATGGGAATCAACGGGAACAAAATGGAAATATGGGTTTTCAGTTTAGGCTGAATTTACCATATCATAAGTACACATAATCCATTAGTTTGTCAAATAACACGAGCAATGTGTCAAAAACATACAATGTGAAAGCCAACAGATGGTCTGTGTGATAAGTGAACAACTAATTCATAAAAGAAATGTTTCACAATAAAGAATGAATGGAAATAAAGTCATTAAAACTCCTCAATTAGCGGGTTCAGTCAAGCTACACCCCACACGGTAACAGCTAGCTATCAAAAACTAGCAGACGGTTTCATGAGGCTACCACCTGCTGGTTAACTGAAACACAAAAGTTCTATTTTCACCCCAGTAATATAATAAAACATGCATAAAAGCATGTGGTCCTTTGGCTCACAGTGCAGTACATGCACAGGTTTAATCCCCATTTAATGGGATGCTGGCCAATTATCTGTACGTGTGGTGGAAGACTGTGCTGCTGAATTACTGACCAAAATTTAAAAATGCCAATCTTAACTTTCCTTGCAACACTATTCGGGCAGACATGTTCAGTCTCCATTCATTTACTTAAACCCCAATAACAACGAGTACATTACAACTCATCCCTAAATAACCACCACTTATGTGTGATTACGTATCATAACACCAGCACGTCTCCTGCGTAAAACCTTCAGGTGAGTCCAGTTTTGAAAAAGAAATCTAAAGATTCAGGCTCTTAAAGCCCAATGCAGAGGGGTGGTAAATATTATAGTGATGTTAACTGACAACTTGGATGAATCGGGTTTAAAAATATATATAATTTGCTATAGTTTGGGGATCTGAAACATAAAGCCAATGAGTGGTGAAAATCGTCTATTGGGATGGTTTGTAGTTGATGAGTGATGATGTGTTGAGTGACAAAAAGTCATGTCTCATATTTCACAGTGTATAGCGGTACCTTGGGGGCAGTGGCACTATGCAACTTACCCCATACCAGGAGGTCCTCCGCCACGGTCGTAGCCACCACTGCGGTCGTATCCTCCACTGCGGTCGTAGCTACCGCGGTCATAGCCACCACGGCCTCGGCCTCTGAAGCCCCCGCCTCCTTCGGAACGATCTCCCTGGTCGCGTCCAAACCGCCCACCCTGACCACCTTCCTCACCTGGTGTACAGAGAGATTCATTGAGTGATAACCCAACCAGACAGTGTGGGCTACATTTATTCAAATGCACGTTATTTTCAACTTCACCTTCACTCCATCTTCCGTAGCTGGCGCCGCCGCTGCTACCACCGCCACCACCACTGCCGCCACCACTACCACCCCGTGGCCCCTGGCCACCATAGGAGCTCTGCTGTCCGTAGCTGTCTCCTCCCTGACCCTGGCTAGCATAGGAACCTGGCGGCCCCTGAGAAGAAGCCGACGACGACTTGTCGCCATACCTTGAAAGGGTTTTAGCAAAAAATATTACAGTTAGCGCCACAGAGATGCCAAATATTTGAACCCATCAATGAGGTTTCATCATTTATCATCAAGTGGCAAAGACAAGCAGTTGTAAATAAAAAATTCAACTTAATTGCAAATGTTTATATATGGTTTAATAAGCTGGCATTTCAGCTTCAAATGTGTAACATTATACTGTATAGTTTAATATTAAATAGTTAAATGATGCACCGGCTGTACTACTACGCGGCAAAGAATGACAGCGAGACTCATGAGTCACAAATCACAGAACTGACACAACTTAAAGAGGTCTCTGAACAGTGTGAGAGTCGTGTCTTACCCAGATGATGCCTGTCCGTAATTCTCATAGCTTTGTGGTGCAGACTGGCTATAACCCTCTGTCGAAAGAAAATTCACACAATTGAGAAACATCAAAATGTCTTTCAAAGCAATGTATCGTTTAATTTCTCCAACAAAAACACTTTGTTTGGGAGGCAATGATCTCACAGCTAGGTTGGTCTTAAGAAATGTAAACTGCCAAACTACCAATCATTGCTGTTCTGTAAATGTCTTCTATTGAATATGCCGCATACTATACCTTGTGTTGTTGCTGCTGCTGCTGCTGCTGCTGGCGGCGGCTGTCCATAACCACTGTAACTCTGTCCCCCATAAGAGCCACTGCCATTCCCTTGTCCATAACCCTGCAAAACAGGAGGTTAGACAGGTTATAATCAGCAAGTTAAAACTGATTTATAACTCTTGTAGCCAACAGTCTGATAGTAAGAAGGGTCTCACCTGTCCACTCTGCTGACCGGCATATGACCCGTAGCTACAAACAGATAAAAGAGGTTAACTTCCGGTTTTAGGTGCATTCAAAAACTCATGAGCCTTTCGTTTTCATGAGTTAGGCTTTGAATGCTAATGAGTTCAGTAATTTGTTTCTACATAGAAAATGTAATGTAATGCCGGTTTTACATTAGCTCAACGTACCTCTGTGAGCCACCGTAGCCTGAATCTGAAAGGGAAATAAAACAATGGTGTAACGTTAATATTTACGTTAAGTAACGTTATTAAAGCTTTGTTTTAGAAAAACAAAAAGCGTAATATCAAAGTGACAAACGTTATGTAGCACTAGTAACGTGAGCTTGAAAGTAAATAGGGCGGTTATGTTACCAACAGGCCTGTCACCACGCCAATCCAGGAAAAAAAATGGCGGTCAATGTGGTACAGGCTTGGGCTAACACTTGAAGCGAGACAAACAACCATGGATTTGTAAATGTAGTGCAATCCTCGGCACAGTCTGCTTTAAAACCAACGGTTAGATGCGACATTGTCAACTTTATAAGAGGAGTACATTCACCCAAGTGCCCTAAATGCGTTTCGTTCAGCAGTGAAACAATAGCGTCGGTATAAACAAAGACACACTCACGTGACGCTCGCAAGCAGACACAGAGCTAACAGCTAGCTCAAGCTAGCTAGCGGCGACAAGGCCCTGTTCAGGAAGTAGTGTTGCCTTATAATGTTACCAACCTCAGGGCACAGTCATGGGTACGAAATAAGTAAAGTGTGATTACAAATCAAGCACCGTACTGAGAAAAGGGGGGAACGTTTACTCAAACAACCCGTAAAGTTATGTTTGTTCTGCTAGTGAAAGATGAGCCATTTTCCAGGAGATAGACGGAGCCCATTTTTCTGGCCTCGCGGTCGTGCGATAATTTAGCTCCAATGCTATTTGACTTACTTTTCATTATCTAGCTACAAAAAAAAATAATTAAAATACATGTTGACTTACCAGTGGCCATTCTGTGACGTTGTATATGTAGTTAAAAATACAATGAAATCTGTTTCTTCTGACTAGTTGCTAAAAACCCTGGTTGACATCTACGCAGCGCCACAGAATTGAGCTGTACACTGCGACACTTCCCCCTTATGCGGCTTCTTCTTCTTCCTGTTTGGACAGACTGCTCGTATTGAAAGATAAATAATAACACCGCCGCCTACTGTTGAAAGGCTACAATACAATACACCATGGCCTATAACTGCAGTTTGCGTGCTTTGTTATTAGTTTAAAAAGATTAAACAGACCGTATTAATGTTCATGTCTGATGGTATCTTAATCAATGCTCACTCCAAATACACACCGAGAATAAAGGGATTAAGGAGCATATTGGTTAAGTGTCAGCCCACAATTAACATTGATAAACATAAAATGTAGCCACAAGGCAGAATGAAAGTCATTGTGCATACTTACATCAGCTACTAGGACATTTAATTGAAACGTATTCAGTCATCATTAGCAATATTAGTTCCACCTGTGCTCTTCTTGCTATGAAAGGTTTATGGACACATTGATTGTACTGTAAAGTCTCTTTATGGACAACGTGCCTCATGCAAGAACCAATCCTACAAACAGATTTGTTCTTAAGTAGCTCATAGTGATTTGGGAGGAATTGTCCCATTCACTTATTTTCTCTTAGTTTGAATTTTGTCTCAAATGCAAACACAATCTACAAGTGGTCCAGACCTGTCGTAGGAGTCATGTGCAACTAGTCTGCCGTTATCCAAGTCTGAGTTTTTCATTAATAGATTGTATAATTCATTAACTAAGGTGACTTTTTGTAACCCAGAACAGGATTTGTCATATCAGTCCTTAGAACAGATTTTGTTCAGATAACTTAAACATAAAGGCAATCACACGTCTTGAAACGGGCTGCTGCTGGTAACATTACCGTTAAGTCACTCACGATTACAACATAAACCCACCGCTGCCCCGTGTAAGTTTAATCTCTCAACATTACTACATCGAGAGAATTAATGTGACGGAGCTGTCTGACAACAAATGGCTAAAAGAGGTAAATATATTCATGAAGTGAAACCTTTTTGAATCACAAAAAAACAGTCACTGACCCAACAAATTATTCAAATTTTATTCACAAAAATATGCATGCCTTGATAAAATCAAACTAAGACATTATAAAAGAGGAATGTCAACAACTGACTGTAAGCATGGAAGAAATAAAAACGGTTAAAAAGGCAGTGAAGCATCAGGGTTTAATTGCTAACTAAATACATAAGGCAAAGGTAAAAAGGCACAAGCTGCATTTCAACTGGTTGGCTCCTCAAACTCCCCATATTCACAAAAAAGGACTGACTGACAGATGTGGCGAGACACACCAAATGTTTTGATATGTCTGGTCATCTTCTCCATGTAGTGGTGCATATGTGATTGCACAAGATAAAATAAAAATAAAACATATAAAACGAGCAGAGGTGGTTGTCATATATCCAAGTGTTACTGCCACAATACTCCTCTGCTGTCAGATGCATATCAAATACACAACCGCCATTTGGGAGGCCAGATCTGGTTTAAAGCACAATATTTAAACATTTTACAAATATTACAAGGTACTTCGATTCATTTGCATCATGATTAAAAGCCTGCTATAATGGGAAATAAAAAGTAAATAATCTCACGTTCTTATCTGTAAATGATCTTCCCCTTTGCATCACCGTTTGAACCTCTTAAAGTTACTGTGACTGATAAAATGAACGGCAACGTATGCATAACAGGCAAAATCCCTTCTCAAAAGATAAATGCATACTAGTGATTACAATTCATACATCTTGTCTAGAAGATTTTATGTATTTTAAGTACATTCTAAAGTATTAAAAGATCATCTGAGAGAAGCTGAAGACAGCACCCTTCACACTGCAACAGGAAACGCACAACGCTTCATATATTCACTTAGACACACGCATGATCCGATGTTATTGGCTGTGGTGTTACATCTATAATCCGTTAACCAATTAGATGAAAGTTACAAATAGTGCAAGATGGTAAACTGAATGAGCTTTCAACATTTTCAAAGTAAATATTCATGTTCTCAGTGGAATTATATTGTGTAGACCAAGAGCTGGGGCGCAGTGAGTACCCGTAGCACTCCGAGTGGTCATCCGCTGCTTATAAAGTTATACAGCTGCTTCGATGGACTCATCAATATAAAAGTGAATTTAATAAAAAATAAAAATCTGAAATGAGGATGACTGTTTGCTGCAGACGGGGTAATCGTTGTTGGGTGTGAGACCACGGCTCTAGTGAGGACTGCAGCACACACACATTGTGTAGTACCATTTACAAAATACAGATTGAATTTGCCGAGTGTGTTTACCAACAAAAGCTGCCGAGGTAGTGTTTGCCTCATGATCTTCTGCTACCTGTAGCTCTCATCAACCAGGGTGATGAACACACGTGTAATGTTTATTCATTCAGTCCTGATAAAGTGGTGCTTTTAAAAAAAGGTTTTTATTGTGAGTCTTGTTTTGAGTAGTGAGGCTGAGTCTAAAGCTCTTTAACTCCAGACATCTTGCGAGTAGCGTCCCTTGGTCATCAGTTTCTTGATGTAATCTGTGGCCTGTGTGCGCGTCATGCCTCCCAGCTCTTCTCCTATCTCGTAGAGGGCCGCCTGCACATCATGAGCCATGTTCTTTGCATCCCTAAATCAAGAAAGAGATCGCTTAAGATGTCTAGACGTCTTTGTTTAAGTGTAATTTTCCATATTGTACATTTCTTTGTCTATCTACTGGAGGATTTTTCCCTTTAAATCAAAAATGTTATCATTACTAGCCAGCAATAATGTTCATATCAAACATGGTGGAAGTTATTTGCTATTGATTCATGAATGATGGCAGCATAAACTAATTCTCACTCTTCCACTAGGAGGGGCCAAAGAGAACGTGTTTCCATATTTCAGCATTTGTTTAACCATCCTTTATAATCACATGGTCACAAATTATTAGTGTACGAAAATTCAACAACTCAATTCAGTATTCTTTTAAAATATAAAACACATTAATGTGAAACTTCAGTCTTTTTGAATGCATGTTATTTCATGTAAATCTTTTGCTGGTGAAATGCGTTACTTACCCGCAGACGTAGATATGAGCGTTGTCTGAGTGAATCAGCTTCCAGAGGTGCTCCTTATTCGTCTTCACTAGATGCTGCACGTACACCTTTATTTTGGAAAATGGAAAGAGGAAACACTGTTCATATGAGCATCACATGGTCGAAAAGTTCCACACACACGGACAATAAATAAGTAAAAAAGGGTTTATCAACACACACACACACACACACACGCACACACTAATTATGTCGTGATATTAGATTTTCACCTCACGATTATCATGTAACAATATTGTCACGATATCATCATGTCCATAGAAAAACAAATAATGCTATGAGTCAAATTAAACTTCAAGTGTATTGAAGTGGAGAGAGTCTAGAACCAAAACTGTATATTTAAGGAGTGCTGGATTATTTACCCAATATTATATTATGAGTGTTAACATGATAGCAGTATTTCATTTTTATATATCACAGTTATGGTCAAAACCAGTATACTGTGACATGAATTTGTAATTCAAGTCATTATTTCACAAGTGTCTGAATTAGTTATTCACCAAAACGGTGTTCAGTTACTTCAATAACATGAAGATCATTTTTGGAGGCGTGTTTTTTTACGCGTTTCAGGCAAGAAGAACTTTGAAACGTAGGTCAACATGTCCCAGGACTCCGCCCAAAGTTAAAGTATTCACAACTTTTCGTTTGGCTGCAGTCAGCCACCGCTCTGCTGTGTTTTTCAGTGTAACAACACTAACAACGGTGAGGTAGACGGCCGTACCTTTTGCTCCTGGTCTCTGGAGAAGGCCACATTGAGCTGTGTTAGAACTCCATTCTTCTCTGCGTCCTCCAGCTCCTCCTGGTAGAGATAATCCTCGTTCTTATGTCTGCAGCCGAAATACATCACCGTCTCTCCAACCTCCTTTCCTATAAACAAAACAAAACAAAGAAATGACACAAACATATGTGGAGGTCTTTGCCCTCATCATTCTATACTTGTGGGGACATACGGTTGTGAAAAAAAGGTCAGACAAACAACAACATTCAAAACACACACACAGTGTGTATAAATACCTTGTTGTTTGAGCCAGGCTCTCTCTTGGATGAAGCCCATGAAGGGAGCGATTCCTGTCCCAGGGCCGATCATGATCACTGGGTTGGTGGCCTTGAAGGGCAGGCGGAACTGAGACTTGCGGATGAACATGGGAACGGCGGACTTGTGGCCGTTGTCAGTGACCAGTTTGTTCTTCAGCCAGTTGGTGGCAACTCCCTTGTTGACGCGGCCAGTCGGGGTCTCGTACTCCACCACCACGGCGCAGATGTGGATGCTGTTGGGGTGAACCTACAGAACGCGGTAGAGTTACCAACAGCCCCCTGCTTTAATTCTCAGACCTGAGCAGAACTTTTTTTTTGCTTCTTTGCTGCTAACACCCGTATCAACAACAACAACAAAAAAACATTTGTAAAAGAACAAGTTTGTGACACAAGTTAAAAGGACAGAACTCGGCCCGTCATGGGTGATTTACCAATGAATTACCTTTGAGGAGGAGGCAATAGAATAATAGCGAGCCTGGAGACGAGGCAGCAGCTCACACATGTGGTCAACGGGAGGCCTCAAAGAAGGCATATCCTCCAGGATAGCTAGGATGTTTCTACTGGCGCCCAACACCCAATTCTGGTAGAGAGCCTGCAGAGACACGGCAACAGAAAGACAATCGCATGAAGCACAAGAGGTGGAAAAGGGGCATCAATAACATACAGAGATGAGATGTAACTGCAGATGTGTTTCTATAACATCAACTAGATAATAACATTATTCCAACACCAATTCATCGTTTCCACCTGGCACCGACCTTGCCCTCAGGTGAGGAAGAGGCCATCTTGCGCATGTTCTCCTGGTCTTTGGGGTCGGAGGCGTACTGGGCCAGCTCATAGAGGACGTTGGTGCGAGGGGAGTTTGTGATGTCCAGGTAGTGAGTGAGGGCTGTGCGGTAGGAGGTGGGGCACGGGAAAGGGTGCTTCTTGTTGGACTCCTCTGCAAAATGTCAACATATAAATACAACATCAACACTATAGATCAATTTACTGTTCTAATTAATCTGAGCAGTAAATGCTTTCTACGTTTGTAGAGCTTCCCGTCACCTTGACCGTTATTCATTTCTCGTTTCAACAATGTGTGAAACATAAGGACAGTTAAATGCCATTTTTCTTGTTGTATTACTACACTGTGTGTCTATTAAAAGCAGGCTTTAATTCATTTCATTTTGATTCGAGCTTTGTATTGTGTACGAAGTCATTTATCACGAAGCCCTTACTGTAGTTGTCATGTTCAATAATGTTAATAAACACCGAACAGAAGCTATTAACTATCAATTATGCCACTACAAGTATATTTGATAACCTTCACGACGACAGGAAATGAATGTAATTTATAACAAAAGTCAACAACTTATATTACAGCAATAACACTCGACTGCAGTAATAGAACTCCCATACAATGCATCTGCTGCAAGTCTAGATATCAAGGGAGGCTTTCGTGAGAGGGTTTCAGGGACGAGTCAGTAAAGTCAACGTGCTTCAGGCTTTCAATGCCATACCATCAAGGTTGTTAAGAGAGATAACCGCATCAAGGTCCACTCCAAGGACTTGTCCCAGCTTGTTCACCAATGCAGAGTCATTTGTGGGGAAAACGGCAACGTGGTCTCCCGACTCATATCTGAAATCACAGATGGTGACAAATTCAGACTTTGACCTGTATTCATAAATTAATCATGAGCTTTCTTTTTTTTTTTCATTGAGTCAAAGGGGAGTTAGCTACAGACACATCCAGCCGTTCTCACCTGATCTTGGAGCCCGTTATGTCTAGCTCCAGGTGCATAAGATGTCTATCGCCAGCTTTGTTGAGTCTGCGGTTGACAGTGACTGGGGCCAGGAACGGGTTTTTCGAATCATAGGGCCTGTAAATAAAAGGGAAACACTTGTATGTAAAAAGGCACTTTCAAAAGGGTTGAACATAGAGCTCACAAGAGAGACGTTAACATCTAAAAAAGAAAAGATCTCCAGTGTCCACTAGGGGGCAGAAAGCTACATTTCTTAGAAAGTGAACTCTGGTAAACATGTGGGTGAAATGTGAGCAGTGACTGAGCACAAAGGACTTTCATGATGAATGAGTTCTGGTCGTGAGCAGCATCTTTGCTGAAGTACTTACGGCTTTTGGACCTCAAAACTCTTCAGGCGACCAATCTCTCCCGAGTACACTTTGTTCATGTTGATGTCGGTGTGCTCCTTCAGCTCGTACTGCCGAATGCTGGGAGGGAAAATAACATGTCAGTGTCTTCAGACGACGCAGCACACATACATACATACTGAAATCCTGGTGAAATGAAAAAAAAAATGATGTCAAGATGACAGACTTGTTCTTGTTTTTTAGGATGAAGTATGCCCACTTAAAAAAATATTGTTGGCATTTGTTAATTTCACATACAGATGGGTGGGGTTAATCATAAATCGGATATGTTCCGTTATATAATCAGTCTTAGTCAAGATATGGATGTTTAAAAAAAAAGAACTCCACTCGGGTGGAGTACAATTTTAAAACCAGGCCCATATGAAGCTGATCTGAAAACTAAAGACTCTCAAGGCCTTTATCATCACATCAAATTGTTACAAACTCCGTGATACGTAAAAACAATCAATGTATGTTGACACTTTGTTTATTTGACCAGCTGATCATAATCACAACTCTGATTTTATGTTTTGATCATGGTGCGAATATGATATTGTTTAATATTAAACGTGAGAAGATTTTTGGTTTACATGAGTGATTGTGTAGATGAAATACCAGATTATGTTGAAAATCAAGTATTATTCAAGGAGTATATTTATATTGAAGCATATTTATAACCTTGAAAACTAAATTAAGTATTTTCCAAACATTCAAGACTTTGTACAAAACCTTGTTTTGTATTTTCTTCTCTAAACCTCAGCTGAAGGAACATGGTCAACCTGAAAATAATGCTACCTTATCTTATAAAATAGACCCTATGTGCAAACTAACTTTTATCTAAAGAAGATTTACTTCAGAGCACATAAGTTAGTGCCCTGTCATCATCTGTTTAATGTTCCCGGCTTTAAGACGGTACAAAAAGAGCTGATAAAGAAAGAGGTTTAATGTACAGAACGGGACAAAATATGTTCAGTGAAAAGAAGAAAAACTTGAAAAGGTAAAAATGTCTGTGAATGAACCTTGAATCATCTCCTAAGGCTTCAACTCCAAAGTGCTCACAGACGGCCGGCCAGAACTGCTCTCTCCACGAAACGAAGTCCTCTTCCAGACTGAAAGACAAAACCCAGCCAGTCAGCAGAGAAAGACATGGAAATACAACTTTATTCAACGAATTACACGTCTTATCTAGATATTTACATGTACATTTCACATATACAAGACTCGAGAATGATGGACTCTCTTTTGAAAAAAGGCTACCGTGTACTTACATGTCCACAGCCCGTTATTTGTGCTGCACCGAACACCTTTACACTCTCTTTACCTAGTCATCATTTCCTTTTTGGCACTTACTTGCCATCATCGTCTCCTAAACCGAGGTCAAAGATGCGCTTAGCCCCGAGTTCCTCCAGCCTTTTGTCAACGTATTTTCCCATTGCATTGTAGTGTTCATACGTCTTGTTGCCCAAAGCAAATACCTGGAGACAGAACAGGGCACAGAGACAAACCATCAGTGTGCACGTGGCTTAATCCTAAAGCAAACAAAGAGTTCATCTGAAAATGGAAAAGCACGCGAATGTTTATCAAGTTGTTGTCAGGCAATTAACTCTACTTAAATACAGAATGAAAACAACGTGCCATACTGAATATTGTCTGACAAGAGACCCCGAAAAGATCTCTGTGACTGTAATGTATGTCGTGGCTCAAACACATGACCACAGACAATAGATGAAATACAGCAGAAAGGACGCGATGGTGAATTTCCCACAGTCAAGTTCTTCACTAGAATGAGGCCAGAGGCTCTGCACCCCAACAATGACACAATGACACACACACACACGCACAGAGGGCAAGAATAGCTGCTGAAAAGCTGTAGCTAATGGGGATCTAAATAAACTTAAACAGACAACACACAAAGCCCTTTCTTTCACACAAAGGCCGAGCCAGCTCATGCTAGTGGAGCCTGTACGTCAGCGAGGCAAACGGACATAGCGTGACTCACTAATTAAATGGGTTGTGGTCCAAACTGACACGCAACAGTACCTCTAAGAAAATATCAAAGGGGAATCATTTGCATTGTTATTGCGCAGGCGTTTGGTAGGGAGCTAAACAGAAGCTATTCAGTAAATGTGCACAAACATGGTCACTCATTGTAAGTCTATTACATCAACTGAACTCGTGATTTTAAAATGAATCAATTTAAAGTCAATCAACAGACCATTCATCAGCAACTGTTACAGCACACTATTAATAGTTCAGTGATTTGTAATGCCACATGTTGAATGGTTTCTCAGTTGTGAGCAATAAATGAATTCTGGTCCTGAATTACTGTACATTTAATATTTTGTTTTATTGAGTTTGTTTGATGTGGGCTCGATGATGTCACACTGGGCTCTAGGATATTGTAACGGGCATTTTTCACCGTGTTCTGATGTGGTATGGATCAAACGATTAATTGAGATGAAACTAAAGGATGGATTAATTGACAATTTAAATAACCGTGAGCTGCAGAACAGAGTGTAACACAAGGTTTGTACGGTCACTGGCACCATGCATGCTACTGTCCCCTTTGTGGTGTGTGTTGTGCTTATTAAAGGGATAACCTAATGCCATCACGTTTATGCACCACTAACAACATCATTCCTATACAATCACATTTTATAACAATTTTGACGACTCTCAGAGTTCTTCTGAGCTTGTAAAGTATTAAAAAGACATAATCTGAGCATTAAGACTCACTGTGTAGGTTAGTCCGGAGAGATCTTCGTCATCGTTTTCCTGCAGCCAGTCGTAGAAGTCCTGGGCGTTATCGGTTGGGTCTCCTTCACCATAGGTGGCCATGCAAAATATGGCGAGGGCGTTTTTAATTTCAGACAGACGGGACAGCTCCCCCTGGAACATGATGAGACATAATAATCAGAGGCAGTGAGCTCTGAAGAACTAATCATTTTGAGGAAGTCTTCAATATTTAGCAATGCAATTTAACCGACTGCCTCAAGAGCTGCCCTGTCAGCAAACAAGTTATTACAAAAGACTAACAAATCAAAGTATATCTTTCTTTCAAGCCTATCCTGGTTCTCAAAGCAGTGTTGCCGCACATTCTTGGATGAAGCATGAGGTCGTCATTTTTTGCACTTTGAATAATTGTGACTGAAATAACTTGCTCATCGTGATCCGAGCACACGCTCCTTGCGTGTCTAGTACCGCAGAGTACTCTGGCATTATTATAAACTCTTATTTGGCTCGGTTACAATCTGCCATGGTTTGTGTATTATGTCGTCGTCATCACGGTTACAGATTATAACCCCTGAGGTTTAATGGTTTCTTTGCCAAAGTAACACAGAGAGACCTCTGTTAATTTAAAAAAAAATCAGAAGTCCGAGTGTCTTTCCACTGATGCAAATTACCATTTCATACTCCTCTGGATCGGCAGCCATTCCTTTCATGCCGTAGCGCTGAGCGTCTTTGGACAGTCTGTTGGCGAACTCCTCTCCCGTGCCCGTCTGGGAGCCGTAGAACACGATGATGTTCTTGCCCTGGTCACACATGGACATTGACTTGCATTAGCTCGGGTCGTGTAAAAACGTTCTCCCACAACTACAACAACAAGCTCAATAAATGTACTTTCTCCCACATTGCCATCTAGAGTGGCGGGGAGATGATTTTAGCACAATTCAAACAGCAAAAAAAGACTAAATAACATGTACATCTTATCCATCTGTGCATGTATTTGTAAGAATCCTGAAATACTTTTCCTTGCCTACAGTGTTGCCATGATAATTCATAACAAAGAACAGAGGGTAAATTAAAGGGCACTGTGGACCATTACCATGGTATCTGAACTATTTGCTGCAAAAACCACATGATTCAAAACCACAGTCATTTTCTCAAGGCTGGCTTGTAAACTGTGAAGCATCAAAGTCAAAACTGTGTTTCTACATCTAGAACTGCACACAGTTTTATCACATAAGCAGAGGAGACTATTACAGTCATCGTATAAGTGATGAAATACATGAAGTCAGCATTATATTCTTCATCCACTGAGCAGGAAGAGGTTAACTAAACTTACTAAAACTACTGGGTTCGATCAACACCTGGTGAAGGGCCTCAATACTATTTCAAGTTAAACTATTTCAAGTCCAAATGGCTCACAGTCTCCTTTTAAAACCCTGAGTAATGTTTTGAAACAACAGCAACCAAACTGCTTCTGGAGAACAACTCTATGATGGAAACATGAGACATGAGACATCGAACACAACTGAAGCAGACGTGACAGGAAGCACTAAGTAACATGACTCACTGTTTTCTTCATTTTCTCGATGAAACTGGTCTCTCTTGTGGTGGGTGCTCTGGGGGAAGAAAAACAGATTTGACTTGTTATTAAAGTAATAATTAGGCTAAAAAACCCCACAAAGAGACAACTTCTACCTACTATCAATAACCATGTTCACAATCAGTTGTGGGACATTAAATGGGAGGGACCATCTCAAACCCAGAAATCCTAATCTTTACTGCAAACATGGTTTAATTAAGCTCAACTTCTTTCACCAAAGTTATACATTCCGTGTCCGCAAAGGGTCCGTGTGATGTACATGTTGTGATCTGCGTAGGGTGTCCTTGTAGGCTGTGTGCGGATCTACTGCGCATGTGTGGAACGACGCGTCCTCCAAGCGGACAGTAACAGAAATACTCTACGTCCACCGTGTTCACGTACATGTCCGTTTGGGAGTATAGCCGAGGCTTTAATCGTCTTCTAGGTAAAAGGCTCACAAACAAACAACAGATTAGAACGGGTTGATAAGTCAATATTATCACTGACTTATAGCGAACTGCAGTGTCAAGGCCATATGATCACGTTGATCACAATTGTAAATAATGTTGATGATTCTAAGCAAACTTTCATAAAAGAAAAATGGGAAAAAAAAGTTTTTGTTTTAAGCATGTGAAGGGTTTTGTCTGATGTAACATTTCATTAAATATCATAGATGCAAATAAGTCCACATTGCACCAACTCTTGGGCCATGTGCACTTATTGTCTCGTCATTGTTAGCGTCATTCCTACAACGACAGGGAGTAGCAGAGCAGCGACTCAGCAACCGTACAAGCATGAGTCATACCGACTGTGTGTACAGTAAGCATACCGGTAACATGAGCACATCAAAGGGTGAAGCGGTTGATACGTTGTTATTACCACTGGCTACACCTCATGGAAATTCAAACTCTTGATTCAGGTTCATCCAGGGAGTAATTAACGAACGGAAACAGATCAAAACAACATGTGCACACACACACACACACTGTGAATATCTATTATTGAGCCTAATAAAAGGCAACGCCGCTTCATTCAGCATCAAAGGTCCAGCTGCAATTCTGTCTGCACCGAAAAAATGAATATTACGGCTACACATAACTACAAGCAGAGGTAGAATGTTTTCAGATGTTCCACATCTGAAAGCAACAAAGCTGTAGGAGAGCCTTAAAAGCTGCAAGAAACAGAGACAATGAATGTATTTGCGATATGCGACCTCTGCACACCTCTTTTCTGTGGATGCTTTAGGTTGTAAATGGACTTAATGTGTTTCAGTAGCAGGCATGATGCCCAACGCGTCATAAATATGGGCCCCGGTGGTTAATACGGGCTGCACTCTGAAGCGAGGCGTAAATTCCAGATTACAATTTAAAACAGGCTTTTGCCCCCAAGCTGAGGCATTCCTTAGAGCTTTAGCGGGCTCTTTCTGAGAGGTTATCAGCTGAGAGCTTCAGACTAATCCGCCCCACAGACACTCAAGAGGGAGGATCGTCTGAGCATCAGTAGAAAGATAGTAACGAGAGCTCACAATCTTCAGTATCTTAACAATGTGTCAACAAATGCAAAGCATCTTGAGCTTGTGGGAAATTCAACAAGAAGCGCATACAGCAAAAGATAGGCCTTTTGGATTGATTTCTCCATCTGTGTAACTCTCAATAAAACTAACATTTAATGATATTCTGGGACATGGACGATCATCATCATACTATAAAAAGTCTTTTAATCTCACTAGCGTACAAAGTCTTAATGGGAAGAATATACAGGAAAAAAGCATTCTGACAAACACAAAAACAGATCATAGTTGACGTGCAACTAGTTGCATCCTCATCAATATTATATCAACATTATTTGAAGTAAACAAAGTTGGCTTTGCATATCATACGTTTTTAATGTCAGGATTTCTAAAAACAGAAATAAAGTATTCTGCTGAGACGGTCAGTTCGGCTCTGATAACGCGCACATGGCCTCATCATCTTGAACACCTTTTCCTACTGATGCATTAGTGGTTTTCATTGTTATTGTTTGAACAATCTACAGCTCAGTCCAAATACTTCAGGGCTCATCATCTGTATATGCGGTCAGAATAAACTTTCCATTCATTCCTCCATCCAGCAAGTAAAACCTTTTCAAACAAGCACGCCGAGTAAATTCAGTCTTAATCTGCAAACACTCAAACGTGGAGGTAATCTCACTACGATCAATGACATGCTCTTCATTTTGCAGTCTGACCCCAGTAGAACTAAACAAGCCTGAAGATGTGCAACACAACAGTAACCGACTGCACAAACTGTGTTTGAGGAGCTTGTGGAAAAGAGGGGGGGGGGAAACGAAGACACAATAATCCTATTATGTTTGGAGTAAAACAGATTTGATGACTATCTTTTACATAACTCACTGGGAACATTGTCTTCTTCTTCTTGCCAGTCTGTGCTAGAAACAAGTAAATGACACTGTGGAGAGCTACATTTGGAAACAAGCCACGAGTTACACACTTAACAAATCCCTTACAAGGTGTCAATCACAAACGTACACGCCCTCCTGTGATCTGTGCCATCACACTAAACAGTAGCTGGTGGCAGGAGCAGTGAATCAAACACTACACTCACCTCTCAGCAGCATCTCTCCTGTCCTCTGGCAGGGAGAAGACACAGCCCATGGCATGCAGCCCTGTAGCTCACCACCGGCAAGGCCACGCCGGGAACCGCCACGCTCAAAATCAGAAAGCAGGACGTCAACACTCCAAAACCACTGGAGGAAAAAACAAAACAAAAAAAAAAAAAACAGTCCAGAAAGCGCGGCCCGGACACTCGCAGGTTCAGAAGAGCTGCTTAGCCTTCACCCTCAGAGGCTCCAACACAATCTGAACTCTGCCTCTTCCTGTGCTGCTCTCTGAAACCAGCAGCGTCTGTTCTGCACACACACACCCACACACACACACACACACACACACACACAACTCCACACGCACAACTCCACATGCACAGCCCGACAAGCCCCGTCAGTGTCTGGCAACCGCTGAGGACACAATGGTGGGAAACTGACTTTCCCATAAAACGTAGCCGAGCTGCAGACCCACACACACTTTTGACTCACACAAAAAAAACACACACACACACACACACACACACACAATGAAACACTCTCGGGGCTGAAAATGCCTTCCCTCCTCATCCCCGCCCCCTTTCCTCTCCGGTCTGAAAGGTGTTTGGAACGAAAAAGTCTACAAGGTCCATTCCGAGTATTTGGCCGGTTATCAGAGCAACTCTCTCGGTGGACCATTGAAGGAGGGGAGAGGGGAGAGGGGGTAGATTTTCTGAAGTATCCCCCGCCCTCATCTCACTGGAGGAGAGAGGGGAATGTCATTGCTATGGCAACCTCATTTATCATAAAAGGATTCTATTTGTGACATGGCCTTTCACCAATGGCAGAGCAGCTCAGCCCACACACACACACACTAAAAAGAAAAAACAGGGGAGTGGGGAAAGAAGAATGAAAAAAAAAAAAAAAAAGCAACTCAGGGCAAAGAAAGGGTTGCTTGTCTTTTGCCTCAACTTTCCACCTTTGAGGAGGACCCACAAAAGCAGCTTGGCTCGCCCTCCTCGTTCGCTCTCCAGGGAACTTTCAAAATGGGTTCGGGGCCAAAAACAAAAGCACAGGAAAGACTACGCCCCCTTCATAACGGTTAGGTAATCACTGCTCCCTTTAAGGGGAGGGGACACCAGCTCCATGTTCTCTTCCTGTATTCCCGCCTTCAACAGATGCACACTCTTCCTAAAGGGAAACGTGCTCCACAGGGGTCTCCCTCCACCCCCCCCCACACACACACACACACACACACACACACACACACACACACACACTCGTTCGATCAAACCTCCCGTCTTCACACAAATGGTCAGGATCTCCCCCCCCCCCCCCACTTGGCCTCCAACACTGTCTCCATTCACAGAACCACGCAAGACCTCAGCCACACAGCGAGTGAGGCTGCCGCTGGCCCGAGGCTTTACTCTGGTGACCAAAGGAACTGTGTTGTGGGTGGGGCGGGACTTAAAAAGTGGCCAGTGGAAGGAGGGTCTGCTGAAATGAAGGCAAGCCTCCAAACCCACCACGGAGTGATGAGTAAGCCCGTCGCTATTTTTACTTAATCGCCTGGTTATTTGAGTTTCCCCGAGATCTTCTTTACATTATCGCTAGATTCAGAGAGTGAAATACCATGTGGGTACGTAGTGCTCCGGTGTTATGCCGCCTTACACAGACTCAATACGCAAGACTTCATGGCTTCAAGCCAAGGCAACTTGGCTATAGACACTTTGCACACATATCACCGAGGCTAATGTTGTTAATAAGGCCACTCACACTCACAGAACTACACAACAACTATACCCTGCAGCACACGTCCACAAATCTTGTATTTAATTGTTTTACTGGTGAAGCAATGTGACAAAAAAATAAATACATTTAGTGACATAATAAATGAAGACAGACGTAAAGACAAGACACCGACAATAACATAAAGCAGTTACGATGACGTAGGTAATGACATGATAGGAGTCCGGGGGTATAGATTCAATTAGATTGGGTTACGTAGGGGGGTGTGTGTGTGTGTGTGTGTGTGTGTGTGTGTGTGTGTGTGTGTGTGTGTGTGTGTGTGTGTGTGTGTGTGTGTGTGTGTGTGTGTGTTTGTAAAAGAGGCAACAGTATACATCCGAGTAGTCTATGAGATGTGTGTCAGAAAGACAAAATCTGGCTCTTTGTGCAACCTGTTGCAGCTCTGGCTGTGTCACTGATGGTGTAAAATCATTTTTTGGGAAAATTGAAAAGTGTGAAATCATTTTTAGAGAACTGAGCTGATATCTCTGAGTGGATGTCTGCACACCACCTGGAGGTAAACCTTGACAAACATCTGAGCCGCTCTCCCGTCCGTGACCTCTCCGTCGCCATAGAAAACTCTGTGCTGTCTGATCCTCTGATCCTCACCCAGTAGGTGGTGCAGGTTCTGGTTCAGGCTCTTGTCATCTTGCTCCTACACTACTGTAACTTAAATACTGGATAATGTGTCTGCATGTGCAATCTGACCTCTGCAGCTCATCCAGAATGGAGCAGCCCGGCAGGTCTTCAACCTTCCCAACTTCTCAGACATTACTCCGCTCCTCGGCACGGTCTCCCGGCGGCTGCTTGAACCCGATTCAAGACGCTGGTACTTGTGTATCGGGCTGTGAGTGGCTCAAGCCAAATCCTACATCTAGGCCATTGTTAGACCATACACCCCAGCCCGTCCACTACGCTCTGCTACTGCCACTCGGCTTGCTACTCCCTCACTACGGAGGGACCCTCGGCTCTATTAAGTCACTACTGTTTGCTGTCCTGGCTCCACAATAGTGGAACAAACTCCGTCACAGGCCACAAAAATACAAATAAAAAAAAATGCTGCCTCCCCGGCCCAAGTCTGCTGATTAAACTTTGAAGATAAAATCAAGTGTCCTTCCACATTACCGAACTGTCCTGAACCGCTTTTTCTCTGGATAAGATTGGCAACACAACAGTTTCAGAAGAAGCTATTTAAAATATCAATCAGTGCAGCAGAGCGAGAGGTAAAACATTGTTGCAGTAAACAATTTAAAGGCCTTTGCAAACATTGAATAATTTCGCTGAATAGCCACTCAAACGAATAACAAGGATTGAGGTTGACTCACAACAGCACTGCCGTGAGACATAAAATGAACAATAACACACAATTAAATGGTAATGATTTGTACAATTAATCATCACACTAATGTGTCACGATTGTGACAGCCCTGGTTATGAGTGAAGGGAACAAGCTCCCACGTCAGAGAGAGAGAGAGCGAGGGAGATCAGATACGTTAAGTAACAGAGACGTTGATAAAGAGCAAGGAGAGTGAAACAAAGGTCGCTACTAGTGGAACATTTACAAACTTTAAACCGTGCACTCTCACACACTTGCTTTAGGGTCCATGTAGTGTCAACTAGACACAGACTGACCTAAACTAGACTGCTGGAATGAAATAAGATACAAGCAGATCACTGACGACGCAGACACGCACACACCATTCTTCTTTAAGCCATGCCCAATGACCAAAACATGGCGACTAAAAGAAGAAGTATGTTAAGAATCTGTTAAATCTACACAATCCATAAGATAAATAAAGCATGATCTAAAAGATACGCACTCTTCCTCTTAGCTTAAGGGCTTCAACGTATTCCTTTACCTTGCAGAAGCCTTTGTTGTTTTCCTCTTAAAGATGTAAAGATGTAGACTTTTTTTGTTTATTTATTATGAAAGCCATGGTATACTGGGACGGATACTCACGGCGTGTCGAGCTTCTTGAATTCGGGGATGGGCTCGGGCTTCTTGCGGGACATGAACCAGTAAACAACAATGCCGATGATCAGGGTGAAGAGGAAGAGGTCCAGGTTGCTGAAAAGAGGCTCCTCTTCATCAGCCATGGGCTCGGTGTGGGCGGCGGTCTCAGCGTCCATGTCTGTCATGTTGACCCTCTACAGAGGGACGGGACAAACAGCGTTAGAACCGTCATGTTATAATGACTAAGCCAGCTGTAATTAAACAATCTGCATTCTAAAATCAGTGTCAGTTCAACAAACTGGGGGCTCTGGCATAAAACTGGTTAAAATGCTGCACAGAACCATATGATTGCTAACATATGTGAGCGGTATTCCACATGCCATACTCTACAACGATGGCTTTTGTGCATGCGTTATTGGACAATCGGCTCTATACACACTGTAACATCGTGACGCACTGCTTTTGGACACAAAATGACTTTCTTGTCATGCAGCTCTTTACACACGGAGCACGAAAAGCACATCGTGTTCAGCGCTCTCAAGTGTCAACTTGGTTGAAGGAGTGAAAACAATGGGATCAGGGTTTCTCCCGATTCCTGTAGGCCGGCGAGTCCGCAACTAGATGACAGTTTGATCGACACAGCCGTGAACTCAATACAGCGCTGGCTTGCTCACTGCTTCATTTATTACCGACATATTAAGGAAACCACTTCATCTATGACGCACTGAGGTGCCAAGTAGGTACAGAAGTTACTGCGATACCGGTTTGTGATGCTATTGTCCCATTACTTTCGGGTTTGTACTCGCTAGTTTTGCAATAGCCTCTCATTGTGCCCTTTACCCTGTCTAAAGTATAGCCTGACCAACACTGGATTTTAAAGGAAGATATACATTTAAAAAAAAGGTCTGATAACAATACATTGGCTGATGTTCACATCTGTTTGCTTATGCCCAACTTAGGCCAAACTTAAAACATTTGAGTTATGATCGCTTCAATTTGGTTATCAAAGACCAAGATATGTACTAAAGGGAACATTTTAAATTTGTAAAATAAACCTGCCAGGGCTCGCAGAGCTAAAACTATCTCCACAAAGAAAGGTCCGGCTACACACTGCGTCTTGTTTGTTTTTCTTTAAACCAATTACAATCTAGATTTGAGAGTGCTGCTGTTATTATTGGACAGCGGCCAGCCCAGTATAGAAGAAGAGAGACATTAGACATACAACAAAAGCCCCCCAGCTGGAATCTAACAAGGAACAGAACCGTAACCACTTGTGGTGCATTTGAATTGCATTGTATTCTACTGAAAGGGAGTATTTTGTCCACCACGATTCTATCAACGAGGATAGATTACATATTGTTGTAATAAAAATAAGTCTGATCATCCGGGAGTTAGGGTAATGGCCACAAACACATAAATACACAAAAGAATATGCATAAATCATTTACAGTATCATCGTCTCCTGTCTGTTGTGGTGGAGTATGTTGACTACTTTACACAGTGATCTCCCCACAGAGTCAATTAGCACCTCCTGTCTGAGGTTAAACGTGTCATATATGTATAAAAATAGCAGCAACAACACAAGCAAAATAACTATTTCAACTGTTAAGAACTTAATTACTGATTCTAATTTGTTCTTGTAGATTTCACACACAGTGGTGAAGGATAACAAGCAGTGTCCCGGGTATAGCCACACAAACCCTTAACAAACAGTGTGTATACTGTATACTTCAATGGCTGTTACTATTGGGAGGTTTGAATGACCAATCAAATCAGACATGGACGAGGTTCACAAGAGTTCATCCTAACAATTCCCCCCCGGCTCTTCTTCAGCTTTAAGCAAATGATTACGCAACACTCAGAAATCACGTAAGAGGCACCGGTTTCCCAAAGCGTGCAGGAAAGTTGCACGTGCAATGTAGACACCTGCTTAAATTCGTTAAATTGAGGAATATCCAATTTAGGTAGTTTAGAACAATAACGACGTAGGTGAAGTAAAACGAGGTAGTTTAATAAGATAACCAGCGGTAGAGAGACATCGGGCCCGGACTACTGCCTGGACTAACAACATACACTATGAACAACATGACAGCTCGATGAGGAGACTAACAAGTGTTAACACATAACATGTGCAAAGATTGGAGAACGACTTCCTCCAAGGAGACATATGTTTTCGTAACGAGGAGTCAGCGGTTCTCTTTCGATACTGTTCCACTGACAAACATGAAGTGCAGATTAAGTTTCTAGTTTTGGTGTAAATCTATTCACGCTGCCGCGTAGTTCACACAGACTGTCACAGACTAAAGTCGATGCAGAACCACTAAGATTGGTGAGTTTGGTGCAGTGCTTACCTTCGCCTCCCCTCTTTGTGTCAGGCTCACACTGTGTTCAACACGGAAGGAAACTTTCCGCCATATCGGATCAAACCAACTCAACCCGGGCGGCGGGGGTGGACTGCTGCACGTTTAACGTCAAATAATTTAAATCTAGAGATGGTAAAATGTATTGATACACAGCGGATGTTTGTCTTTTAAAAATACGGTTTATCTATAGATTGTCCGCTTAAGTAAAATGTGCTTATTTACCAATTTCACTTAACACGTGATTAAATGTGGACCGGTCTGTACAGGCATTACCTAACACCACTGAGCGCACGTTACGTGCATTGCGATAGTAATGTTGATACGGAAGTTATACATTCACGGGCGCAGCAGGCCATGGGTCATGGTTGTGTAATTCAACCAGCAGACGTGTGTATCCTCGACAGACTGAAGGGCAGATCCATCAAAAGCGTCCTGCGCTACTTAAAGGGTGTTTTGTTCACAGTTCCACATAGCCCAATAACCTGTAAGGGGTTTCTACCTACATATTAAGTAAAAGTAGCAATGCCAAAAATAACAACAACTCTGTTTTAAACAAAACTTCAGAACTATTAACCCCCAAAAGTACTTAACGGTATTCATTAGGGAGCATAATGACCCCTCTCAGCAGCCGAGTACTGTACTAAAGTACAATTTTAAAGCATTTTAACTTTACTTGAGTCTTTTCTTCTTAACTGTGTGTGCATCGAGATTCATTGTGTTTTAAATACTAAGACTCCTGTACTAGGTCTATTTAATGGGGTACATTTATAGCCATGGTATAGCTAATTTTACTTAAGTAAATAACCTTCTAAATACTTCTTCAACCACTGCCTATTAGCATTAGAATATGTTTTATTATTATTGTCATTAATTTAGACTGTCTGGCAGTTAATACAATGAATCACATTTTTATAAGATCATCACAGGTTTTGTACAACATGCAAAATAATTTGTTATTGCTTTCAGAGTAAAATATATAATATTTTCGCCTGTAATGTAGTAAAATGTAAAGTAACACTAAATGGAAATACTCAAGTAATGTACAAGTACAACACAGGGAGGAAAGAAATGTCCAATGTTACATAGTGAGAGATAATGAGTTTTACTTTTCAATCCCTGCAGGGAAACTCAGAGTTGAAACGCCCAACTCAACCACATAAAAGGCTTGAAAAAAAGAGGACTAAAGGGCAGCAATCAAACATATTCAAACAAATGCACAAGCACAGACTTTGTAGTACTTAAAAAAACAGATTCACAGAGGCTAGTAAAAAGAAATACTTTATTGAAGGGTGCTTTTATTCCTTTCATTTGACTAATTATACAAAGAGAAGAACATAGAGGTTTTGTGGAGCATAATTCAACCTTTAATGGTGATTGATTAGACATCAAATATTGTTTTTACATGTTTTGTAATGATATTTAAGACTTATAATGAGTTGGTTATATAATAGCACAGCAAATACTGTTTATACCAGCAGTAATGATAATGCTCTTAATTTGGAGAGTAGCATTTGAGACAATATGTTGTAGATGTTTGTTGTTGTTGTTTGTTATCATAGTAGGCCGTCACAGATTCTTTGGTTTCTGATTCCTGCTCTTGACCTTGTGACGGACCACAGCAACAGTGGTGAAGAAGTTTCCCATGAACACAATAAGGAAGCAGAGACCACACATCAAGACCTGGCATCACAAGGAACACAGAGAACAACGAGTAAGCATGACAGCTTTCATTAATCATCATTTCCTTAATATAAGCTGGGGATCAGATGGGCATGCAATTTCATTCAAATCCATTGTAATGTAACCCTAGGCTGTAAAAAGTGAACACACGCCTCTAGCCATGCAGGTAATACGATAATAAGTAGGCAGGGTAGATTATTGGTGATTAGATAGCAAATCTTGAATAATATACCAGCAGGTAAAAGGTGAAATTATAAAAACTTGTGAGAACACTGACCTGCCATTCTTTACAGTCCGGGAGCTGAGCCATTCTGAAGAGAGAGATGCTATTGAAGAGCTGCCAGAACTGCAAGACAAAACAGGAGGACTTCAGATTTAAGTGTTTGTAAAAAAGTGAATGCATATACTTTGGTGTAGCACAGGCATGCTCAAGCTTAAGCTATCATTCAGATCTCCAAAAACCTTAACATTGTCTCAAATCATGCCCCAAAAGTGCTGAATAATATCAATTCTACAATGACATCAGCATTTGTTTTTTAAACAGTTCTGCCATCCAGTCTAAACCATGACAAAGCAAGATTTGAAAGCAGTACTGAGAGGACATTTCTCAAGTTCAATCCGAATGTACTCACATGACCAAAAAACAGGAAGGGCAACAGGAAAGTCAGCCCTTTCCACATCCACGACTGAAATCCCTCTAAAAACAGAACAGAATAGAGTTCAAATGTATTATTGTTATTATCTGTTTATTACAACAGTGACAATGAGAAGCTCCAGACATGCCTGATGGAGCATCACTGTCTCTCAATAGTCCAAAATCTTCACTGCATTTTTTAATTATGATGTTCAGGCTGAGTGAGCCTGTATTCTGTGTCTTTGGTGCGTCAGTGTATCTCACCCACGGTCAGATCCATGTTGTGTCTTTCTCCCAGGGCTCGTAGCCTGTACAGACATCCGCTCTGATAATAGCACTGCAGACACTGAACAAAACCTGTGAGTTACAGATGAAAGAAACACTCATCAGGCTTTGATTTGATTCTGAAGGGTTTGAACCATGAATGCTTTTGAAGTATTTTGACCGTACTTTGATACAAGGAGTAGGCAAGGAACTGGTTCCTGAATGTCTTGTACAGGTTCCCATCTGGCCTTATCGGTGTGAAAGGGAGGACACGTGTTATTATATAGGATGTGTTTTCTAATGGCAACAACAGTGGTAGGGATCACAGCAAGCATTGTATGAATTACATTTTCTGAATGGGTTAATATAGAGTTTCATTGATTCTTAATCTGTTTTTATCTTCCTGTACTCACCATGTCAACATTACACCGGACAAAAAAGCTGAGATGTAGTGATGGAAAACCCACCAGCCCTTGATTCTGTAATGCAGGACACATTTTAAGTAGATATTAGGTTTTATGTTTTACACTTTGTTTAACTTACTTGCTTAAATCCCATTTGCTTGAGCAATAATGAATAATTGCCTTTAATACTGTAAACAAATGAAAGTTCAGAGAGCTAATATGTTTATTTATAGGACATTTGTCATTATTTTGGTAGGATGGTTGAAAGAGCTGACCTGGAGCCGTTGGCGGTGAGAATACTTTCCCTGATTGTTAGTGTACAATAGTACCACACCAGCAGGAAATTGACAATTGCATCAAGAAATCTAAAATCAGGCATAGAGGACAAGGGATTAAGAGAGTAAACGCAGCGTCCTTTTGATAAACTCATTGTAGCTGACGAGGCTGGAGCAGCTGTGATGTGATGATTCTTACCTGTAGCTCACAAAGAAATAGCATATGAAGGACAACAGCAGCAGGATGACTGTGAGGTACAGCTTGAACTTCTCGTATTCGTCTTTGTAGGCAAATCTGACAAGGACGTGATAAATGCGGCTCTCAATAAACAGGACACGGCTTTAATGAATCAGCCATGGAAATGTTTGATTTAGGGAAATAAAGCGTTGATGTTAGCGTTGATAGTCACGTCTTACTTTGACTGCTTACTGAGGAGAGTGACATTCACATTTCCAAGAACCAGACTGAGGTACAAACTGAAATAGGAAGCAATCATATTATTTTTCTTTTGTACTTCAGATACTGTATTTAATGTTCGATCTGTTTTTATGACATCAACTTGTGTTTCAAAAAAAGAAGTCGTCACCCGTTTTTATTGGGAAGGAAAGCTTCCATGTCCGAGAAAGCATTTGGTCGCGTCTTTATCTTCTCATTTATTTCATCCAAGGTCTTGGCATCTTCCTCTGATGGTCCTTTGCTGCATCTGATGGATGTTGGAAGTGAAATGAAACATGACATGTTTGTTTGTGTGTGTTGAACTGAGAGGGGTCCACTTTGTACATATCAGCAAGCCTTTCTTCCATGAATCTGTATGAATTCGTGTGAGTGTAAATTTACTTTTTCACGAGGTGGGACACATCCTTCAGTCTGCTGCGCTGACTGGAAATGGAGGAAGAGCAGTTTTTTTGTAGTTTGGAAATTTCCTCCAATTTCTGTAAGTACAGTCTGTGTGTCTCCTGGATGAGAAGGACTTTGGGTTACATCAAGAACCAATGGAAATGTAGATCACAAGGAGCATTTAAACATTTAAAAACATTTGTGGAATATGGTAGAGTAATCTGGAGCACAAGGTATTCTACATTAATTTACTGACATATGGTAGTTTCACAAGAGGGGTTTAAACAACATTTTATCATGTGAAATGATTTAGTAAAACAACACCAAGCAAACATTACGTTGAGCATGATTTATACAAATGCTCTATGAGCATAATCTGACAGTCAGCTGATTTTGGTCCGATCCTTACCAGAAGTTGCTGATACTCTTCTTCCAGACATGTCCACTCCTCCAGAACGACTCTTAAATCTTGAGGCATTTTCAAACTACTCTGACAGCCGACCCAGACCCACTGAAAATAATACCCAGTTAAGCTTTAAAATGATTTAGCAACCAAGAAATGGCTTGCACATAATGCCATGTTCAAGTGTGTCTCTTCGCGGTGTGTATCACATCCCAATGGACGGTTTATTGCATGAAGTGAACTTTGACTGGTAGAAGTGTGCAAGATTTTGACTTGGACATTGTTCTGTGGAACTTCTCCAGTTATTACATTGTTCAGTTATCACACACAGAGCCAGAGGTAATATGTTATTGTTAACTATATTACAATTCAAGTACTGAAGGTCTGAATTGTTGCCATTGCAATGGTTCACCCAGCTTCCTGTTAATTAGACTGAGCTTTTGTGCATGTTTTATCTTTCAGCATTTTTGTTTTTTTCACTTACACAGCTGCACATGAGCAGTATCTGGTGGATGAAAGGAATAAATCAATGATAAACTCACTTTACCAACAAGGCTGGTGTGGAGGGGAAATGTTTTGGCAGTTGTAATTTGAATAGTTTACTATGACAATGCCATGTGTTTATTTATATTGTATTTTTATTGTATTACTGTCTTGACATTGGACATGTCCCCTTTAATTATTAAATTAAATTAAATTAAATAGAATTGCTGGCTTTTACTCTGTCCTCAAATTAAAATGGTTTAAAGAAAGCTACGGTCCAAGTTAACATAAGTAACACTGTTGTAACATTTAATAATGATTAATAATGTATTTATGTTTAGTGTGATGTTTTGTGAGATGGATAGGTGGATAGAGACAAATAAATCACAAATGACATGGCACTCAAAGAGGTAACAAATGACATTTTAAAAACATGAATATCTAAACTCTTAGCTATAGAAACTAAAATAAACCCCAAAAAATAGAATACAGACAGTGTACATACATAATGATAGTGCCCTGCTGTGCATGGTTAGTGCAAGTCTGGTACTTTACACTAAGTACAATGAATCCATAAACCTACGCAGGTCTGCACAGTAAGTACAGGTAGACTATATGCAGAAAGTACAGGTGTGTATTATAAAAAAGTACGTACGTAGCACATGAGCCATTTTTTATTACTGCTTCTATATGCTTTTGCTAACATGTGATGTATCATCAGACACACTAGTTTAAGAAAAACAAACGGTACTATTTTATTCGGTAAAACATTTTTCGAAATGCCACCTTTATTCTGAAATATTCGGGCGGAAGTGACATCGTTTTTACCCGTTTGAGGGAGCACAGTCTTGCGCATGCGCCCGCAGGTGACAGCGCCGGTGAATGTTTTGACAGAGACAGCTGTGGTGTAGGAGAGAGAGGTGAGGGTTATCCGTTTATCCTCACACACAACAGCTCGCTGTACAGATTCCTGGACACCAGCTTACTCACACTGGTTTGTACTCAGGTTAGTCAACACAAACAAAAGAAAGGAAACCAAAATAACTTGATGAAAAAGGTAAGATTAATCTGGTGAGCTCGAGCTCAGCTAACGTTAGCCACACTTAGCTAGAACGCTATCGTCACTAAAACTGGTTATTTAAAGTTAACCTGTTGTTGCGACTGTGTATTGAGAAAGAATGTCCTTAATGTTATGTAGTCAATATATTATTTTAACTTAAATCATTTCTCCAACAAAGGAAGCTCAAACTGTCACAATAACAAAGAGACACAGTGACAAGAAAATCTGAAATATAAATTATAAAATATGTTATCTAATACCTGAGAGGTGCAAACTAGTCCTGCATCTCACAAAGAGCATATCTGGTTAGTTGACACAAATCATTTATTGTAATTCTGATAATTGGTGAATAATTTTCCATAATTTGTAAAGTTTGAATTATTATAGGTACAGTTCTCTGATATAAATGTCTATTTAAATCAATATAAATGTTGGCTGTTGGTCAGGTTAGCAGCCTTAACACTTAACTTTGATAAGTTCTCATGTTTGGTATTTAATTTAATTGGGGGAAAAGTGAGTGTATTAAAACTGTAGATATTGACTTTAAGTGTGTTTGCAGACGACTGATAGGAGATGAGTGCTGCTGTGTACGTCCTGTCGACGGTAACGGGCTACGTGCTCACCTCTGCCCTGCTGCTCAAATGCCCAAATCTATTGCACCGGAAGAAGCGAGAGACTTTTTGCAGCAGACACATATCCCATCGCGGAGGTGAGTCTGTGTGACACTCACTCTGATTTCAGCATTCATCATCTTCTCAAAATACCCTTACAATACAATTGGTGCATGGCAAATATATCGCCACTTCCTCACAAAACGTATTATTCAGGAAGTGATTTTGTATTTGAAGATGTTTAATTACCATCTTGAGCCTCATGCTCATGTCTGTGCCCGTTCGTTTGGACATAGTTTAACTTGTAAGTGATGTGTATTTTCTTTTTCTAACTCAAGTTATTTTGACAACTTTTATCACTTAAAATAAATAAGAATAGGCCTATTGTTCAGTGATTGGCTACGTTACCCACCTCTGGTTAGGCTGTTACCATTTTTTAAATAGATTTATTTGCATTGTTTTGGTTAGAATACAATGTATTTATTACTGTGCTTCAATCAGACAGGTTTTATTGTGGAATGCTAATTTTTTACTTCTTTCATTCCAGGAGCCGGTGAAAACCTGGAAAACACCATGGCAGCTTTCAAGCAGTGAGAATAAACCTTATTCACAATGACAAAGTTCTTTCTTTACATAACTGCTGCTTGTGCTTGTGGTTAGTTTATGTCATCTGAGCTTTGTTTGTGACCACGGTCCGTTTTGTCTCGAGATAATGGTTCACGTCAAAGCCTCAGATGATAAGCTGCTGCGGTTGTTTCTGATCAATTTGTTAATGGATCGGGGGGTTGAACTGCTCTTTGGTTTTATTGAACATGTATGTGATGAAAGTGGATGGAGTGATAACTACAGTATGTGTACTGTGTGTTGGTCCATGCAGCGCCGTGGATGTTGGCACAGACATGCTGGAGTTGGACTGCCACCTGACGAAAGATGAAGAGGTAGTGGTGTCACATGATGCCAGCTTGCAGAGGGCCTCTGGCATCAACGCCCACATCTCCAATATGTGCTACACTGTGAGTTACTGCTCCGCAATGTCCCCTAAGTTTTATATCCGACAGAGGAATAACTACACTTTACTAATTCATAACCTCTCCATGTCCCTTTTTGATTTAGTAGGCAACCTACAAAAAGGAAAATGTTAATAATTGTGATTCTGATATTATTAAAACATGGAATAAGCTGTTTTTCTATGAGCCAGTCTTGACATGTAAAAGACCACATGCCAAGAGGTCCACAAATATTTGAGTAAAGAAAAAAAAAAATTCAAACAACAGTTGTCTTTGTGTCGAGACTTCTGTGACTGACGTAACAGCATCGATGGATCATGTGCAAGGTCCACACCAAGTCACCTGATATGTCGCGTGACAAACTTTTACCTGATTAAAATAATCCGATCCAGCAGAAATGCTTGGTGAGTCAGCGGATTATTGCTGATCAACCAGCATTTCCGCTTTGACGGCCCACACTTTTATTATATTATGAAACAGATTACGGTTTGCTTGGAGAGGCCTTACGTAATTTGACGCCATAATTATACTTGTGCAACTGTAGATTGGGTTCGCAGCTTCATTGCTCTTTGGCCTTGTAGAACAAAGGAAGCACAGATAACTTTACGTTACTCATGCTTTGACGTGCCCTTGCCTTCCTCTCTCTTTGACCGTAATAAATGTGTCATCACCCCGCCTCTAGGTAGGACCTGACCATACAGACTCTGTCTATACGCTGCATTTCTTGTCTGTTAACCACTGAGGACTGTTTGCTCTTTGCAGGAGCTCCCTCCATACCTCCGCAAGCTGGGTGTAACCTTTCAGAGAGGTGAATATCACATGTCAATGACTGGTGTAATCACAAGGCTAGCACACAACCTACATACAGATGCATATCCGCAGTCAATAAATGTTTATTTGAGGTTTGCCAATTCACTAGTAAAAATGGATTAATTAACTTATTTTACTTATGATGGATAACTGTTGAACGCGGTTGAAGTGATGAAAACACTTGTCCTCGTCTGTGCAGAGTGTTTCTGTGAGGGGGGAGAGGACAAACGCATCCCTCTTCTCAGGGACGTTTTTGATGCATTTCCCAATACCCCCGTCAACATTGACATAAAGGTCAACAACGACATGCTCATCAAGAAGGTGTGTGTGTGTGTGTGTGTGTGTCCATCTTTCTTTTAGCCATTTTTCCATGCCTTGTTTATTAAACAGCTAGTGCCATTCACAGAATCTTTGCTGTATTTTTTTGTCCTGAAAGAAGAAGCAATAGTAGTTACGTCATCGTATATCTAAAGTTGCTGACGCTGAAACTTACTTTGCAGGTCTCTGAGCTGGTGGTTAAGTACGACAGAGAGCATCTGACGGTCTGGGGCAACGCCAGCAACAAGATTGTAAAGAAGTGTTACAAAGAGGTATATTTACAATGCAAAGTTCACTTTACCTTCAATCCGGTCATTTCAGGGAGACGATCTTCCTTAAAAAACACTTCTACCAGTAATAGTATTATTTCATCATCTAGTAGGCCTTTACACTGGCATGGATAAGGTGCCACAGAAAGAAAGAACGGTGCTCTTTACAATACAACTACTGAATCGCTTATAGACTGTAGGTGTTTCACTGTTGAGTACATTTTAGACTTCACTTATTATCACCAGTAGTGACTGAATTTCAGGGAATCGACCATAACTCATAGTTGTTGTTGTTTTTTTGCAGAACCCGCGTATTCCCGTGTTGTTCAGCCTAGCCAGAGTCTTGCAGCTGTTAGGCCTCTTCTACACCGGCCTTCTGCCTTTCGTTCCCCTCAAGGAGCAGTTTCTGGAGATCCCCATGCCCTCTATTATCAACAAGTAGGTAGACACACACACACATATAATGTGGAATGAAATTAAAAAAGAGATGCACATATATATAACAAAAATAATAAGTGGGAGTGGGAGAGGTCAACAACATGCACCAACCTTCAGTAACACTGTACGGTCAGCATGCTGGTTATTGTGCAAAACAACATGGATACAGTTCCTCTACCGTCCTAGTTTGTGAGTAAGATACAACAGTAACACTACACTCTACCAGAGGGGATCAGTATACAAGTACACAGCGTTTGATAGCAGGAGGTCGGTAGGTTAAGTTCACAGGGGTAAGAATTATGTCCTTTTTAAATGTAGCTCAAGTGCCATAAAGGGAAGCCAATTCCAAAATGTTCTCTATACGACAGAGTTTAATAAGATCAAACTATAATTCTGCCCCAAACTCTAAAACATTAACAGGAACAAACTGACAGCGCTGGCCAAAGTGCTTTGAGCCGCTGTAGTTAGATATAAAAAAAGGTTGTACACACATACTAGCACAACTCACTAGTTTAAAATCTTACTTAAAAAGCTTAACTTGACATTGGAAACATTTTTCCAGCTCATAGTTCTCAAAATGCTACAATTTAATCTCCAATTATAGTTTGAAAATGTACTCGAATGGTGAGACTTCCTTTCTTCGAAGTGAACAATTTGTGGAGTTGAGCTTAAGGATCCATTATGAACGCTGGAAACAGCTGTTTGACACAAAAAAAATGAGCTCAAGGTCTATTTACTTGGACATTTTGTGACCCTTCAGTCACATTGTGTCCTTCATCTGCAAATAGACACATCATCACATCAGACACCCGGGACAAACCCTGAACTGAGATGGGGGGGTTATCACATGATCTTAAAGTTTCATATATGCGCCAACTCTGTCTGCTGAGGAAGGCTGAGAGCTCTGAGGTCTCATTTATAACTGTTGCGTACGCACAAAACAGGTCTGAGAGAGGCGCACGCCGCTTCCCGCGCAAATGTTGCGATCTATAAAAACAAACTTGACGGGAGAATGTGCTCACCTGTACGGAAACTCTGACCCATGCGTATGAACATTCCTTCCTCTCGGTAGTTGCCGTGATTCACCGTAAAGAACCACTGATCAGCGGCTCATGATCTCGCTCACTAATGAAGTCATTCAAATGAAAACATTCACAGCCTTTGCCTGTGAGAGTGTGAGTTGTTGGATCATGAGGATCTCGGTCATAGAGCCGATTACACGGGACATTCATTAAGGATTAAGTGATTTCCTTCATTACACTTCTGTTAAGGCCACTACAGTATTTATGTTGCAATGAAAACTAGCTTTATGCAACACAATGTAACTCCCTGACGCTTTCCTCTGTGTGATCTTGCAGAGTAAAGGATCCCAACAGATTAACAAGGAGTCAGCGGATCATCACCTGGCTGGCAGACACGTAAGTCACTAATTTATGAGGATTTGAAACCCCTCTTATCTGTCCTCTTTATTTTAATGTCAGAGCTGCTGAATCTATGGGTGTTTGTGTATCACACTTTAAATCTGCGTACTTTATATCTGTGCTTTTTCATTCACTCTCATTGCATGTCTGTATTTGGGACTATGTCTCTCTCTTGAACACTATATTTGTGACATTGGGAGGAATTCTGATAACTCATTACAAAATAATACACACATACATGACTGTGTGACAAGGATTAATGCGAAACCTTTACAATTGTGCAACTAAACCTCTCTCTAGCTTTGCTGTACTTGCAGTTTTCCCTGAAGATGAGTATTTATTTTTCTCTCTCTTGCAGTTTGCTGATGAGGAAATCTCTGTTTGATCATTTAACTGCCAGAGGAATACAGGTATGTAGCTTCTAGAGTATTCCTCATAAAAGAGAAAAACCTCTCTATCTATATATATATATATATATATATATATATATATATATAGATAGATGATAGACTATGTAGAGGATGTGAATTGTGTATGATTAATAATGAGCAGTGGCCACTATTAAGTCAATTTATCATAGTGTTTCTCATGTGCATAGTTAAGACCAACTAGGGACATATTCAGAATAGTGTCAATATGAACTTTCCCTGTATTGTCTTTTCGTCCAAGAATAACTGCAAAACCTTCCAGAGGAAAGAAAAGAGATCCGTCTGCCGATAGCTGTTTGTGGAAGTTGTTGCAGTGTTATGCTTGTAGTTAAGAGCAGTTACTGGGAAATGTCCAGGCTTCCTGCAGGTTCCCGAAATAGGCTAGAGTGGCTGCGAACACTGCTCTTAGAGTACAGATGCATTCTTTAACCGAGTCCTGCTTCTGGCTTTAGGTGTACATCTGGGTTCTGAATGACGAGGAGGACTTCCAGAGGGCATTTGACTTGGGAGCCACAGGAGTTATGACAGATTTCCCCTCCAGGCTTAAAGACTTCTTGGACAGGAATGGTATTCCTAAGCCTCAGTGACCTGCTAAAATCTACCTCACCCTTCAACCTGACTGACCTGCCAAACCAGACCCCCCCTCCCCAATTTGCACCTACTTCCACTGCATGCATTCCAGCGGGGCTCCTCTCACATTGTGTTTCGCTGCTCTGGCTCGAGGAACCAGTTGTCGCACTGGTGACAAAAACCTCTGTATTTTCACTCACGTAACACACTCTTAAAAGGACACACACAGGTTCTTTGTTGCACACTTGACAGTGTGAGATTTCAGTATGTAACCACACAATCTTTTCAAAAAGGTGGTAAACTCAAAATTGAGAGCGTATCTATTGAGGGGCTTGCCTCCACATGGCTCTCACGATGTCTGGGTACTTAGATAACCGGCAGTCCCCCCCCCCCCACCCCCCCATGCTGTACCCAGTTCTCTTTTTACATCCATGGTGGCGAAAGCATTATTAGATTACACACTAGGACTCACATGCACTACCGTGCACACGCGGCAGGACCGGCTAAGTAAACAAAGCACAGAGAAGCTCGGATACAACACACATGGAGGGAGAGGACTTTATTTTCGGCTCAGGACGCCATTACTATTAGACTATTTCTTTACATTGAAAATAGTTGTTTGATGCTTTATTAATGCTCTGAATTTCAAATTTAGCACTTTTAATTATATCTATAAAATAGGACAAAATTGCCTTTTGAAATAGCAGCCTTGAATTTCATAATAGATTCTTTTAAATTGAAAATATATATAAGTTTTAAAGATTTTTTCATGCAGTATTACTGCGTTATTGTTCAAGTATAGCTCTAGTTCAAACACCAGCAGATGCAGTTTGATGTTAGTTTGCCAGCAGCTTTACAACGTTTAGGTCAGATTTTTACATGCAATATTACACTTCAGAGATAATTTTTTTTTTTGTGCTAGAACATATAAAACATTGCTACTTGTCATAAATAACAGCGTTCAGACACAAGTCCTCGGCTACATTGAGTTTCAAAGGAGCAGAGTGAGGACGGAGGAGGGTTGTCTGTAAATACAAAACAAACACTGTTTTTAAATGGTGTTTTTTAAAGACTATGTTGTATGTTTATGGGTAGTTGGTTAGTCTCTACACGTTCCTCTGAATCAAGTGAAATGACTGAAACTGACAGTTTATCGATTAATGAATCTAAGAGAAACTTTGCACAAAATGGAACTTTCTTTGTTTCATTATACTAATGAGTCGTACCGTTTTCTACTGCGATCGTAAACGGAATGAAACTTCGTATTTAAGACATATGATCATTTTTAATGTATGGGCTTTAAAAAGTAAAAACTTTGATACATGTTGATGCCACTGATGTTCTGTTATCCAGACTTGTGACCACACGTTGAGGGTCAATGATGAATGTAGTATTGGTTGAATGTTCGGTGTTTTACAGGTAAAACAGTGTTGCTGTTTGATTGTCTTTAGTTTGTTGTTGGGCATTTTGGGCGAGTCGTTCGTCTGATATTTTGTTTTGAGAACACCTGTACATCCAAAATAATAGTGATCTACCAATCATATTACAGATCCTGCATTAGTGAATTAGTGAATATTTTTGATGCCATTATCTGTGCTGTACGCTGTGTGTGTTTGTGTTGCATGCCTAAATTTATATATTTGTTAATCTTTGACAGAGCCAATTAAAATGCCTTTTTTCTTTACAAGGAGAGTGCCGTTTGATTTAATGAGATTATTGAAAAAGCCAATTTGTATCAATGTCAATAAACATAAAAGAAATACTGCAACAATGACAATGTATATGGATAAATAGTTGGTAACCATAGACTGACAGGAGATGGCGCTGTAGACTATAAGGATTTAAGAACTTTCCCTGTAGCGGGAATACACCTTCCATGATAAAAACATCCAAACAGACCGGTGAGATCTTTCTGCTCTTCCCCCTGCTTGATTCATAAAAATACAGTAACATGTACTAGTAGTGTACATTCATGGAGAATTTAGTTAAAAAAATAAAAATAAATTCCAGTAATATCATTTGTCACTAGCTTCCGCCCTCGACCAATAAGCGCAGTGTTGCTATGCCCTATCAGCTTGCTGATTGGCTGATACAGCTGTCAATTACTCATCAAGTCAACGGCCAGTGAGATTTTTGCCAAAGATTAGTCAACTCGGCCGTCAAGATAACACCCGTCCTCTGGAATGTCCGCTATTGAGCTGTCGCGTTAACAATTAAGTTGTTTTCACTGTGTTAAAGTTACCAGTTGAAGTGCTCCACGCCGTTTAATTTCATTAAAAAGCTGTGTTGTGATGGTCAGCAACCGTAAGAAATTTAAATTGTTCTTGGTGGTAGGCCCAGTTGTTATAGTAAGCCTAACTGTCTTGTTTAGCTAGCTAACTTCTGGGATAACGTTACAACGTGTAAGAGGCGTTTGTCAAAACTTAACACGACTCAACAGTATAAAAATAATCTGAGATAATAAAAAAACATATTGCAAATATTTTTACAGCATTTATTCATCTTGTAAGCTACACTTAGTAAAGGTAAACAACTGTCACATTCATACTGATTATGCTCGACACTGTTTTTAAATACAATATTAGCTACGTATCACAACAATTTAAGTAACAGACCACTAATGACGTTGCTAAACGTCTCAATGAAACATACAAAAACCAGACACTGGACAGAAACCGAAGAAAATAAGCCACACTACCCGAATAACGGTTGTTGTGTGAACACGGAAGCTGGTTGGAGGGAACCCTCTCGCTCCGGCTGGCCGTTTCATCACTCTCTTCTAGCTGCCTCTTCTAAACTCTGCTGGGCATCATTGTGCGTCAAAACATTGCGTCTCTGCAGGACTTGTCAGGGCCGGAGAGGAAGAGGAAATTTGCCTGGGAAAGGAATGCGAAAGGGGGTTTAGGATTGGCACTGCCACGAGGAAAACGAGGCGGTGCGACATTTTCTGAGCTACGTGGAGAACCGTTTTTCTTCCCTTCAAAGGTAAAATAATTTCCTCTGCGTTATTTTTCAGTGTGGTGCATTTGTTGTTACGCACACAGCCCATCCAATAGCCTACTTTTTAACGGAGACAACTTTTAACATGCAACCACACGTGCTGTAATATCACAATAACAACACACGTTTATAGCTTGTATTCTGCCAACAACATGTATTACACCGTCATGTCGTTATCATGCCTGCACCTTGTTCTGTATACAGTGTATGGCCTGGGCTGATGTTTTCTTCGTGAGTTGGATGCTGAGGTCTACTCTGCAGTGAAGCTACAGTATAGTGGTTATTATTAGGGTCACATGCTGTTTGTGGTGGCAGTCCTAAACGTATGCGCCATCATCCCCGTGCGCGCGCTTGGTCGTGATGGTGCACGTCAACGGTGATCAATGCGGGTTATCGTGTAATACGCACATTGTGATCATATAAGCTCTGACGACAGTCACCTGGTTCTCAACGATCTGCAAAAGTCATTGCAGATGTTAGAGCTTTTCAGAGAGGGTGATGTGTGCCTGCGCGTGTGCGCAAGCGTGCGTGTGTTTTCAGCATTGCTGAGCTGAGGCATCCCCGCCATCTGTGCTGCGTGTGGTGGCTGAAGTTCTGCCCCAGATGAAGTGCGCCACTGCTTATGACCCGATTCAATAATCACACGCACGTACACACAGACACACAGTGTGTAAACCTTAAGCCTTCATGGTTTGTGTATTTATTGATGGTTAGCCCACGTGACATCAACCATGCCATACAAGTCAATGACGGTTAGGCCAGCAGGTGGAAATGCTTCATCCCACCACTAAAAAAACAAAACCTAAATAAAGTCCATGTGAGACAGTTTAAGAAGAGGCACTGTTATCAAGTTGCAACCTTTGCACTGATCTATTTTTACTGCAAAGCCTGCTTGCAGATAGTTATTGATCATGTGAGGAGTGGTGATCAATATCAGAGCGTTGCAGGCCTTGAAAAGTAATCCTTCACAGAGAGGACTTATAGACATGAACATAAACATAAGTGCAATGTGTTGTGCCAATGCTTGGACAGGTCTGAGTCACTCTGTCCCATCATTCACTTTGTTTTTTGGTCACCTTTAAATCACCGCTTTCACAGTTTATCATCGGATAGCCACACACAGATCTGTACAAACAAACCAGAAAATTAGCATCTAAAGAGTTTCTCTTGGACAAACTCTGCAAGGAAATACGCAAGTACAAGTGTCTAAAGTACCTGAGAACAAGCTACAAAATAGAGACAGACAGAAGAATGTGAGTAAAGATCAGCCATAGCAACAGTAACCAGACACATACACCTGGGATGCAGGAGCATCGCTTCATCAGTGAGATTTGATATGGTCGGTTCTCCTCCTCTAGTCAGTGATGTCATGCTGCTGTCGGCCTCGGCGTAAGACTGAATGGAGAGCAGGAAGAAAGTACATGAGGTACAGAAATCGTGTCGGTGCAGCTTGTGGGCAGCAGCGTAGGGCGAACACAGCTCACTCATTACTGAAGGGACACACACCGCTTCTTCCCTCATACCTCTCTCCGTTCGTTTGATTCCCTCCTTGTCCCCGTCTGACTCCCCTCCCTCCCTCCCTCCCTCCCTCCCTTGTATCTCTGTCTTTCTCCTGCTCTCGATCATTGTCAGAAGCAGCATCAGTGGGTTACATAACAAAGGTTTTTTTGTTGGGATACAAGGGCCCTTTTGGCTGTTGAGACTCGTGGCGCGTAGCCTTTTGTGATGACACCCAGAAATGAGCAGAATGGACAGCTCGGTGACCTCAAACGACCCGCGGCAGAACTGATGAATGGACAGAGTGACGGCAGAACAAATAAATACACAAGCAGGGCCGAGAGGCATAGACACAGACGGAGAAAATAAACTGATAAAACATGGACAAACGCATACAAACAGGTTATACAGACAGTTTTGCTAAACTTTCCTGCTGTTGGAGCAAGTCTGAATCGCTGCACCCAGTTTAGTCATCTGATCATTTATGCAATTTGTTATTCTGTCAAACTGGGTTTGTTTTTTAGTGCAAAGCAGCCCTGATCGACTCTTTGCGTCAGCGTATTACAGCGGGTCAGCATCCTTGTTCCCACAAACAATGTTGCATAGCAATATTAGTTTCAAGCACGTCCACCCACCAACATGAGTGACTAAATGTTTTGAAATGTCAAACAGCATCATAGTGCAGCCTTCAGTTCCAGGATAGTTTCATCTGTTTAATGTGGTAAAAGCCTTTACCTGCTTCCTCTTGTATTTGATGGTCGTTGGCGTTCTAGTCTTTACAGTTACTTATTACGTTTTTTTCAACGTTGCAGGTCATTAACTTGAAAATGTCAGCAAATACCTAAAGCCCAGGTACCGGGACTGTGTCCCCATTTCTAGAGCTGCAATCAACGATCAGTTAATCTGCTGATTATTCTCACGGTTAATTGCTTAATTGTTTGCTCCATAGAACACAGAAATGATTGACTAAACGCTTGTCACAAGTTCCTAGAGCCCAAGTTGAGTCTTGTGTTCAAGTCTTTTGTTTGGGTTTTGGCTGACAAACCCCAAACCCAAAGATATTCAGTTTACAATGATTAAAAAAAATCAGGGACAGCAGAGCGCTTTCTCCAACAAAGTAATAAGACTGTACAATAAATCACCTCTGGCCAAATCAATCACACGACTATAACACCGTTACACCGTTTGTTGTTTGGTTAAATCTGTGCACTACTGTTTAGTTACTTAATTTAATATTATTCTATTTCATTGTATATATTGTGCATTTTTATACTCAATATTTAATTTTTTTTACTCTGTTACTTTCATTGCTTACCTGTATCATAATGCTGCTGTAGTGAACAAATTTCCCCCTGCGTTATTAATAAAGTATCTATCAGGTGTCATCTGTTTTCACCCAGAGCCATTGACATGCACTGGCCCACTGTTGTTATGGCTGTAATGAAGTGTCTCTTCAGAGACCGACTGCAGATAATACACCGAGAGAGCCCCACATGGATTATGTATGACCTACAAGAAGATGTGCAACACGTGCACGACTTTAATCCAGAGCCGATGGTTTGAGTAAACATCTCGTCTCTCAGCTGTCGCCGACAGGTTCTCGTCTATACATCACATTTTAGAAATGTAGCCGCTACATTTATCCTGTGTGACTTGTTGCAAATGCAGGGGTAGAGGCTTAAATGAAGAAGCTTCAATTTAATGTTATTAAATGTGAAGCTTAAATTATAAGCTTACATTCCTAGATTACCTACAACACTTACGACTAATTACTAAGCTATAAATCAGGCAGCTTTGTGCAAATGTGAGTGATTGTCTTGATTTGTTGAATTTCAAATTGCTTGTTTTGTCTGACCAGCCGTCTATAACTCAAATAAAAGACTAAAAAAAAAAGTCTAAAAAGCTGGGCCTTGTAAAATGTTGGCATTTTTGTCAACTGATTAATTAATCAATCAATCCACTAATCATATCACAGCAGCCAAAAAAAAATCAAGTGGCAAAAGTCTCAAATGAGGTCAGTAAATTGTCAATGTGTCGGTTTTGTAGGGCAGTTCTCAATATTTTGAACTGATCTCAGAGGACTGGATCCGACATAAACTTCTTCCTTGTCCTCAGTCCTGAAATGACCGAGAGGATGAAACACGCTTTGGGTTAAACACCAGTGTGTGTGTGTGTGTGTGTGTGTCAGGGGTCACTCCGACAACTGTACTGAGCGTGTCTTTGTGCCCCTATCCCACGCCGCTGGCATCGTGTCAGAGGAGAGAAAACAAGGGCACATCTCACTGCCTTATTTATTTATTTATATCCCCCAGTCCTTCCCATCAGCACTGGAGCCTTCATCAGCCTCCGACACCAACAATCATCATATTGCAGGGCGGTAAAGTGAAGAGGCCTCTCTCTCTCTCTCTCTCTCTCTCTCTCTCTCTCTTCTCTTGTTTGTTCTGAAGTCACAGAGGCCTCCTGCTCCCATTCAGTATTTTATTAGTTTTTCCAGATGGCTCAGTAAAGACAGACAGGAAGGAAAGGAGACAGAATGGGACGGCCTATTGTGAAGGTGATGAAACAACTCCAGGTATTACAGAATTTTATAGAGCCATAGTCTTCTGAACGATAGAAGTTATTGGTTTCATTTAGTTAGAATGGTCATGTCTTTATTTGTTTATCTGTTACAGTCATTTAAAGTAGAAAGAATAGTTGAAACAGGTAGCAAAAAGATGCATATACTGTTTGAGTAAGGCTCATCGCAGCTTTATGAAAAGTAACACTGGGGAGTAGAGCGAGATTACATTTTGCGGTTGATATGTTGTCTTTAGTACCAGAGCTACAGGGCTGAAACCGCAGCTAAAGTTGCATTAAGCAATAAAACCACACAGATGAAATCTGCAGCCCAAGGTAAAGAGCAGAGGCCCCTAACCACCTCCTGTACAGTTAGTCAAAACACACTCCTGTCCTCCTGGCCCCGAGCCGCTGGGATGGGTTCCCGGGCCAGCTCAGTAATCTTGTCAGTCACCAGGGCACACCAGCAGAAGTATTTTAAGGGCTCGGTCTATTTGGATATCATGGAGTGAGCGGAGCACGATCCTCGCCGTTGTGCTACGCTAAGCAGATTATCTCCACAGCCTCACAGACTTAAACACTGAGTGTGGGCTCTAGTGTGGCTGCAGAGACCCGAGTAAGTGCAGAATAGTTTGACAACAAGTCACAGCTGGGATTGCCTTCATTATCAGTGTTCTGCCACATCAGTTAATTCATTTATGGTTTGGTCTATAAAAAGCCCCCAAAAAAATAGAGAAAGTTGACCACCATTTTTTTTTTAATAGAGTGCAATTTGTCATCTAAAAATGTCCGATCAACAGTCCAAAACCTAAATGTGTTCAACGAACAATGATATGATACAGGAAAGCAGCTAATCGGCATATTTGAGAAGCTGGAACTGAGACACGCTAGCACCTCTGTGAGGCTGCGCTGACAGCGATGCATTGGGCTAAATGCTAAACGTCAGCATGCTTACATGCACACAACCAACATGCTAATGTGTATCATGCAGGGATAATGTTTGCCATGTTCTACATCTTAGTTAGCGTCTTAGCATGCTAACATTTGCTTATCAGTACTAAACACAAAAGTAATGCTGAGGATGGGAATGTCATTCGTTTTTTTCAGGTATTTGATTTGAAACGAAATACCTGCAAATACCTACATTGGAAAATTTTTACTTTCGTCTCGATGGTGGCACTAGAGGAAAAGTTAGTGGATCGCCAAGTCAGGATTCATCCTCTGGGCACCATGAATGTCTGTACGAAGCTTTACGGCAATCCATCCAGTAGCTGTTGAGATGTTTCGGTCGAGGGCAGACTGACATTGTCATCCCTAGAGCCATGCCACTAGCATGGCTAAAAAATGACTAACTAAGCAATTATGATAACAGTTACTTGATTTCTTTTGTCTGTCCCTGGTTCGATAGCCCGAACTGTCCTCTCGACCAACTAGGACTCATATTTGGCCTCTAGAAGAAGCGATGTCCTGTGTGGTGGATGCCTGTACCTGTACCATGTTTGTATCTCATCTCATAAAAAAGTAGAACTTCTTCAGTGTTTTGTGCTTGCAACTGAAATGTGTAATGTAGTTGTCTCAGCCTGGAACACAGGCTCATTAATTATGCATCACTTCACATCATAGCTCTTTGAGGTTTAACAGTTTCAAAGACGCGAGCAGGTCGGAGACTTCTCTGAACACACAGAGCAGACTGTAATCCCATCAGCAGTTACACACCTGTGGCTCAGTTTACAACATCAGTTTAAGGAAGCAGCTGTCACACAACCGTGTAACCATTAGCCGCTCCTCTATCCTCCCCTGTGCGCAGGTGTTCGCCTCCCAACCCGCCGCCCACCACGGCCCTCACCTGTGTGTTGCGGTGCTTCCCTTGTGAGCCGACCTGGGCTGGGAGTCCCTTCTTGCACCGCCCGCCAACTCCGCCCATGGTCAGAATGACGCGCTCCAAGACCTTCCAGGCGTACCTGCCGAGCTGCCACCGGACCTACAGCTGCATCCACTGCCGAGCTCACCTGGCCAACCACGACGAGCTCATCTCCAAGGTAAGCTGCTCCAGCGGCTGGACTCGTCTTACCAACAGTGGCCGCTCCTGGAAACCATTAGGACAGTACTTGCATCCAGGCAGCTAATCATTATACTTTACCTCAAGTTTGTGTTTTTAGACAAAATAAGAATATTCAACGCGTAGTTTTTGCCTCTTCAACTTCATAGCGCAGTCAATAATACAGAGCAAAATTGCCAAGGATTAACAGCCATTAAACGACAAGCGTTGCAGATTAAAAAAAAGAGGCACAGCGGATGAGGAATTATGAAAACAAACAGGCTGAACACCTGTATGTCTGTGTCAGCCGCCACCACGCTACTGCTTGTGGATGGATTATGTTATAAACGGGTTAGAGAAGAGGATTATGAATGCACTCTCACTTTTTCCACATGTGATAATGAAAACACTGCTCACCTGTGAGCAAAGGCCTTCTGTCGGTCGTAACACATCTGCGTGATAGAAACCCGTTTAACGTGTCCCTTCAATAGTAGCTTTCATGTTGTGCAAAATAACTGCCTGCAAGGGAATAACTCCATCGCAACTAAAGCTACTTATGCATTATTTTATTACACAAGAGCTTCTATTAAAGTAAAGGCCTGTCTCAAATGAGCATGTGGGTATTTTATAGGGAGACTAAAACTCTCTCTTATTTGACTCATGGCATTATGGCAGTAGAACAGCATGCTTATGTAATTTTATGGTTACCACACTGTATGAAAGGGCTCATTCTTGTTTCAGCCTTTTCATCTTTGTCTCATCTCGTCTCTGCAGTCGTTCCAGGGGAGCCAAGGCAGAGCCTACCTGTTCAACTCGGTGTGAGTATCCCTCTCTTGTTGCATTTCAACCCACCTGGTTCATGTTATGCGTTTCGAAAAACTCTCCTGCAGGCTGGACTTAAGACAGGAGACCAGTGTTGAAAACGCTGTTGTTTTGAAATAGGTTAAAAAATGCACACTGTTTGTTGTATTTGAAGCCTCGGCGTCGACGGAGCCAGCCTGTGCCTCGGAGTCATTATCAGCTGAAATTGAGTGTGAAAATTTGAATCTATGCTTCTTGGCCTGCCGCCCCATCGGTATGCGCTGTGTGAGTGGGTGTGAGGCAGTGACTCACTCAGAGTACATCATACAGTACACGCAACTGAGCCACTTGAACAATACTAATTTCTAACTTTTGTTTTTTTGTCTCTCCTTCCTCTCTACTGTCCTCTCCACAAACTCTTCTTCCTCCCCCCACCCCCCTCTCTCCCTCTCTCCCTCCCTCCCTCCCTCAGGGTGAACGTTGGTTGTGGCCCTGCAGAAGAGAGGGTTCTGCTCACAGGCCTGCACGCTGTCGCAGATATCTACTGTGAGAACTGCAAGACCACCCTGGGCTGGAAATACGTAAGCGTCCCGATTTTGATGCACAAGCACCGCAAACTGCATCCAAGGGTAGAGGACGATAAATTGGGAGGTTGTTATTATAGCACACCCTCATTTTATTTGCACCCTCATTATATTTGGACCTCCTCTTCTCTCGGGGTCAACGCAGTGTTACTGCTGTGTGGGCTGAATTAATTATGAGCTAGGTTTCTCAGAACAGATGGAGATATGAAGGAGAAGTCTTTATTTATCTTATGTGACTTGATTAGTTTGGAATGTTTTGTGGAAGGGAAAAATATCAGCATCTCATTACTCACTCAAATAATGATTACTATGTAGCTCGGTTTATATCAGAGCTACACAGTCAAAGTCTCTGTAAAGCTGTGATACAGCATTACAAAATACACGTGCAGGATGTATTTATTACAGGCGGTATTTTATGTCTCATGTCAGGGAGAACCTAACAGCATCCACACATGTTAGCCTTCTTCATATATCAATGGAGCCGTGCATGTGCAGCTGTCACTGGTGAACCCTGTCCGCGTGGAGGTGAGAGTTTACACTATAGGGCACATGACTGTATCCTTAAGGAGTTAGCACACACACACAAACAGTGTCCTTGTTGTTGGACTTCTCAGAAGCCTCCATTGACCAGCACACTCAGCCTAACATCCAACTGTCACCGCTACGTGTCTAACCTTAACCCCGATTCTATAACCTTCCAGCCTAAAAATATCTGTTTTCCTTATGCCGCCTGGTATAAACACCTGGCGAACCCGTTTTAAAAGTAGAAACCTTTCTGGGTAGTTTCTATTCCTGTCAGGACCCCACAAGGCAGAAAAAAACCCACAGAGGTCACATGCATGCACAAGCACACAGACACAGGACTTAATGGAGGGTCTCCATTAATATCGGTTGCAGCGGTATTGATTTTCCGCAGTCGTCAGAGTTCTATTGAGAGGCTTGACCTACTGCACTTCTAAATTAAGAAATCTGATAACGTGCCTCTGCAGCGCTAAGACAAAATAGCCAAAGACAAAGCAAGACACAGACGCTCCACAGTGAAAGAACATTTGTGTCAGCCGACTCCAGCTTTCAAGAGAGGCCTAAAATGAGTGTGTGGCTTTTGAACAACAACACAGGGTTGTTAATGGACTTGGACACGAAGCAGAAGTTGTCATTTTCTTTAAGTTGTATGGCATTGATTAGCAACTCAAAACACGAGCTGTGTCGAAATGATCCCCATAGTGTTTTTTAAAAGGATGTGCTAATAATAGCAAAAAGCATATCTTAACCTCAACGGTTAAAAAAAAAGGTCTTTTCAAGCTTGCGGCTTGGGTTTAGTGCTTGCTTCTATCATTGTCAGTTACTGGGGCCAGAAATATCCAAATTTGGGGATATGTGAGGTGGAACTGGAACAAGCTGAGGTAAGATTAGCAAGCAGCAGCCACCGCAGCTGAGCATGATCAAGTAACCGCCATGAGAGTCATCCGTTAGTTAGAAACACTCCCAACACTTTCCTGTAAAAGTCTTCTGGAACAGCACCAGTAAAAATCCCCATAAAGGCACGTATTAGAAGAAGGAACATTAGCTATTGTGACAGTCTACAGCAATGTTTACAGCTCTGTGAGGCTGCTGTACTTCGACACAGCCTTGCTTTATGCCAACATAATCATGCTAAAATGCTCTCATGACAATGCTAACGTACTCATGTTAAGCAGGTAGAATGTTTACAATATTTGCCATCGTAGTTTAGCTGGTTAGCGTGCTAATATGTGCTATTTAGCACCAAACACTAAGTTAAAACAGCTGAGTTTGACGAGAATGTCATTAGTTTTGCAGGTATTTAGCCATAAACCGAAGTATGAGCCATTGGAGAAACTTACAAGCTTACACAAGTAGCCTTCGTGGATGCCACCTGGCCTCATTGTTCTTTAAGATTTTCATTTCAATAAATGTCTGTTAAGACACTATTGTCGAAACTTGGTGTCTGTGGCTACATGCCCGGGGAAAAAAATGCTGGATTACAGTTGTTCTCCATTGTATGCACACAATTCTGAAAACTTGAGGCTTCAAATATCAACGAAAAAACAAAAACTGTAAGAAAAACTTTCCCTGGGTTTAAAGCATCTCAAAAAGGCTATTGACTGTAGCAATCATGCTTTTCAAATGATTGACATTTGCAGTCAAGGAAAACTAATAAACTGACACATTTTGATTATCTTGTTGATAAGTGGAGCCGATAGGCCTCTGTGAAGTTGGAGGAATTTTGGATTACACACCCAACATTAGAAATGCATGTTACGGCCCGCAGAAATAGAGCAGACTCTACAGCTATGTTGGCGGTTGCGAGGCTCAAACCTGTGGCCTTTCGGTTCTACCGTTACTTGGCGGTGAGACACACATTCCCGCCAGCTTAAGGTATGACGATCCAGCCCGGTCAGAGATTTGGTTCTGCAGGCTCCTCTGCAGTGTTTAGTGACTGACAGTTACATAACCAGCTTCCAGAGAGCCAGCAGCAGAGACAGGCCAGGACTGAGTCAAGGATTTTCATATCCAGCTATAAGGGCCGTCATGAGCAGGGACTTTTTAAATGCACCTTGTGTCTGTTGCTAGCTATCCTATACACGGACATGTTATTGTTCTCCGTCCGTCTGTCAGTGTAATTAAATCCCTCCTGTCCTCTCTCACACCCTCCAGGAACATGCCTTTGAGAGCAGTCAGAAGTATAAAGAGGGCAAGTTCATCATCGAGCTGGCCCACATGATCAAGGACAACGGCTGGGACTGACGGACGAACAACCGGGACACCACTGCAACAGAGGAGAGGGAGGGGGGGAGGGGAGGGAGGGGGGCTGGATGACTCGATGGATGGTTGAATGGAAGGGGAGGGGGGAGGGGGTCGTGTGTGTGACTTTGGCTGATTTACCATTAACCTCTGTAACTCTCTGCCCATCCCTCCCTAACACAACTCTTGATGTATGCACGCACACACAAACACACATACGTCAAGGTCCCAGACATCCCAGCTTGACAGAGAGGCAGACAGGCCGGCCTGTACGCAGCTAGCAGGACTAGGTGACTGGCCAGCAAGATGGCTCATTGTCACGTTGTTTTTTTTTTGACTGAAACGTTATTCGGTAGCTCCTCAAACACTCCTCTATAACTGCTAGGAGACATCTTCATTGTGTGAAATATTCCACCTTGCCGAAGAAAAATGTTTAAACCCGTCATTCAGTGGAAATTTAGCCAGGAGGAGGGCGGTTAGGCTGCCCCGGCGGTGTTCATTGGCCTCGGTTGAAGAGCCGACGGGCATTCACTCCGTCATCAGCCTGAATCAGATGACCTAAGATGATTATAGCAAATCCAGCTGATCGCCGCCGTGCCAGCTGGGCCAGTAATGAAGCCTGGCGCTGAGGCACGGAGGCCCGAGCACATGGGTGTCGGGATGTGGGGCGGGGCGGGTGAAGGGATTGCCGCCCACCAGGCCGCTCTCTCTCTCTCTCTCAACGTGGTGGGGAGGGGAGGATCCCGATCCAGTTATGCAAAGGATTTGATGGCTTCTGGCTTGGACTCACTCCATGCCTGGCCAGTGATGCAGCTCAGGAATGGGCCGAGAGTGAAAGAGATACAGACGGACAGCCACCAGCTTGTCCTAAAAAAACTCACAGGAATTTGGCCTCACGGCAGCAAAGCAGCCCTGGGTTTTATTCCTCCTATGATACAACAAGTTGTGTAAAATGATCCGCTGATCCTCCCCAGTGTAGGTCTGGTGTCGGCAGACGCATCGACGCGGCCGCCTTTGTTACTTGGCCAGACAGAATTACACAACATAAGCGTGTTTCAGGTGAACAACTTTGGCTGGGACTCCCAAAAGGTTAGCGAGCACTGTGAGCATCTTTTCTGCTGTTGGAGGTCGATGAGGCTGTGCAGGCTTGGGGGGGGGGGGGGGACAGCTAGTGATCGGTCAGATACAAACACAAGCCCTGCTATCGTGCAATTAACTGTGTGATTTGAAGAAAGTGACAAACAAATGGTCAAAGCACGACTGGTCTCATGGGCCGAGAGAAAACGCAAATGGTAAAGAAATCAACACAGAAAGTAATTTGTTACCTTTACTGAAGTTAGGAGGTAAATACATAACCACAGAGGTCTGTACTGTAGACGCATATGTATAAAAGGTTTCACTCTTGGGCTCTCTTTCAGTCTGGGATGGCTGCTGTTTAACTGCTGTTACACTGATCTTCACTAACTGGCCCTCACCAAACATAACAAACCTGCTGGGCAACAATATGAAGCAATGCACTAGATAGACCCACTCGCTTATTCTTTTGTTCCTCAATGCATCAACACGTTATCTTCGGTTTTGTCCCAGTGTTAGATATCGTTTCTTCCACCTCAGTTCTCCCAAATGCATCCTTTGAGTCATGACCCTCGGAGGTAACATTAATAGGAAGCATTGCTCAGGTACCTTCATGCTACCTTTCCTTCTTAATGTGCTGGATGTGTTATTATTCTCTGATGGTTTCAAATGAGAGAATCCATCCCGTGGAAATGCAACGTTAACGCATGCATGAAGTGAAACGAGTGTTCTGACCAGTTTTGTGCTTGGTCCTCGTCACATTTTTTGTGAAAAGAACATTTTGTGTGTACCAGAGTTGCAATGAAACCTTGTGCTGTGATACAACAAATCATCAGATCCGCCTCAGTCCATTTGAGCCGAGAGGTCTTTTAAAAACGTGATTCTGGTTTAGAGTCAAGTTAAATTAGTTGCCCCGTTTGTCACACATAGTTGCCCGTTGCTGCGAACACTGCTCTAGAAGTTGCCCTCTATATGTCGAGTGCTGTGCACGACTCTCCGGTTACAACCAAACCTAAACAGATGAACACTCAGCAGCTGATCGCTCAGTCGGAGGCTGCGACATTGAACCCCGCACAACCAAAGAACCCGCCCATCAACAAATAATTGACCAAACAAAAAAAAAATCTAATTTTGCTTGGGCAAAGTGTTGCGAAAACAAGGGGTTGCGTATAGCTGAAAGCCAAGGTTGTTGGTAGCCTTTCTCTGTGATATATATAATGTATTATGATTTTGTAAACAAAAGATCTTAATATATGAATATATTCTATTTACTGTATTCACCATGAGGATCACCATTCTCGTCAACCTCTGTGCTACAGACTGTAAATAGTGTTAATGTATTGTGTTTTATCTATGATCCATACGATGAACGAATGAATATGATTTAGGTCATGTCATGCTTTCTTTCTGGTACCCCACATTGGCTGTACGATACTACTTTTTTACTGAAAATGTTTCAATTTTAATGTCTTTTGTAAAGGAGGATGCTGATGTTGACTATATATCATTGGATCTTCATCTAATAAAATGCACCTTGATATCTGTATGGACTACAGTGTTCGTTTCTTCTCACGCAACCTTAAATCTCAAGAGTGTTGAGCACTTTAAAGGGGCACTTTAATGATGCACCTTAATTATTAAATTTAACGATTCACTCACAAGTGATATTTTGAAAGAAATGTTTAAAACTTGAGCCGACATTTTCTGAAGCGTTCATCGTTAGACCATCCCTGCTCAGTAAGCTCCCCCGCCTTTTAACCTTTTCTGTTACCAATTCAAACCATCTTAAACCAAATTTTAGGATTATCCTGATTTATTGTCTTATGCTTTAAGCTGCGACTTTAGCTTTGCTTAACGGTCACCACTGAGGCCACAAGTGACAATAAGGGTGTCATTCTAAATGCTAAAATCTTAAGGCCCTTTAGCCAAACTGTGCAGAATTTAAGATTAAGCCACTGTTGGCATTGTAAACTTGATTGTTTAGACGTTGGAGCATCGAAATTGATTTTCTCGGAAACAGTAAATAAATCAGCTGACCCATTTTCTAGTTCATGTGAATTTTTTCACGCTGTCCCCCACCTCATTGTAGTTACAGCGTTTTGGCTTTGTAGGACCGCGGCCCTAATGTCTATCTGAAGTTAGCTAATAATAGCTGCCGTAAGCTATATAAGCTACCATAAGTAGGGGTGAAGCATCTAAGCCCAGTGTTTTTGAACTGAGGAAGAGTTTGTTTTCTTGCTTAGAAATTCATGTTTTCATCTGTGAGAGCAATAATGTGTTTTAACAAATATATTGTCTTGATTTAAAAGCTTGTGCAAGATTGGAGAACCCATTTGAGAGATGGAATGGTCAGACATAAATAACTCATGTGAACCTTAAAAAGGTTAATGTTTTCTTTCTGCTGACGACAGCCACTACTAATGACAGCGATGATGAGCAAAATGAGGCGTTCACAGTAGTTACGAGGTGGATGTTTGTGTGAATTGACCAGGCATCCCCAGACAGCGTGGGCACAAAGCCCGCTGCGACTGAACCGCCATATCCGATGATGGTGACATTTCATTGTCCCCATGGTAACAAGTGCATCATCTCTTACGAATAGGGAAAAATCAACATCAGCAGCAGCCGCTTCGCTTCGCCTCCGTGAGGATGATGCTCGTGGTGTGTGCGTGCAGAGGAGGGTTATGGGTATAAGAGTCACTTTTTAGTCTTGCATTAATCAAGCTTCTCGTCATGCTCACTTTCCTCCTCCTTCCTCCCCTCCCTCCCTCCCTCCCTCCATCCTAACTCCCACTCCACTCTCATACCTTGCTTTCCATTTATCTTCCATTATCATCCTTTGGGCCCTCCCCTCCTCCCCCTGTCCTCCCCCTGTCCTCCCCCTGTAGTGTTGTTTCCAATGATCCTCCTGGGCTGATTTCCCTCTCTCTGTCCGACTTGGCTAACCCACTCCAAATCTCACTGCAGCAGATGGTGCTGTGTTTGCATTGGGTGAGGTCTCCTAGCAACCGTCACTTTCTCTCCCTCTCTCTTTCCTAAAAGCAGAGCCGTGGAGGAGTTGGGGGTCCTGCACTGTCTGGGTCTGCCATGCTCACCCCTCCTCTGTCTCTTTGATTGACCCGACCGCCTCTCGGTGTTGATGTCTATGTTTACGTCTGTCTCTCTCTCGGATGCAGAAGTAGGGCATGCCGGGCTGACTGTCTGGATTACTATACATGTGTAATGATTAAATTTGATGGGCAAAGCAGGATACACAACAACCAACGTGATTTGTTCCCCTGACGCGACCTAGATTTGTTACAGATGTTCACATATGTTGCGACGGCAGGGAAAGATCAGATCTGGGTCACGCTGTGTTTAAAGCTCACATTCATGGCATTTATAGCTGCTAATTGTAGGTTTAGGTTCTTTTCTTTATCATCCCACGATCCGACACTTAAAAAGGAGATCATTACCATCCTGGGAGACATGCTGATGAAAACACACCATCAGGTCTGCATGTAGAGACATGCAACGCTGTAGATAGACTCTGCCACACACACACACACACACACACACACACACGAACGCACAGCTGCACTTTACAAAGACAGGAGGGCATATAAGGACATGCTTGAATCCTTACATGGCCTTGGTTCTTGTGCTTTCAATGCTACCTCTGGCCTGCAGACACACACACACATTATTGTAACTGCATACATAGGACCCTAAATATAGCTCTAAACTCTACTTCATTGGCTTATCTCAGGTTTTCAATTAAAGGATGTAGTAGGATCCACAGCAGACAGATGCAAGTAATGAACATCATGTGGAAAAAGTTAACTCAGTCTTAATGTGAGATTAATTAAGCAAATGCATATTTACATGTAATACTATAATAGTACTAACAAATACATCAACTTTTAACTTACAGTAAGACAAGTGGATATTTTGTTTGACCATTATCTAAAAATCTTAAAGGGATAGTTAGCTAAGAAAATCAAAACCACTCGTGTGTATGTTAAATATGAAGCTGGTTAGCTTAGCTTAGCTTAGCATTAAGACTGGAAACAGGTGGAAACAGCCAGCCTCGCTCTGTCAAAAGGTAACACAATATCACTAATAAACACATTATATTTAATTTATTTAATCTATACAAAAACTAAAGCGTAAAAATAACAATTAGGGAGTGGTGTGCAAAACCATTTCTTTGCCAGTAACTTGCTGGGGTCTCCATTAACATTTTTCCACTTTGTTTTTTGTGCAGATTAATAAAATAAAATATAACATGTTAACTGGTGAGCTTTAGGGCTGCTGGCTCCAGCGTCATATTTACTGCACAGGTTTGAAAGTGGTTTTCACAATCTCACCTAACTCTCTTCATGAAAGTGAAAAAGCATATATCCCTAAGATAGATAGATAGATAGATAGATAGATAGATAGATAGATAGATAGATAGATAGATAGATAGATAGATAGATAGATAGATAGATAGATAGATAGATAGATAGATAGATAGATAGATAGATACTTCATTAATCCCACAAGGGGACATTTTTATTAAACCGTTTCTGCTTGTATTTTCATAAGGTCCTCAATAGCACAGAAGTTCAGGAGCACACTCACACAGACGTCTCTTTAAAGTCTAATGGCTGAATAGTGATCATCCATCATGCACAGACAAAGAAGCACAGAGTGACACAGACACACACAGACACACACAGACACACACACACAAGTATTGCTGAGGGGAAAAACAATACAAATGGCAGACATGCCATGCAATGATGCGGGCTGTCCCTGATTAATTGCTTTAATTTACTTTTCCAGCTGCATCACTGAGACAACACAAACACTTGATCATTCTCCTTGAAGTGTGTTGACTCGTAGCACAAAGAGCACCAACCCGCTGCTTCACGAGAGCGCTGGATATCTTTTTTTTGTGTGTATTTTCGTTAAATAAAAAAAAGTGCCATCTCCACTTCTAAAAGCTTGTGTTGTTGGCTGCACCTAAGTGGCACCAGATATCGATGATCATTACGAAGCACCTTCTGCCCCAGGGTTTAAAATCTGCCTTTGTGGCTCTTTCTTCTTTTTGAGCGGAATCATTGGCCCCTGAGGGACGCAAAGTGCCCCCTGTTTGTTTGCTTACTCGGGTAGAAGTACCCACAGGCCCCAGCGGAGAGAGGGGAAGGCTTTTCCCCCCCCTCACCCTGTGACCTCATATCTATATCAAGCACTCAAAAAGCGGGCCGAGGCCGGCCTCGCTAGAGAGCAATGTGCAAGACCAGCACAAAACAATGCATTCAGAAGGCCCCGTGTGATGACACTTTGCTGTTCAGATAAACCCTCTCATAAAAAGGAAGAGCGACGCTTTTACAACACAAGGCTCTTTGAGGTGAATCTGTCTGCTTGGCTCATTACATGCTCAGGATCCACCAGGTGACTTATGGGAGGTCACCAAATTATCTATCAAATCTTATTTTCAACAACTAGAGTCTCTGATAAGAGATTCCCCCCCAATGACCACTCAGGACAGAAGCTGCAGGATATGATGTGTTTTTGTGTGTCCAAGAGCTTTTCAAGCTAAACTGTAGGAAAGAAAGCTTGTGCACACGTCTGGAAGAAATGATCGATACAGAAGGGATTCTTCTCTCCTTTTCTAAGAATCAAGGTATTACCCCAGCAAACTGTAAAATGTAATTCATTCTAATCAAAACATCCCCACCTCCAATCCAGTCTAATTCAGCAGTAAGTCTGCATTAGTGAAATGTTTGTGTGTAGTTAAGCTGTTGTAATTGGGATGAAAGTCCAACTTATTTCCAGTTAGTAAGCCTAAGAAGGTGAATAAAACTAAAGAAGATGAATTAAACTAGAGTGCACAGTGAAACAATGTGGGCTTGAATCCTGCTCAGAAACACAATCACATTGTATCTCTGTGCCTGTAATCCATCCACACTGTGCAGCTGCTATCAAGTACATAATGTTTTAAAGACAGGAGGTTTATTCTTATAACATAACGTAGTTTGAGGAAACTATAAATAAAATACAATTGGTGGAATTTTAAGTCCATTTCTTTTCTTGTTTAAGGTCATTTGTAAAGTCAAGTCAAGTTCTTGTTTCAAAATACAGATACTAATAAAGTACATTTTTAATGGAAACAGATTGAAATTATCTGAATGCAATTACAGATTAGTTCTATCTTTTGACAGAAATATATTTTTTACAGAGATTTGAACAGAGAGGGCTTTATAGGATGGAGATTTATTTGCCCTTTAATTATATTTTGCAGAGATCAATAAAATAAAATCTGGGATACATGTTGGCCTTGGAATGAAGAATAATTAATAAAAACACATTAATGAAATAAATTAACAAATATGAACTTTCAAAGAGACAAAAAAAATAAGAAAGTGGAGTAAAAACTAATTTTGGGAAACATGTTGTGGTTGTTTCCCGTAAGCCTAATGTTAGATTGTCATATCATGTCAGATATTGATTCAACAACAAATCAAAATGTTTTGGATCACACAATGTGTCACAGCCCTTCTATATGATGTATATATTGTTTCAGCAGCAAAGAACAAAAAGTTAACACAGGTTCAAAATGAACCTCCTGTGCAGCCGACTACAGGTTTATATATGTGACTGAACAATCAGCCTGCACCCGTCAGTGAACCTGCAGATGTGTGTGAGGCGGGTGGGTCCCTGCTGGACTCTGCTGGTGTTGGAGAGCAGAGGGGGAGACGAAGGCAGACTCTGCTGCAGCTGCCAGGAGACCTGCTGTAAGGCCGCCGAGCTCAGGACTGCAGAGACTATAAATAGCTCAGCTCAGCCATTCACAGGCACCACCCACTACATTACCCATGTGGCAAAACAACAGCACAGTGCAAAACAACACCACTGCATGTACTGTACTACATGTGAAGAAGAGCAGAGGCAGCCTGCTCACTGTGGACACGAAGTGATACAGAAACTGAAGATTAGGGCAAATCCTTCAGGCTGGAGAATTAGACCAATATTTGTACTGAAAAAAACAATGTTCACTAGTTTTAATGTAATAATCTCACAGATTTTAATTTACATGTCTGGTAAGCCACTATCCATCACCAGATGAGGGACCACAAAAGGTGATTGGCCCACTAAACACCTGCATTTGCAGTATTACACATTTTGGAGACATTCCCAGAAAATTAAATCACAATCAGCACTCTCTGGGAAGTGAGACCGAAAAACACATCTGTAGTCACCGCTTATGGCCGTAGGGAATAAAACGGAGATCTTCAAGATTATAACTTTAAAAAAGGGACATAAAGGGGAACATATTATTAGAAAAATAAATATCATTCATAGGACCTTTAATCATTTAGAATAGTTTAATAAATCGTGTGCCTTTTAAAAACACTCCTGAATAGTTTTTGTACACGTGTTGATGTTGGACATCTATCTAAACAGACCCAACCTACTTCTACTTTTCTACCAAACCAGGAAGTCAATAAACGTTAATTGCACTCACCTGCCAACTGCCAGAGAGCCTCTAGATAAGGGAAGGAACATTTGATTAATCCTCAAAAATTACACATCTCTGCAGCAACAGTTCCGCCTTGTTGTTGAAACACTGTTACCTCACTGGATTTTCTAAATTTCCGCCGTTTTGCACGTTTATGGCCCTCGCTGGTGGTTAACGAGGCACACCTGGTCTCCCTGTACCTGACAGCAGGTGTGGCTCGTTAACTGCCATGAAGTCCTGCAGGACCGTCTGAAGTTATTGATGGATTAAAGTGTGCCAAAATACAATACAATGTTCTAAATATAACTTCTCGAGTTTTCTGTTTCCTGTTAAAAACTGCAGTCTCGCACTGCAGATACGAGGGAATAAGACTCTTATCAGAAGACGTGGTTGATCCTGGAGCAGCCCAGATTAGGGATTTCTCTAATCTCAGCACAGTGGTTTCAGATTAGGCTGATTTATTTGCTCCTTGCCTCCAACATGTCTGTGTTTTGGGGGATATTTTCTGTCGTAAACATCTACTGCTGGACGAGCAGGCAGGTTGGAGTTGAAGCACGACTTTCTGCAAAGTGAATTTTTCCCCGTCTCTAATTTGACAATATCCTTTTTGGAAATTGAATGGCAACAATGCGAGCACTTTGAACTGCATGAGTCAATGCTTTTACTGGAAAATAGTCTTACCCGCCCGAAAAATCAATTAGGTGCATTAGGATTTTAGCTCTGCTCTGATGTAAGGTTAAAAGAGTTATCGAGCCACTTCTCTTGCTCAGGCACACACAAACAAGCACCTTATTATATCTGCACTAAAAACATTTGCATGAATCACATAAACGTACATATGATCTCCTGCGAAAAAAGCGGAAATGCAACGTCTATTAATTAAAAAACAGTGGCTGTAGCAATTTATCAATCAGCGATTATGTAATATCCAGCTTTGCCAAGAATAATACTGTGTAGAGGAGAAACAGAACACATCAGGTGAAAGGGCAGAGACACAGCGGTGCTCTCGACTAGCTGACGTAACTCTTTCCTCTTCACTAATTACATTTCATGATAGACTGTAGCCGACTTGTCTGACACCATAAGAACCACAGTCGTATCTGGGTCTGCATTATTGAGTTGAAATATTTATTTTAAAAACTGAAAAAATAAAAACAAACCCACCAACATAGTTTTAGTATATCATACAAAGACATATTTCAATGTTGCTATGTGAGTATTTGTTTCTCTTTGACTACAGTGTGAGGCAGTTTGAAAGGCTGGCTGAGCTGGTAGGACTACAGACACAGACCCGAGAGAGAGAGAGAGAGAGAGAGAGAGAGAGAGAGAGAGAGAGAGAGAGAGAGAGAGACAGGTTAATTAAGAATATTTGGGCAAAAATACAACCAAACAACCCTCAAGGTGCATTCAATTCATCTTTCTAGACACTTGAAATACCGTATAATATGTATTTTTTTGTTTTACATTCCAATTTCTAATGAAACCCAGGTGTGGAAGAAGTGACAGAACACGTCTAAAATCATTGTTAAATACAGAGAGACACCTGGACCAACAGTAATGCAATTAATACTTGCTGTTTGTTTAACCTTCTTGGGGCAGCAGATGGGTGGTGTCAAATGCGAAAAATGATTTCAAAGTCTGACTAATAAAAACACTTTTCTCTCTTTTGAAGCGCCCATCTGCTCCTGCAAGTGGTTTAAAACTAGTTTTTAAGAATTATTGGCAAATACTATTTGACCAGCGTCCCGTTAAATAAACCAGTGTCACAACCTCTTTTTTTTTTTTTTTTTTTTTTTTTAGATACACAGTTGAAGCAGAGCGTCAAAACAAAGTATGTTAAGACACAGAGAGAGACAAAGAGAATCATCATGGTCGCCATCAAACAGGAAGAAGAAATCAAACGGATGCCTACTCATCTCATGGTTTGCACAAAAGGCGGGATCAGTCTGCTCACAGAGTCCACTGGCAACAAGGTAAAAGTCCGTCCATCAGTCTCAGTAGGAACTTCTGTTAAATAACAACATCTCTCTCCTGTGGCTATAGCGAGTGCACCATTCCTAATTCAATTAAACTGAATCCTTACTTGGAGAGATGCAAAAAAAAAAAGTAATGCTATTGAATGCTTTTTAGATTAAACGAAAGCAAACGATTATTTCCAACAAAAGAAGGCTTGTAGTTTATATACACAGCTACTTGGTCTTTAGGAAGCTATTGAAAACACTTCAGAGTCCATTGTGGTCCCGGCAGACTGTTAAGTTAGTGAAGGATGTATAAAACTGCAGTCCTGCAGGGGTACTTTGTAGAGGCAGGCCCATGTTGATAAACCAGATACAACATTTCATGAATAATTGTGTAAGTGTCCTGACGTCCGAGTCAGAATTTCTAACTTTTTAGGATTTCCTTTTGTTGCTACTGCAGATTTTCCTCTGGCCGAGAGGGGGCAGTCCTTTCTTCTGAAAAAACCCTCGGCGGTTTTTCACCCTCGCCGTGGTCCTGCTGGCAGAGTCCACAGCGTCTCCAGGAAGTAATCGAGCGAACGACTTGGATAGCCGTCTACCAGAGGACGACGCGGTTAGCGGTCCATTATGTGACTGGATCCCAGCTGCACCTCCACAGCTGCTGCTGCTTCTGTGACAGATCTGTTGAAGTGACCGATGTTTGTATGCACCAATAAGGGTCTTCAACTTTGTTTAACAACTGTTGCTGCTTTTTGTGTTGTATATAAAAAGGAAGTCTGCCTCCCTCTACCTCCTTTCCTACCTTTAACCAATATAAAAAAGGGGAAATGACAAAAATGACCCCACGTCTTTATAGAGTTTGAGCAACAACTTTCTCTCTCATCAGTCCTTCCCACGATGCACCGCTACCTCCGACGATGTAGCACGAGGTAGTTGGCAGTCTCAAAGCTCACAGGGAGAAGACTGTTGAGAGAAAACTGTTCCTTTTCTGAAAGTACTCCTGATGTTGGAGCAGATTTAAGAGTTTCCATGCAAGCGTCCGTTAAAAGAAAAAGAGAAGAAGACAAAATTAAAGAGGCTCGAGTAAACAGTCACGGTCGTTAATGGTCGAGAGGTGAAAGGCAGAAAGTCCAGTGAACCAGGCAGTGAAGCGGTGTGGACTTGATAAGGTGATAACTCACAGTGAGGAAAGAATAGGAAGAAACTAGGGAGGAAGATTAAGACAGATCGACGGCCTTACAAGCTCACAACACTTGTTTTAGGAGGAGAGCAGGCATGCCACCTATGTTACGCAGAGACATGATTTGGGGAATGGGGGGAGGGGCAAGAACAGTCCTTCTTATTACTGCTGAGAGTTTGGCCCTTGTGCAGTGCATCCTGGGATGTCTTGAGTAGAACTTGTGCTCTTTGCGTCTCCATTGTGACTCCTTCGACGGAGTGCCGTTATTTAAAAAAGAAAAAACGGGCAAGAAAAAGACAATAAATACTCCTTAGAACGGATCCACTTCACTTTGACAGCGTTTCATCCAACACAGTCCTGGAGGAGAGGCATGGCATGGAGGGGTGTGACACCATGAAGTCGGGCACCCCCCCCTCCCCCCAAACCTTCCACTCCTCACATCTATTGGTTCCTCCCTTCAACGCCCCCACCCCCCCCCGGGACATGGGTGGAGAAGCAGGTTTAGAAAAAGAAGCACCTTTTTAATTTGGCTTCGATGACAAACAAAGGAAAGAGAGAGATAGAAGAAAACAAGGAAGAAAGAGGGTGAAAAGTGTATAAATAGAAAGAGGCAGACAGAAGCCGGTCTTCTGGTAGAGGAGGGGGACGACAGCGCTGGCAGGTCTCAACCTGTGCCGATTGAGAAAGAGACGGATTAATGTTACTTGTTTTTACGACAGTATTTTGGGGGGAGTATTTAAAACTGTCGTGGTCGTCCTCTGCCTTACCCTCTTCTTGCTCGCCCCAGCCCTCCGCTGCTCCGGCCAGCTCGTAATGTTTCTTCCTCAGCTCGCCGAGACGCTCGCGCTCCTTCTGCAGACGAGTCTCCAGCTCCAGAACCAGGACCTGAGGAAACACAGACACGAGCAGACGACAAACACACACCCGTCATTTCCCTGCAAACCACGAAATACCTCGTTTCTATGAGTCACATACAGAAAATAGTTGCATGGAGACAGAATAGGAGGGAACAAATATTTTTGTTCTTGGGTCTCATGCAAGATCAAGACTTAACTAAGTCTGATTTGCTGATTATTATATTGTTTGATATATTTTTCTCCAAATTCCCTTGTGTCTGCTTTCTAAAGCCCAGTTAAACCATCATTATTCACTCAGGTTTTCAGTTAAGACACTTCAAATGGAGGGACTGGTGTGTGTGTGTGAGCAGCTCCAGACCTTTCTGTGTTTTTCTTTCAGTGTCGGGGGGGAAGAGGAGCCAGAACACAGAGTGAAGTGTTCATGTGGACGGAGAACAATACACCTTTTAGTCTGATGTGGAAACTTTAGCCATAACCTCACATATCATCCGTCCTGATGGATTACTAAATATTTAATTCCTAAAATAGGATTTCCTCATGTTGTGGGCTAAATGGGAGAGAGAATGTTCCTTGTTTACAATGAAACGCAGAGCACCTTCCTGGAGTGAAGTTACTTTTGCTTCTCTGCATAATTTAAAGCATATTTTTAAAGACTCAACTCAGCTTTGTGGCTCATTCATGTGGATATATTTGCTGTATTCTGCTGCTTACCTGTGCGTCCATCTCTTGTCGTTTGATCTGGGTGAGAGTCATGCTGGAGAAGTCCATTGTGTCTGCACACAAAGAACAAATTATGTTCAAACACCCAGAGTTTTTCTTACAACTTGTAACTTTTAACTCCCTAAAAACCAATTGGACATTTTGTATTATGACCAAACATTCTCACCTTTCTCTTCAATCTGGGACTTCCCAGACTTGGTGGAGGCCACGACCGCTGCGGTGGCCTGTGTGACGCCCCGGGACGCCTTCTGCAGGCGGTGCAGGTTGGCGCTGTCCTTGTCTGCTTTCACCTGGAGAGGGAGAACAGCAGCCATTCAAGAGACACAAAGATCTACAACATGGGACCTCTGCTCATAGCTGTATTCCTCCGTTAGCTACCATTCAGACAGCGGCAGAATAAAACAATGTGCATTCTTTGCTCACCTTAGAGGCAGCCACTAGCTGTGCTGTGCTGGCAGCTATTTCATGTGAACACACCATCAACTCCTCAAACTTCCCTTTGCCCTGCACCACCAGATCAGCAGCATCCCTGGAACGACAGCGTTAGGAGGTTAACACCACTTTGTTCTCAGCACAGTAGGAACCACCTGATTTACGAATGTCCTTCCAGGCTTAAGACATGATTTACTGTCTTGTTTGTTCTTTAGTTATTTCCTCGTAAAGGTCACCTCTTTCATTCTTCAGCACTTTTAAGACTCGCAACACTTTAATACTCCGCGGTAAGAAGGAGACGCTCAGGAGGGAGGACTGATACTTACACCATGACCGTGGCGCCCCATCCCACTGCTTTGGAGGCAGAGATCAGGCCCTCAGTCCAGCGGGAGTTCTTGGCATAAAATTCCTTCATGGATGCTGCCCCCTGGTGGACAAAAGAGGGAATAATGAAATATATGTTTCATGAGACACATTTTAAACTCTCAGGTATGAACGCAGGGGCTGCAATTTAAGACTATTTTTAATGATCCATTAATCTAGCAGGTAATTTATTGATTGAGCAATTATTCATTTTTCTACTACATAGTGACAAAAGCCAATCACAATTCCACAATTGAGAGTGTGTCAGAGACTGTAAGGAGTGGCTGATATTATTCTAGGTATCAAGCTATTTGTTCATGGTTATAAATTCTGTTTTATTTAATTAGAAAGAAGTAAAGAGTACACATTTAGACTATATATATATATAAAAAATACACAATACTGTGCCATACTATTCTATATTACATTTTATATTCTGCTCTACTGTTACACTATTATGTTTATATAATATATTATTAGTATTAATAGAATTACATTACACCTTTAAACTGTATCTTAAACCTCTTACTATACTACACTGCACTATGTCATACTATATTATGTTCATATCATATACTGTAGTGTATTTCTATTAATATTAGACAACACTGTATCATTACATGGCTCAAGTATCGTTACTTAATCACAGTACATTCTGGTGTACACAGTTTACATATATAGTAGACTTTCAGTTATTAATCTTCTCACTTTATCTTGTAACTTGTTGATTTAACTTGTCTCTACCTTGTCTTTAATTGCTCTTGTTCATTCTTGTATAGTTTTGTATAGTTCCTACTTATATACTACTTGTATATTGCTCTTATTTGATGTAGTCTTATTTTTTACTAATGCTGTAACTATTTGTAATTAAATTAAATATTGTTTGTTGAATCATAAACATTTGTGAATATGAAATGTATCTATACAGTATACAAGACTATAAAGCTGAATATTATAAATCAGTCGGTTCGATGTTGGATTTAGAGAAATGATGCTGAATAGTGTGAAATCTGTTAATAATATGACAAACATCTCATTCTCACTGTTGAAACGCAGAAGAAGAAGAAACTCACCCTGCCACTCTCCACGATGTCCTTTTGCAGATTTTTGGAAGACAAAACAAGCTGCTTGATCGCCTGCATCAGCTCTGTGCAGGAGGCCAAAATCCTGCAGGAGGCGACAGAGCAGAGGAAACAAACACTGACTCACTGACACAAAGATGGTGCTCACTACAGAAAGAAACCAGCTTCCTCACTATTTGGAAATACCAGTTAGTTTCCCCACCGTCTAATTATTGCATGATCAATGCACCACTGACCTAAATTCTCAACGCATCATTTGAAGCTGCGGTAGTTGTTTGTCTCTTTTCATAATTATCTCACGCAGCAGCACTGGTGCAATAGTTACTGAGAAAACAACTGTTTATTTTACATTAATAATTAAGTCAGAGAAATAAAGAGCGCAGAAAACTAAAGTTGAATTGGCTTCATTTGCACACAAAGAATAATTACACAGACTGGATAAATAAAGATGAAAACTACTTGATGACATGCACACTACGAGACAAAAGCAGCAAAATCTAAAACTTACAACTGAACGTAACATTGGACGGTTTAGTGAAGATTTATGTGCATGAAACAAAATCACTGAAGTTTGGAGCTTCAAGCTTCTGCACAATAACGTAATCAAGAGATTTATGAACTTCCTGGAGCTGTTAGTTGCACCGAATAAATAAACCAATGAGGTGTAAGACATCTATGATATGATAACAATTTGTGGAGCTGCTCCAGTGAAACAGGAATGACATTACGATTATTAAACCTACAGAATACACACTGAAGAAAACTAATTATAGGTTTGCATGGGTGAAAAACCGCAGACAAACATTACGTGCCACACCGGCTTCAGACCTCACAGTTTGCGTTGGCTTTGTGGCAGAACTGATCAAATTCTTCGCACGTCAGCCCTGAATGTGTGATCGTCTGCAACTTCACTGAAACGTTGTGTAACTGTTGTGCTGCCTTTCTCGGGAAGCCTCTCCATTTCCTTTTCCAGTTCATTGCCGTTGTTGGAAACCATTACATCTTGTGGTCAGGTTTTCTACAAACACAACAGGAGGCTGGGCTCACTGTATCCATCTATAATCTTCATATTTTTATCAAGCTAATTAATTTGTCTTTAACCACAGAGGTGGGAGTTGTTCTGGCTGCTGATAGTTCAAGTTTACAGTTGAGTTATGGTTAATACAAATGACTGCTAAAGTATGGAGAGGAGAGAAACTAAGATAAAGTCCTAGAAAGAAGAAACATCCGTTTGTGGGTCAACTATAGTTCTATTTCAGGAAAACGTCATGTAAATGTAATGAGGTTGATCTTTTTGTAAAATGTCTTGCACTCTCCTGAATCTCATTTAGATGCAATACTCTTTAAGTCTTTAGTTAATTTGAGGTGACAGTTTGCGATTATTGTGACGGTAGAAAGTGATTCCAGTCTGAAGCGGTGCATTACCTCTCATTGACTTCCATCTTGACTCCTGTATCAACCGCTCGAGAATTGTTGAGCATTTCCTGTTGGGATCCACAGAGGCACAAGGGACACAACAACAAAAAAAGACACTTTGAAGTTAATTCTGCTGGAAAGTGAAACAAGGAACAATGTTTTCACACAGCTTACAAAGAGCCGCCCACACACACACACACACACACACACACACACACACACACACACACACACACACACACACACACACACACACACACACACACACACACACACACACACACACAGCAAGTGCATTTAAATATAAAACATCTGCCACCAAATGACCACAGCTAAACACACACAAACCTCTATTCTGGCAGCCGCCGACTCCACAGCAGCGGAAGTGGCAGCCATTTCCTGCTCCACTAGATCTCCCAGCTCCCCCTGCTGTAGCTCCAAACCCCGAGGACGCAGTTTCTGACCGAAAGACCGAACAAGAGAGACTGAAGTCAGGATTAAAAGCAAACAAATGTAACCCTTTTATCACGGTCTAGATTAAATCAAACTGATTTATGTTTTCCCTCATACAGAAACTCTAGGGACACTTTGTCCCGACTTATGTTGACAGAGTGAAAACATTAGTATGTATGGAGTATGGACCTCTGCGGTGGCCAGGATGGCCTCCAGAGCCGCCCTCAGCTTGCCGTTGTCAGCCGCAGACAGGCTGCTCTGCTGCTTCATCTGGCCCAGCAGAGCCAAAGCTTCAGCCCCGCACGCCTTCACACTCTCTGACAGGGCTGACGGGGACAGAGAGAGGTAGGACACACGTCATCAAAATAAAAAAAAAAACAATTTGTGGAGCTGCTCCAGTGAAAAAGAAGTAACATTACCAGTATTAAACCTACAGAATACACACTGAAGAAAACTAATTATGGGTTTGCATGAAGTAAAACTACGTGCCACAATGGCATTGTCGATTAAAATACCATGTTATGTCTTCTGTAAACTCTGATGTGTAACAATGCCACTAGTGGCTGCAGCTGCAGCAATTATTCTGACGTCCCTTCAGGCAAAGTGTCAACTAACAGCTGAAACAGCCACTCAGATGAGAGAACAAGGTGAAACCAAAACTACCTCTACAGCAGCCGTCGGCCTGATTTTTGTTTTTTAAGATGCAGGACAGCCAGCTGATTTGCATGAAACTGTACTTTCTTATGCTTCATTCAAATGTTTCGGTACAGTATGGACAGACAGGGTTTTCAGAGCCACAGCTACAGACGCCGCTTCAGTTTGACCCAGTTTTAATTCCATGTTGTCGTTTTTTTTGTTGTTGCAGTAATAAGACTGCTGGCCAATTATATTTAGGCATGTTTAGACTTGTCTAGGCTGCTAACTATCTACAAAGAGAGCTAAATCCCGCAGACATTACTCCTGAATGAAGCCAGCAACTTTGTTTCGTCCATGCAGAATTTGGCTGTTCAGATATAGACTGATACAAGGCATAACCAGAAGATTACACACTAACATTCATGTTTATCCAGGCTAATTGTAGAGACAATAGTATTAACTTAAATGGCCCAACCCTTACTTTCTATACGTAACACATGAGGAGGTATGAACTACTTACAGACATGTCAGAACGTGTACATGCCTGGGCCCACAGATAATATCAGGAGTGAAGTGGAGAGTACAATCTCTATCTCCGTCTCACACACACACACACACACACACACACACACACACACACACTTACCATAAGCTTGCTCCACGGGCACCATGTGGGAGGTGGCACTACCCTGAACGATGGTGTCGCCCACCAGGTGGCCACACTGGGTCACCACTCGTACCAGTTCAGATACACCTGGACGAACAAATCATTTGAAATCACACCTGCCTCAGTTAACATAACATTGGTGACTTTACATCATTATTTTATCTTGTTTGATGTTTTAACTTTTAATACACTCAGGTTGTTACTAGTATTTATACATGATTACGGTTGGAATGATTTCCTAAAAACTTGAACAAAGAAATGAACATTGTTTATCACAACTGAGCATTTAGGCGGGACGTTAGCAAGCTAATAGCATATAAGCTAGTAGCTAGCAAACAGCTACTGCTAGCTATAACAGGCTGAATACAGTACATCGTCTTAAAATACAGCGATACGTGTGGTCAAACTGATTTTTCCGTAAGGAATTAGCTTTGGAATGACAATTGTTTTTCCTCTTATCATTACACACTCGTACAGTTATCACCTTGTGTCGGCTTTGGCTCTACCTGGCAGCCCGCTCTGTTTTACTGATTCATGTTTTAAAGCCCACACACACCTGTTGTACATCCTCACCAGTGTTTCCACTAATGTACAGACTCTCTCTCTGCTTGATTGACACTTACCCTCACTTACTTCTTAATTATGTTGCACCTACATCATTATCATTTGTATATTGGTTCAGAAAGTGGTGGTATCACATAGTTCCCTGCAAAGCTTATCAGCCAAAACAACGGAGAACACCTGTTTGTGTGTGTGCGCAGGGCTGTTAATAATGATCATTTTAGGGTGTGTGTTTGATAACGACGGGGTTCAAGACAATGTTGAGTAGCGAAAGAATGTATAAAAAAAACATGTACATGCTTATTACATATCTTTACCTCTAATGCTCACCTTTACAAAGCTAAACTCTCACCTGTGTTGTCAGCCAGGAAGGCCTCTCTGGCAGAATGGAGTCGGTCCATACAGTGTAAAGAAGCCTGACATCTGGATGCTAGGTAGTCTGCAGAGATAATAAAAAAAAAAGAGAGACATGGGAGTTAAGACTTAAGACATGTGAGCGTGCACACAAACATCACTACACACAGTGCTAATTAGCATCCCCTCGCAGCTGCTCTGACCTGCGGAGCTGGTGCAGCTGATGTGCGCCGGGTCGTCTATCTGAGCCAGCGAATCCTGGATGATCTTCTCTGCCTCCTCCACAGCTCCCTGCAGGCTGGACCAGCGAGCTGCAACCAGCTGGCTCTCTAACGCCTGCTCCCTGCTCTCCTGTGGGCGCAAATACACACAAAGACTCACACGGTTGAACTTATCACACAAGCCTTTATTAGAAAAGCCAAAGGGTCCAAATGTGAAAAGGAATAAAACTTGCAACCGAAACATCTGCTTGATTTATTACAGCTAATTAAGAAAGTTAATTAAGTAAGATAATTGCTAAAAAAAAAAAAGACAATTCGTCACCTTCTCATTGAGCTGGTTCTGCAGGGCTTCGGCCGCCTTCACCCCGCTCTCCCTCTCAGTCGCCAACGAGCTCTGGACTCGCTCTAGCTCCTCCCCGTGGACCGCCAGCTCCGCCTCCACCTTCGACAAGGACTGCACCAGCTCCGCCTTCTCAGACTCCAGGGCGACTAGCTGGGTGCCGAGCACCTCACTCGACTACGTGGATGAAAGATGGAGGGATTCAAAAAAGAAGATGATTATGAGGGACAATGAATCCACAGGAAGACATGGTTAGGATAATACGTAGCCGACATGACATTTCAGGATGTGGTTTGACTTCATCTTCGGCCACTGATTATAACAACATTGCCTCCATTTAAGTTTGCGGCGAGGCGTAATGTCTCCAGAGAGGTTTGGGTTGAGGTCAAGTTTACAATCAAAAGAACACTGGCAAGCTGCGGTTGTGCAACTTGGCTGCAATATGCAACAAACATGAACTGTGGCAACAGAGTGAAGCGTTACAACAGATCCTGTGTACTGGAAGTTTGTGAAATTACATTGTTGCACTATTAACTAGTTAAATACAAGTGCATAGTAAGAAAAACAAGTGTGAGACTTACAGCCTGAGTCCCAGCAGGTCCGACAGAAAGCGAGAAATGTAGAGAGATGAAGAAGAAACAACATTAAGAATACGGATGCAGTAGCTAGCGAAAGCTGAAGGCATGTGACAGCAGCGATAAAACGTGGGCTGTGTGTGAAAAGGACTATGGAGATTAGAGAGATGATGGAGGAGTAGGAGGACAGAAAGAGTGACAGAGTTGATAAGAAGTGGCAACAAGAGTGGGACGTCAGGAGTGGGAGGCAGAGACGGATGAGAGGTGCGCTGCGTGTGCAGAAAAACATCAGAAATGGTAAGTTAAAGGGAGTCAAGAGCAATCAGTGGAGTTGTGAGAGTTAAAATCATGAATTCATGGCTTACTGAGCTGTCACTGCCCTTATTATCCCATTCAAAAATATTCCTACAGATACATTTTTGCCGGCGGGAGTATACTGAAGCAAGGAAACCAAGCACAAGCAGTTGTTTGGACAAGATTTTACGGCTTGTGCGTTTTCATTCTGGTCTCTTCTTTTTAAAGAAATGCCTTTCCGTCGCCTGTTACAAACATCAACTTGGCTTCTCAGCTCTGCAGAGATGACAAACGCAGGCCGAAAGAGGATCAACAGGAAGAGCAGAGGATGAAATCTGTAGTGCTGCTGTTTAAATAATTTCCTTTTTAACCAGTTGTAGTCAGGAGGATTTAGTTTTAACAATGTGAACAGCCTGATACAGGTTGTAGACTGGTATATAATACAGCCTGTGCTTAACTGTTCTGGGTTCAGGTTTCAGAAAACGGGTCCCGGGAACAGCTGATCCATACTGTCGACCTTTCACAAACACAGGTCTGTGCACCAAAGATGTAACAAATACGACAAAAGCGGGAAAAGTGAGATCATCCAATAATTGATGGCTAGAGTAAGATGGCACGATGCCAGCAGCCCATTTTTAGATTTTACCCAGACTGTGCTCCATTAGGATCACCCAGATTTGTAAGTGAAAAATTCCACATCGTTAATCTTTTCACACTTTCCTGCGGCAGCCGCTATTATCTACTTTAATTGGGACCGTTATAAATGACTTCAGTAACTTTTCACAGTAACTTCGTGGATCCAGTTTAGCAGATTCAAGCCTCATTGCGTGAGAGGAGAGTGACCTGTTGTGACGAGGCCATGGTGGTCTTCAGGGAGTCCAGCTCGGTCCTGCTGGACACCAGCTCTCTCTGCAGCTCCTGAAGCTGCTGCAGCTGGTCCCGCTCCTGGGTAAAAAAAAAAAAAAAAAACTCTCTTTAGACACCTCACAACATCTCAGTTTGAACACCATAAACAGAACAACTGTAATCGAAGGTTTCTTCTGTTTGGCTCATTTTGCAGCCAAATGATTTGCACTGAGGATCCCCCAAAATCCAATCTTTACCTCATTATTTGAATCATGCATCCTACAGTAATGCGGTTCAGCACTGTTGGACTGAACGGCCAATCATTCGACTGCAAAACACTGAGTTAAAAGCACGGGGCCTGGCCCGCTGTGCATGTTTTGCAGCGATCACAACCTTTATGTCGTACTCACCTGTCTGTCTGCAACCTCCTGAGCGGCCTTCACCTTCTCTTGCATCTCTCTCCTCACTACATCCACTTCGTCCTGTGCTGCCCGAGCCACCGTCATCTGCCGCGTGACCTCTGCGTTCTGCACACACACACACACACACACACACACACACACACACACACACACACACACACACACACACACACACACACACACACACACACACACACACACACACACACACACACACACACACACACACACACACACACACACACACAGATGCAGACACGCAGAGAAACACACCAAAATAATCAGGGCCGTGGCTGGATCTTCAGCTTGGGGGAATTACAAAAAAGGACAGCTGGAGGACAGATCCTAATTAAACTCGGATGTTTTGTTTAGGAGGGGACAAGGACACAGAGGGTTTGATTGATCTTGACGGAGTCAGACTCGTCTTCCTCACCTTCCTCAGCAGGTCGGCATGACTCTGAACCAGCTCCGAGTACTTCTCCTTCAGTTTGGTGTAGCGCTGCTCATTGGCTTGAGCTTTTTCTAGTGAGACACACACACAACATAGAGAGAGACAGACACACACGGTTATCAGCAGACACAATCATTGACAAAAACTGCGGGTAAGTCATCGCTGCAACGAAGGCCTAGTTGAATTAAACCTTTATAATTTTTCATGTTACAACCTCTACTTTTCTCCTTCCTTTCGCTTTGACTCACTGTTTGAGAATTAATTTTTTTTTCCTGGTGTTATTTTTCTTATTTTGTTTGCCATCTTTGCCCCAACTTTTATATATCGGCAGTTAACACTTCTAAGTTGGCAAGAAAGCTTGATTCCAAACTATTTTTGATGTAATAAATATCTTTCTGAATCATACAATAATGTGTCCAAGAAGCTTCCTGCTGAAGTTACGAATCTAGCCTCACTCTCTATCTCCGTCAGGCTCCGCTGCTCCTTCTCCGTGTCCTCTCGGACCCTCCGCAGGTCGTCCAGCTCCGCCTTCAGGAACTCGCTCTCTCCTGCAGCCTGCAGCCTCAGGTGGCTCTGCTCTGCAAGCTCCGCCTCCAGCTCATTGACACGCCCCCTCAGAGCCTGACACAAGCGACCACTCTGATGAGGAGCAGAGGGAGAGAGCGGGAGGAAAAGAAATTAACTTTGTAGATGGATTTCTTTTGAGTGCGAGACATGACTCGTCATCTGTTAAGAGTGATAAAGAAATCATTTACCTCCAGTCTGAAAGACTCCAGCTCGTCTTTGAGGGCCTGGATCTCCCTCGTCAGCTGCTCAATCAGACGGTCTCTGATGGATGAAGACAAAACATCAATCAAAAGTTAAATCAGGGCTCATGGGTGACTTGCAACAGATCAAAATGAAATTTGGCTTGATTTTTGTCTCCATTTGTGTATGCATCCAATCAAACGTCTTATTTTATACAATCAAACCAAAGATCCATATCTGTGTTGTGATATTCGTGATCAGTAGAGTCACAACTATAATCGTGCACACACACACAAATCGTTTTCTGGCCTTACTTGTCGTCCTTCCGTAAGCCGTTCTGACTGTTGAAGTTGAACGGGTCAATAGCAGCCGAGGTTCCAAACAGGTCGTCAAACTTGGTCTCCAAAGCAGGCTGTGTGTTTAAAACAAGCAGGTTTAAAAGAAAAATATCATGGTGATTAAAACTCACATTGGTTGTCATTAACTAAACCAAGTAATTATCTTGAGTTTGCTTCTTTTTTTAAAGGGCATAGTTACAGTTATTATGAAACATTCAGGGAAACTTCTCTTGTTTAGTTACCGGCAGCACGGGGACGTCCGTGTCCACCAGGTCGTCCGTCTCCATCACGTGCTCCGACTCGGGGGACGACGACTCTGCGGGGATCACGACCACGGGGCTGATGTGCTCCGACAGAGCCGACGCACGCAGGAAGTTAGGCGGGTTCTGCCAAAAAAACAACACGGCGCAATTATAAATCACCATATTGTTATTTGTGGGCTTATACCAGGCTTTTGCAGAATGCAGATAGACGTGTCCCAAAATGTCTTCACCCTTTGGAAATCTGATCCTCTTTGCAGGTTCAACAACAATAAAGCCCTTTTCCCCATTGACATCTAGATTATATCAATGATTAACTATGATACCACAGATTCACTCAAATCAATTGACCCGTGCCTCCGCGAAAGTGAGTTAGTAATTCAACAATAAAGACAAACGCATTCAAAGAAAACATTATTGACATTTCGGGAAACTCACTCATTTGAATATTGAAGATAATTTCCATGAAATGAAGAGTGAAGGAGTGCAGCTATGATAATGTGCAGGGCATGTTTTTGTCACTTCATGTCAGTGATGGACGTGAGTTACATCCTCAAATAGATACGAGCAGATTTAGGAGAGTGAGAGACAGAAGTACGTATTGTGAAGGCGGCCGACATGTCTCTTTCCTCATTTCCATTCATCTCACATGTAGCAGTGTGTATATGCCAAAGCATGTCGGTAAAGTGAAGGGGGTTCGGAGAAAGCGGAGAAGTTTATATGAAAAGACCTTTAATATATAAACAAGATATAATCAAGAATTGTTTTAGAGTTTGAAACAACTGGTATATAAAGATAAACTATCTACCTGAAACAACCGTAGTGGGTCCACTTTAGGCTTAAATGTGGTTAAAATGTGGACTTAGTGGGGGCGGGATCTCACCTCAGGCAACTGTGGGATCTGAATCAGCCTCTTGAAATACTGCAAGTTACTGGAGCGATAGAACAGACCCTTTAACCTGAAACACAGAGACGGAGAGATCAGGACAGACGAGGCGAGAAGAGTTTGACATAGAAAATTCATTCAACGCGGAGCTAAGAGCTCAGCCCTCAAGGTCACACTCGAAACCGTGACCGGCTGTGTTCCTGCGACTGCAAGTGAACTTCATACTTCTTAAACTGTTCCTGGAAGCGATCTCTGTGGCCCTGCAGAGTGTCTGCTGGAAGGCCTGCAAGCACAAACAAAACACAAACACGTCAGCGCTGGGACACAAACACTGTTCAGATATTCTGTGTTTATACGTAAGGTTTGAGTGCACGCGTGGTTGATGGGATTTTGAGCATGAAAGTATTAAAGTTGGGAGGTGAAAGCCTTCAAATCTCCCAAACATCTTCTTTTCAAACACTGAAAAAGGCTTGTTGGAACTGAATTACACGCATTTTTTAGTTTATCCAGCAGAGCTTTGGAGAGTTTCAGTAGCCAAAAGGTCTGAAAACTCAAAGCAGAGCATGTCGTCTTTGAACCTTTGAAGAAACGTGTCACGCATTTCAAGTATTAACTCACATTATACAGAGCTAAAGGTAAAGCTGCTGCTCAGGAGGCAATGGATCTCATGCAAGAACCACTCATATGAACAGATGTGTTGTGGTTTTTACCAATTGTGTTAAAACATAGACCTGTTTTTTATAGTTCAAATCAATTAAAATGAAATATAACTTAAACAAACTTAGGCTAATGCTAATTTAATATTCTCTTCATCATATTGTCATTATCGTAGCTATTTTTTATGATTTTATTTCTACATCTAACCTTCATTCTGTCTTTGTTTCTGACACATCATTAATATTTTACTGTATTAATATTCTTACAGTTTTTGCTCCAGGTCACATAATACAACTCCTGACTGGAGCAGCAAAGATTGAAAAACATCAGCCGGCAGGTATCTTCATTTCTGGTTCCAGCTTCTCAAATATGAGGATTTGCTTCTTGTTTTTATAATGAATGATAGAAGATGAAATATTGTTTAATTTCCGGACTGTTGTTCAGATAAAATAATTGAAGGACATCACTCTGGGCTCTGGAAAGTTGTAAAAGCTGTTTTTTCATGGCATTCATCAGGTTGAAACGAGCGTTTTACGTCAAGTAAAGAGAGATTTGGGAAGAAAAAGCTCGACTAAATGATTCAATTTACATTATAACAACACAATTTTAATAAGGTTTGCATGACAACCCAACTGATGACCACTAGCTTTGAAATAAAGTTCATAAACAACGACTCACTGCCACGTGTTTCCCTTTAACTGCACGATATTTTTATCTTGACCAGCACTGAACCACCTGTACAGTGTACTATTAGCCTGTCGGTGTGCAGTTTGACCAACAGCGGTGTGCGTCACTCACAGGAGTGCAGCTTGAACAGCAGCTTGACGGTGTAGTCGTACAGGTGGCTGCTGTCCAGGATGACTTGGATGAGGGGGGCCAGGCGACACTGGCCCGCCGCCGTCACCGACACCGACCGAGACATGTCCAGTGAGCTGAAAACTGGGGAGAGAGAGAAACACACACACGATCAATAGATGTATCCACAGGATCAATACACACACACACACGGAGTCGCGCAAACCCGTCAGTTATCATCACACATATCAGTGAGACACTCTGTGCACAGGGCTCATACATCATGAATTTTCCATGAACCAATCAAGTTGTTCTGCTGTGCTCACTGCCTCTAAAATGAACTAATAAATGGGTTGAAAGCAGGAAAACGGCTCACTCTTGCTTATTGGGGGAAAAAAAAAGGTTTAAAGCGGAGCAGCAACCTGAACACTAACAGGATTGTCTGACTACATCTCTGCCTCCATCATTACGCCCCTCTTTCATTTCCCTGCTCACAACAACCCCCAAAGCCTGGAGAGCCTCTGTCTTCACTGCAGAGGTGTGGTTTCCTGCACAACTAGAAAACACACGCACGCACACACACACACACACACATACACACACACTCTTCAGGCCTGGCCTCTTCACCCTTGGATGACGTGATGCCTTTAAAATATACCGGACTGAAAGAGGAAGCTGACGAGGGCTTTGAGATTCGGGTGTGAGGTGACACAGACTCAGGTGTTTTTGTGTATATCCAGTAGAATATCAGATCACAGCATCAAACACGTAGAAAATATAAGTTAAAAAGTTTGTCCTGAATAGGAATAGAGGTATGGTTTCTCTATCAGACAAAGAAACAAATAGTTTAATTTCTTTCTGTTCATTTATGAACGGGAGAAAACGGCTTTCCGAGCATTTCTTCTTGGTCACTTCCCATCCCGTCTATTTTGAGTCCCGTCCATACTTTAACCCAGGATGACTCACCCAGACAACAGCACGGCCACCATCCGGTATCTAACCAATAACAGCGGTCAGAGCGTCTATTCCTGTGCACCATTACGTACAGTACACCTATCGGTCAGACTGCCTCTTCCTGTCTTGTCAGTGTATAATCAACCTGCGCGTGCCACATCATAATCTGGCTCAGATAAGCACAGCTGGTAGCACAGAGCAGCACAGTCGGACCAGAATAGCTTACCACCCAGGAAGAGGTTGAGCTCACACTCCAGGTAGTCAAACATCTCCACTGTCAACTGGAAGCTAAAGGAGGGGGGAGACACAGAAAGAGGGATGAACACTTTTACATGATTTCAGCAAACACACACGTTTCATATTCCTGTTTGCAACCACAATGTGTTCGTATATGCAGAAAAACCTGCTAAAATTATGCAATAGACTCCTTTCCAATTGCCTGTAGACAATGCAGACATCAGTGCATGATCATCTTTGGATTAGACCGATAAAATGATATGGCGAGGGCCTCATATCATATGCTTCTATCATGCTAAAAGGTTACATTGCTTTCTTATGTTTTATAACTTTAAGGGCTTTTAAATAAAGGCATTTATTATGAAATACACTAAAAAGAGGTTTTAAATTTCCAAGAATGAGAATACTTTTTCTGCCGATGCAGTCTTTGAAGAGAGCATATTCATTTTAGGTTTGTACATTCATAAAAAATAAAAATTGCCCAATTTGATTCATTATATATTCACTTCCATGTGTGTCCCAGCATCGGGCCGGATATAATTTCCTTCCTGCATTCTGATAGTGTGAGTCATGGTCAAAGCTGGGGTAAAATACCCAACCTGGGAACAAATCTACACAATACTTTTACCTCTTAAGGCCTCAAACTCTGTAACAATCGGAGAAGGAAAAATCCCTCCTTGGTTGAACCGCTCACATCTCATTACAGCCGTAACCTCTGATGAGCGCTTTCTGGCGAGCGTTATCTTATATTAAAGCGTGACATAGTAGTAAGCCGATAATGGTAGCGGCTCCAGAGCTAAACTGCTTGGAGGAAGACAAAATAAAATGCAGAACCACTAATGAAAACAATTCAATGAAATCGTTCCTCTGCACTTCTTAACTCCATCTCCTTCTTCTAGGCCTCGTGCTTTCATGACAGTGTGAAGAATAAGCTTTGATGACAGAATGAAATGAAATTATGACTCTCAAATTAATTACAATTCAAAACTTTGTTCGCCATTTGAATTTCTAAAACAGCTTTTTCTACCGACTTGTGCCAAACAACACCTCTAATATTACCACCATGAGTAAGTTCTTGTGGCTCCGGTGCATTATGATTAATGAATTCACCCATTTAAAATTGAATGTCACACTTTGGTCAACACAGTTTGAGACATAACGCTGAAGCTCATTAATATATCTGGGTCCTGGGTCCTGGCCGACAAATAAGCACATGAACAATAAGAACACGCGAAGCAGCAGCAGCAGCAGCAGCAGCAGCAGCAGCGACACACTCACAAGTTGTTGACGTCGTTCTCTCCCGCCTCGTCCAGCTGTCGGTTTGACATCTGCAGGTTTCCAGGGAATCGAGGGTTCTGAAAGAGAGGACAACAGTCGGAGGTTCAGCCGTCCTGACGTCCGTCTGAGACGAACACGTGACCGTTTACAGGCACGTTTATAACCATCAACAGGCTGGAATGTAAAGTACATTAACGCAAGTACCGTACTTCAGTACAAATGTGAGGTACTTTACTCGTTTCCATTTCATAATTCATGCAAGAGTCGTGTTTGCACCTGATGAATTTAAGTCCAATATCCACTCTCTTCTACCTCTGGTTTTGGTCTCTACCAACTCTTTAGAAACAAGCCTCACTTTAGCCGCTAAATGTTCCACTATGTTCATCAGTTCGTGTGCAGGTAGAGTAAAGTGGGTTTCTAAGATGAGATTGGCAAGAATGAAACGAAACAGTACCTTTGTGGGCCAAACAACTACAACAATGAGCTGAAAAAGCTGAAAGTTCTCTGTTCATTCGTCACTATGAAAGACCCCTTTCACACATATATAATCACGTGATCCATTATTATTATTATGAAATATGTATTAGAGCAGCATTAAAGGGTAACGTTGGTATTTTTCAACCTGGACCCTTTTTTCTTCCATGTTTTTGTGTCAGACTGACTAATGTTTGTCCACTAAAAGTGCTTGTTTTTGACACAGTGAGGCTCAGATTGGCTCAGATATTTAAAGTTTCTGACAACATTATGGAAACAGAGATATTAAACAGTTTTCCTTTACCTCCCGTTTGCCTGAAGACAACGGTGGAAAAGATTTTCCAAAGTCACGGCTGAATATTTAGCTGATTTCGACGATGTGTGCGATGCGAGACTTCAGAAGGAGACTTCTCCTCGAGGGAGGCGCAATAACAGACAGACGGGATCAAGCGAAAGGTAAAGAAAAGCGTTTTATTTCTGTTTCCACAATGTTGTCAGACGGTTATAATAATCTGAGCTCGTCAGCGGCAAAAACAAGGACGTTTAATGGCAGTGCAATGACGGTGAGCAGTCGCCCGTTAAGTAAAGGATCTGACTACTTCCTTCAGCACTGCCGGTTGCCAAGTGTTTTGAATCCCTCGGGTTAATGTATTGTTTGTACTTTGAACTGCTCCCGTGCTTTCTTTGATTCTGTCTCAGTAGTCGAAGCCAATCAAAACAAAACCCTTGCTCTGAATGGATTTACATAAAAATGCAGCACTGAACTGTTCTCGTTTCTCTGCTGCCGAAATGATATGAAGTATAAAAGGTGGAGAGGTGTGGGGAGTCCCAAGAGATGAAACAAAGGCAAAAAAAGATCCACTGTTGTCAGGTTACAGCTACGCTTTACATATCACCTCATTCTGTTAATTATGCAATTAATCAGAAATCAATGCTCAAATAAGTGAAGTCACAATATTTCTATAGACATACGCATGTACGAAAGTGATAATCAAGCAAGTAAAAATGACCCAAGCAGCTATTCTTGTTAGTTCAGCAGCCCTTTGCTTTGATAAGGTGAATATGAGGCCGTGTTTACAGGAGCTGATTGTTGATAAATTGACCTTTATCTAGAGTGTGAGATGACAATTTGCATTTCCTTCTCTGGGAGCTCAGCAGCTATTCTAGACATTGCATGAAGCATATAGATCAACCTGCCTGCTGATGTACAAGCAACTAATTGAGCAAAAACAGGGTATAGAGAGTTTAAATGAAAGCTAATCAAAGGTTTCATCTGCCAACGTGTCACGTAAAAACCACCCTGACACTTTCTTTGCGTAAGAATTTCATCTTCCTGTGATAGCATCAACACCATCCCTCGGTCCATGTACTGCTCTGCTCTGCTGTCTCATAAAAAGGCGACATTACAGATCCCCGAGAGGCCATTAGTGTGAAAGCCAGAATTTCCTATGAAGCCGGCCTCCTGCAGAGACTCGCTGGCACTAAAAACAGAGTCTGAGACAACGATAATGAGTGATGAGGGAGACCGGAGCTGGATTTTTATAGGCCAGACCAACTCACTTTGATGTGGAACTCCATTTTGGTGATGAGCAGTTTGAGGTAGATGCTGCACAGCTTCCCATAGCCTTCACTCAGGTGACCCTGGGGGGGAGAGAGAGCGAGAGAGAGTGGGGGAGGAAGAGGGACATTAGGAGAAAGTGGAAAATATTATTTTCTCCTCCTGGAGGACTTGCAGGTTTGCTGGTTGAAGGAAGAAGCAAATCATTTGGTGTTTTGAGGAAAATTCGTAGCGGCACTTTGGCTGAAGGCAGCATACAATAAACATGAAAGAGCCATTTCATTTTCAAGCTGCAGGGCTGAATCATCTCACAGCAGCCAAAATGTTCTCACCTCCCGCTGCACAGATCCAGAATCTTTAAGTTCACTCTGTGTGAAAAAATGTTCCCGGACTCAAAGTGTGGACAAAGTTGAATAAGAGTAGTTTTGTGGCCAATTGCTTCTCGCTTCCTTTTTCCCTTGAGCCTGGGAGTGCGAGTGGTGATGACACAACAGGAAAGAGAGGCCACAACCCCCGGTCACAGGGACCAAACTTCCTGTATCCTCCTGCACAGTGATTTCAGCAAAAACTGAGAAAAAAAAACATCCAGGAATACAGAGAAGACCTGCAGACCGCAAGACTGGTCGGACTTTGCGGCTTTATGGAGTGCAGTGTGTGCAGGATTGCACAATAAACCTCATCAGAGGTGTCTGTATCACTAGAAACGTGTGCTCAGTAAGATCAATGCAGATGTTATCACCACTGACACTTTTAATCTATACAAAAAACCGCGTTGCGTTTCTAGCTCTGGCAGCGGGAGAGCCGGGCTTCCCCCACAGAGAAGCCGGTAGCGACGGTTAGCCACAACATGGAGCTGGAAGGCACTTTGTTGTGAGCACTGACTTGTCATGTTTTTACATGACTTTGTCCGTCACAGGCCACAATGTGTGTCACTCGGACAGCAGCAGGCGGACTAGTAACAAACCGTGTAATCTGATGACCCGATGATGTAACAAGGAGGACAGTTGTTGGCTGTACTGTAATGATGCCAATAAACAAAATACAAGCTTCTGTTATTACAATTCTCCTTATTCATACGGGTAAATAAACACAAACGGCTGCTGCATGATGCACTTATGGCCACACTCCTATCATGCTTTCAGAAGAGGTGTTTTCCAGGACAGGTAAGTTGTCTGTTATTTACCCATGTTTAATGTTTTCCTATTCTAAATACAGTCACCGGTAGAGAAGATCCACTTTGGCACAAGGCCCTTCTCCTTGTGACTGCATGCTGTGATGTGACCTCAGTAATATAATAATCTCTGTGTCCTTCCTTACCCACATCCTGCTCATATCAGTCAAGTCAGCCTTGTTCCTCATGGAGTCCTTTATCACCTGGGGGGACAGCGAGAGAGAGGAGGGGGGAACAGAGTTAATAAAACAGGACTCACCGGGTATAATTAACAAAATGATGGAGGCGTGTGACAGAAAACGGAAGAATGAATCATCAGTCAACTGTCACAGAACACAAGAGGCAAGAGACGAGATCAGATGCGTTTTAGAATATGTGAGAAATGTTGACGGTGTCGTCCTCTTTACGTACGTTCGGATGGCCGTCTCGCAGCAGCTTGTGGAAGACGTGGCAGAACTTCCAGCAGAGCACCGCGTTGCTGGAGAGAGGAAGCCGGTTGACCGCCGCCCAGAAGGTGTGGGCGCCTTTCTCATGATGGGTCCCCAAGATGCAGGGTGACGGGGGGGGCCGGTCAAGGATCACTGGGCTGTTGTAGTGCAATGACATTTTCTGTGTGGCGTCAGTCTGGCTCCTGACCAATGTTGCATTATAGCATCTTGTCTCCTTCACAGGAATGTCACTAGAGATGCACTTAAAAATCTCCCTTTAATTTTTAAATCTTTACCAATCTTCTTACAGCAAACCCATGTTTTCACGATCAGATGAAATTCATTTTTATTGGACTTTTATGGACAAAAAATTAATGAGCCCTAGATATTTTGAATTTCCTCTCCCTGGGACTCTGCAGCTTTGCATTTTGTTTCACACATGACTAAATTAGCTCTGCGGCAGAGCCACGTGTAGACGATGGGGTTACACCAAGTTTGTTGTTTTGATCTTGCACTAACGTAACCCTGCAGCCTTCGGAGGAACAGCTCCACACGCGCACACATGGAAATCAGGACAAACACACTTCTTCTTCTCCTCACACAGACACACACACATAGAGACAATATAAGGATATTCCTGGCATGCTTCTCTTTGACAGCGACCTCCTGTGTGTTGATGGCCTTGTTGATGCTGACAGCCTGAGAAGAGGAGAGGGAGGGCAGAGGTGAACAGAGGAGAGAAATGGAAAACACAAATCAGCGCACAGCTCTTTTTTTTCCCACAAAGTTTACAGGGAAAAAAGATATTCAAAAAGTGTTTCATTTTAAAAGTTGACACGCCTCCACCTTTATCAAAGCTGTCTTTTCCTTTGTACACGGGGAACTGAAAGCGGCAACATTTTTTTTCAGGAGAACTTGATTGACCTATTTTCTGCAGAGTTAGTATTCAAGGCAGCAGCTGAGACGCCCGAGCTCCTCTCTGTCTGCTTTTGAGGGAACTCTACGGAGACAAACATCTGTCTCATCAAGCGACACATATGTCCTCGCATCTCTCTTTACCCACCTGCAAAAACACACTCACTTAAATAAGAGAGAAGCGACGGTGCATGTTAAGTGTATGTAAGAAGCCAGGTGGTCACAATAGATTTAGATTTATCTTCTTAATATCTCTCGAACACTTCCTTAAATCATAAAAAACAAAAGAATATAAACAATCATGTATATTATATAGAGTGTGCAAGCAAGCACTGAAACGAACAGACTTGAGCCTGCATTGACATTAGCGAGGAACGAGCTACTTTAAGACTAAATGAGATCGCACCAACAGTTACTCACGAGTGGATGATCAGTGGAGTATCTGTCTGTGCTGTGAAATCTACTGAGGAATGTTGGCCAGGCTAAAAATGAACCCCCCCCCTCCAACTTACTTCAGCTCACATTAAAGTATCGTCTAACTCGCTTTACAGAAACACTGGAGACTTCCGAGTTATACATGCATCTTGCAGGCCGACACAGTTATGGATTCACATGCACGGTAGCTTCGATGGTAGTGTGAGCTGCTGCAGAGTTGGTCGTGTTGACAGTGAGTCTCCCGCCAGTGATAGTCTTTTCATTTATTGCTGAGGTTTATTCATTTGATAGGAAACAAGAAAAACGGTCTGGTTTATAATTAAACAAGAGTTACAACGCTACGCTAGCAGCTCTGTGATAACATGCTGACGTTAAGCCGATGTGGTTACCATGTCTGACCATTTTAGCTTAGCATGTTAGCATTGACAAAAGGTACAGCTGAGGCTGATCGGAATGTTATTTTGCAGGTATTTAGTCAGAAAGTATTCAAAGAAATGTAAACTCTGATGATGGAACTGGATGAAAAGTTAAAAGAGTACTCCACCTATTGAGCTTTATACTTGTAAAGCCTCGTCAGACTCACAATGGACAGTTGCAAAACCAGAGAGAATGTCTTTTTGATTCCACACATTCCTTCTGGAGCCTACAAAACCCACAATGCAACTCAACCGCTCACTCAACCGGTGATTCAGGAGTGTTATGTTAATGCTAATGTGGACTCGAGCTGCTAGCCTCGAATAGTGATGAGGAGCCTACAGAGGTCTGGTAAGTTCACTTCTTTCTAACTCCAGATAAAGGTCCCAACCGACGCTGACTCAAGTGTCATCACTTGAGGCAATTCATCAGATTTTGCACAGCTCCCTCTGAAACCTTAAAAGGCTTCATAAAACTTTTTATTTTCAAATATGCAGTAGCGCTCCCCCAAGAGGATTCTACACATTTAATAACAATCCATCCAATAGTTTCACTAAAAACCACAACTGTCAACCTCACGTAGGTAATTGAGTAAAAGTCAGGGGCTCACAGAGGTCAGTAGGATTCATCCTCTGGGGACCATGAACGTTTCATGGCAATCGATCCACATGTTGTTGAGATATTTCAGTCTGGATCAAAGTGGATCGACTGACAGACATCTCCAAAAAAAAAAAAAAAGAAATCACAAACTTATTCTCGTTTTCTTTTCTTTACGTCCCGTCGTGGTTATGTTAGGCAGCCAAACAGGAAAGCTGTATGATGAAATAAATATGGAAAATGTTCTTGCCATGAATTCCAGGCCCACATTGTTTGAGAGTTTAAGTCTCTTCAGATGCTTTTCAAAACAAGGTGTTCTGGAGCGACATCTGGCTGACATATCATGTTGCACATGAGAGGAAAATCAAACCAAGAAAACCATACGTCGCAGCCCTTCAACTCCAACATCTATGATTTGCTTAGTAATCATGAAGCGCGAGTGTGGTGTCTGGGGTCAGCGGAGGCCTGTTTCACAATCTCACTTCCCACAGATGCCCCGAATCTGCTCCTCCTTTTCCAGTATGTGAGCTATCAGGACTGGAAGTCCACCGGGATGAATCATTGGAGGAGGAGGAGCGAGCGAGCAAGGAGGGGTGGGGAGGGAAGGAGGCAGGAATGAAGGATGCAGCAGCGAAGATCAGAAGAGGAGGAAGAACTTGGGAGCATGGGTAACTATAATTGTCCCCAGGCAGAGACAAACCCAACACACTCTGCGAAGTTCAATCTCTGAACCAGAACATCTGCATCTTTCTGTGTCCTTAAATAAGCTAACATTATTATTTATGAACACAATACACAAAAAACTAAACTGGGATTAGAGGAAAACAATCTGGTACAAAATTCAGCTCCTGTCTTGCCTGAACAACAGCAGACAATAGGCTGCCTCCTCCTCCACACAGCACATCTGAATGACTTATCGCCAGCACCAGCAAGTCGGCAAACACGAGTCCTGTGTCCCCAGAAATCTAATTTACTATCAAGTCCCAGGAGTGGTTCACTGAAAGCAAAGTGAGGTCAGGAGGAGGAATGTGGAGCTGCTGGCCGCTTGTTTCAACATCATCCACCCGTCTGCGCTCGGCATCGTAATCCTGCCGATGACGAGGAGATACCGCAGCGTGTGTGTCGTAAACGCGACAACTGACCACGCTTCCACTCCTATCATTAAACACGCACAATGTGGATTAAAGATGAGCACCGGAGCTACAAGTGCAACACCTGTCTTATTGCATCAGCACATAACCTGAGCTAAGACTCTGGCTGTGAGAGTGTGTGTGTGTGTGTGTGTGTGTGTACCGTAAAGGTCAAACACAGCAGGGCTTACACCGTCCTGTCCAGGCTGTGCACACTAGAGCAGAAATAAGAGTGCGGTCAAAGCTACGTTCTGTTTCCTCTGATCGAGACCACAAGGGAAAGGTCACAGAGTTAAATATTTGAGCATCTGCTGTGTGAGACAAACTAGAGTTTATCAACCAGAAATCGCAAACTCACACTTACTTTGTTATCTCATCTTCATAGCTGGTGAGAACACATGATACAACAGTGTTGCACTATGAGCACTATTTACACGGACAAGACGCAATAGTGAGGGGATGTTAATTGCAGCGCTGAAAACACAGATCTCTGTTGCACAGCTTCATTCTGAACATAAAAAGGCATTTAATATTATCAATCACACCACACATGTCCTTTATGACAACTTTAAATCTATGCTGTCGGAGCTGCATTTCAGGTTGCCTGTCTGCAACAGTACAGAAGTTTAGTTTGGTTTTTAGTTTGGACTTGGGAATAGTCGTAAGAGACTGACTCTGCTTCCTTTGTTTAGATCGATAAAGGCACTTTGCAGTTTTTGATATAATGCATCTTTGTGGTGATGGACATGTGTTTATTATCATATTTTTGAGTGTGAATGGATTAGTTTTGTGTTTGCAAACCTCAAAAATGCCTCAAATATCAAGTATTTATTCATTGAATTCAATTGAACTGAATTAAAGACTTTACGTTGATGAAATCCACAGACGTTCTCTGGAGCTTTCAACCCAATTATGGGACCCAAGTATGGAACTTGGACCATAAGATGTGGTTGAAAGCTACAGAAAACACTAGTAAGGTGGACCGTGAGTGAAGGGATACTAGTATGTTCGAGGTCAAGAATGAACTATCCCCCCCCCCCCCCCCCCCCCCCCCCCCCCCCAACACTGACTCTCTATGGGAGGTTATTTTAGAAAAATCTAATTCAGTGTATAGCGCAACCTAAACGTTTTGTTTACACTCTGACCGCATCTGCTTTGCATTAGAGGGAAATTACTTCTGTGTCATTTCCTGTCACTGTCGTCATCGGTACAAAAGGTCACGCATTAAAAAACGACACTAGGCTTTAAACGGAAAACGTTTCCTGTTTGAAATCAGCTGTTGCTTCATATTAATGTCACGTTTAATGTAACTTTTGTTTTGTCTTTTCTCTCACTTTCACCCAAATACTCAAGGGATGATCGAGAAACTCGCGGCGCAACTGGTTCCCACATGAGGATGACCCAATTAGCCCACAGTGAGACTTTGTACTTTGTGTTTGGGTTGAATGAGAGAGCCAGCTGCCTCGGACTCCTGGCATTGGCTGCTGGCATCGACGCATCAATGACCTATTAGCTCCTCGCTGAGCGGCCACGCTGACCAGCTGACAGAGCGAAACGATGAGAAATTAAATCAGAGGTGAGAAGCAGGTGATTACAAGGATGAGGAGCAAAGATCAGCCCTGAGGGAGGCCATCTTGATTTGGTTAATGTGGTCAGAAACCTTTTTTCCTCCGGGTCTTTCATGCTCGGGCCCTCCTTTCATCCTTCACTTATTTTCAACACTACATTCACCAGTTATAACAAAGATTAAATCAGTTACTCATCAGCCGAACTAAAAAACTCCTTTTTGCATCAACAGAAACATCTTTTCTCTCTCCACAGCTTTCCTCTTTGAACAAAGTGTTATTGATACAATGTTGAAAAGCGTGTTAAGTTAAGCCTGGCAAGCCCCAATCGGCCCTTCTGTAGAAAGCGGGGCATTGATATGCTGATCGTCGCCTGGCTGTGTCCACTGCATGGTCAGTGCACAGAGCCCAGAGGGAGGAAGCATCTTCTGCCTGCTAAATGAAACTGCCCTCAGCTCATCGACTCAATTCCCCACGAGCCGGCTCCTCTGACCGACTCGCGAGAGCGTGCGATTGATGCACGGCGTGGCAATTTTCAATTTCCACGTTAGTCCCGGAGATATGTCATCGCGTCGTGGTCACCCCCCCCCCCCCCCCCCCGCGGTGGTGGCCCGGGAAGACGACAGCGTTCTTGGGTTATTTCCGTCCCCGTTGTGGCACATTTCATGTCAGCGTGATTGATGAGTCGAACCCGCAGCGAGTAGCGTTCCATCATGAGAAAGAAACGACCGGAAAACCTCACCGGGGCCAAATGAAAGGGGGCAGAGTAAATTCGGAAACACTTGTTGTTAGTGGATATAAATTCTCATGGTCGAGGGGGTGCTTGTGGTGTCCTTGTGCGACCCGGATGATTTAGTATGAGAGTGGAGTGATTAATCTGACTTACAGCACTGTGATTATATGACCCCAGTCCTTTTGGGTCTAGAGGGAGGAGCACACATGATACACTGTGCTGTGGTTTCAGCTTCACATATTTATCAGATCATCTTTTGTGATTGCCTTTTGCTTCTATCTTCTTATAGAGAAAAGCAAACATTTATTCATAAAGTCAAGGGTTGGGTACGGGACCTTCTAGATTCATGTTTCTGCAATATTTCCTTGCTTTTATCTATGTTCAGTTTTTGTCATTTTCTGTATCTTGTATCTGTGGGGCTTCAAATATTTTTGAACTAGAGCTGAAATGATTAGTCCATTAATCGATTAAACCAGTCACAAAAGAATTAAAAGCAAACTTTTATGGTAATGTTTTAATCATTTCAGTCATTTTTCAAGCAAAAATCCAAAATGTTCACTGGTTCCAGCATCTCCAATGTGAGGATTTGCTGCTTTGCTTTGATTCAAATAATTGTAAATTCAATATGTTTGAAATAATTAAAGTTATCTGAAGATGTCACCTTGGGCACTGAAAAATAGGGACGGACATTTTGTTTTTGCCAATTCTATCTTAGCTTTTCACCCACACTGCCCAAAGAGAGAAAACAAAACAAAGTTAGTTAGTTGCAGCCTTTATTTAGACTTTGGGAACTAGACATGTGAGCTGTATTTCCCAAGAGAAAAAGCACCGAGATTGCCCAAACATCGAGGATAAAGGGACATAAAGTGCAGTTCCTACAACCCTAAAAACAAACCAGTAAACCTCCCTCCCTCTCAATGAAAACATGCAGGAAGTGTATTTAGTGCTCTTACAAGCCCCGACATTCTCTTTTGTCAAGCACTTGCCCTAATGAAGACCTAGAGACTGCAATTTAAAAGTAAATACTTGAATTGGACGGAAGTGTTCAGTCTTCCATCCTCAATATTTTGCTTCCTTATCAAAATGACTTATTATCTTTGAAAACTCTCCAAAAACCAACCTGGGGACAAAAATCGTGCAATTCCTCGTAAGTGTTCTTCCCAGCGGTAACTGACGTTCTGTCTCCATCTGTTAATAAATAATTCCAATTCCACTTTTCCATGCAACAGAGAGCTTTTCACACTCTTTTTCTTCTGCTTTTAGTGTAAATTTAGACGCCACATCATGGCGGCAGGTGGGAACACTGCGGCTGCTGAGACTTGTCCGGCGACTGTACTGTGCAAGGGGGACGGGTATAAAACGAGGGGATGGACGGAGGAACGGAAAGAGGAAAACATGCACGACTGTCTGTGAACCCAGCAGCACTGTAAGGCTGAGGTACGGCGGTGGAGGCCCGGTCATTGCGGCTGAGGCGCTGGGGGTGGAGGTAGTGGTGGTGGAGCGGTACAGGCGCTCAGTCAGGCTTCCTGTCTTGGCACACCCTGCACTGCCCATTTCCTGCCTGCTGAAAAATGCCCAGCTCCGCCCACCTTCAGCTAGAAACCTTGCTCAGTCAACCCAGACAGCGCCTGAGACGGCCAGTCAGGCCGAACACTTCATTCCTTCTACCCTCTCACGTTTCCTGCCAGACTACCAGGTGTCTTTCAAGGAAAACCACCGGCTCACAGCAGCTTAGGTCAACTTTATATTCGGAGCTGTGGCTACCAGTCATGAATAAAATACTACTTGGCAAAGTTAATTGCCGAGATCTGGGCGAACGAGGCGGCGTCACTGAAACAAGGGGCAACAAACATGAGCAGTCAGATCTCCTCAATAACCCTTTGGCTCGGTCACAAACAAGCTGTGCTGAATCGACTCTTTACGTCACTCTTGTGTGTGTCTTTACATTGAAGCTGTGCATATTAAAAAGTACATTCTCAAACGCAAACGTAAACCAAAGGGTTATCGAAACAATAAAATCAAAACACAGAATTTGGGCCAGCTATCACTCCCTAATTCATAGACTCAACAACTCGTAACATCAATACAGTTGGCTATTTACATATGCAGCAGATATGGAGCAACATAAGCATTCATTTGGAGTCGCGGTTCAAGTCACTTGACGAATGCAAGTCGCATATTAACTTTCCTTTTAACTCTGTTTTTGGTCTCCACCATCTCCTGAGGGACATATCTGTCTCTTTAGCTGCTAAATGCTCCACTATGTTCACCAGCTAGTTTCTAACTGTGTATATCTATCAGAGTCTACTCTTGAGTTTATCAGAGCTATTTTATTGACAACGGCTGCCCCGAACACTGGTGAGAGTGAAACCAGAAAACCAAAACAACAAGCTGAAAGATGCTAAAATGCTTGCTAGATGGCTGCAGAGTCGGGTGATAACGCACTGTGGATTCATCATAAGAGCGACTCCTCTCACATACACATATTAATTATTGTTAACATGAAAACACATCGTGATTCAGTACATGGTTTGTTTACACCACAAACTCCTGTGTGTGAACATACCTGCAATTGACATGTTCACAAATGACCAGTTTAGCCATTTAACGTCGGTATTTCTTGTGTACTCGGTTGGTATCAGGCTGAAGGTTTGACCAACAAAAAAAGAATCAGTGTCCGTTTCACAACACAACTCTCCTCACCGTTCAACATGCACGACCAACAATAAGCGCCTGGAACAGAAAGCTAGCCTCACCAGCAGTGTGTTTCACACAAACACACATCCTCTCACACCATGAAAGGGCACTTCAGACAAAACGCAGAAAAAAAATAATCAGACGGTACATGAAAGAAAAAGAGTTTTGGGCCCAAACATTTTTCCAAAAGTAACTCCACCCGATTCCAAAAGGTCACTCCTCTGAACAGAGCCTTCTGTGTTGCTTGTTTAAGAACCACTTTACGTGTTGCATCTGACAAGAACATCCGCTCTCATACAAGAGTCACTCCACACCTCTTGAAAAGGAGCCTGGCTGGCACTGAGGAAAGTGGAAAAGCTGATCTGTTTTGGAGCGGCTATTTTTTCCCCCTGTGTACATGAATGCACGACGCAGGGAAAGACCCAGCTGTGAGGAGGGAAAATTACCAACTCGCAGAGGTCACGCTGTACCAGCCAGGGAACGGATCTGCATTGCAATTCATATTTCTGCTCATAAGTGATGGTGAAACTGCCCATCTTTGCTGCCACAGCATCTATCGATCTCATCACAATCATGGGATGACTCTTAAGAGGTTGTTTTCCACAGAGCATCTTCCGTCCCATTAATAACAGGGCGTTAGGTGATGCAGATAAGCCCAGTGGGATGACGGCGTCTCTAAAGAGCCCATTAAAAAAAAAAGCATGAAAACATAGAGCTTCAGGATATTTGCAATGTGTGAACTCAGAGCAACGGGCTTCTGTTACCGAGGGCAGAGGTGGATGGCAGCAGCTGGTTAAAGACACACACACACACACACACACGCTGAAGGCCGGGCTCCAGCATAATTAAACTCGCAGGCCAACACCCCCATGGCAGGTTTATGAGCGTCCCCTAACAGGATGGCTTTCTGTGGCCTCGTGTGAAGGAGCCTTTAGCCCTAAAGCTCAACTTCCTGCAGGACCGGTGATGTCATGACGACACGTTATAAAAGGAACATCTGTGCAGCTCGGCAAAGGCTCCTCGAGTCCACTTGCCCATTACACCGAACACGCGCGAACATCACAGAGTTTGCCCGTTTACACGTGGGGGTTAGGACTCGATGATGACGGCTTATGTTGTGATCTGCCACCAATTAAACCGTCCCACAACAGTAACACTCCTGCAGCAGGCTGTTTATTAAGCACCGCCGTGTGTTCGGCTGCCAGCTCGATTTGCTACATTTGTTCAAGAAACCTTTTGATGTGCGCCGTTAGAGACTTTACTGAAGTTATGTGTGAGGCAAAAATAGGTATTACAAACAGTTGCAGTTAAGGCAAAATTGATCAGTATCAAAATGACAACAATGACATACATTTGTTAATTACACGGGAATCAGCGTGTTTTTCTTTATTGTAGCCCGAATCAGAATGTTCTGTTTACTTGTTGCGTGTTGAGCTGCAACTAGCAGCTATTGGAGGTGTCAGTGAATACATCTATTATTTTCTTGATTGATAAACGGTCAATAAAATGTCATTCACATTAGATTTCTGCTTAATCATAATTATAATCATCAATCAACCATCAAGAGTATCGCTAATTCATTTTCTGTCACTTGACTGATCATTTCAGCTCTAGTTATGAACCAATTATGAATGACTTAAGCTATTATTTAATTTTCTGCATGCTTTAAAAACTCTTCTGTTGATTGACAGATTCGCCATTTGATATTTATAAAAAAGCATTAAAAGGTGCAGAACCTGTAGCCTAATCACATCGTCCCTTGTTCAATATTGGCGGGGGATGTTTGTTGCTTCTCTCTTTTCTGATGTTTCAGAGATGACGACACTTGGAAACAGTTGTTTTTGGAAGAAATCAGAACCGTTATTTTTTTTTAGACCAGTGGGCCCCATTAGATACAATTAGAAGTATCAGCATCAGCAGTCACTGCAATGACAATTTTTTCGAAATTTCAACATCATGCAACTCTCAACAAAACACAAAAACGTTTCATGCAATCAAGTTCCTCAAAACTCTGTAATCCAGCGACCATTTGGCTCAAATGTGCATCACCACTGTATATATATATATATATATATATATATATATATATATATAGGTGTGTGAATGCAGAGTCTGCTAGCTGACAAGTCTCGCCTCTATCTGGACATTTTGTTTTCATACCACCGTGTCTCACTACAGCCCCAAAAAAATGACAGCAGCAACCAGGCAGAACAGCCCTGAGGAGTTCCTGCGCGATACTGAACAGTTTCCCAATAAAGAGGTTTGTCTCAAATGACCTGTAAAGTGCAGCTGAATGGAGATCCAGAGGAAGAGATTTTCCACCACTACACCTACGCCATGTCTGCGCTGTGTCACCCCGGCTGACTTCATGTGGGCAGCTGGGATTTATTTCAATGATCAGAGTGATTGTTCCAGTTATCAAAAGGAACTCACTGGATTCTGTTCCTCTTCAGACATGTTCTACTATGAATGTTTCTTTATCGTTTCTCAGCACATTTCCTTCAATACAAACTCCTCAGAGTCTCCCTTAGCTGAGGATCATTGGAAAGAGGAGTCTGGGTGTGCTTTCATCACCCACCCTCCCCCACACCTACTATACAAGGGCTAAAAGTACACCCATCCATCCATGTTGGCAGTGAAAGGCCGGTCTTGTTGCTTGGGCTTATGTGCACCTGCTCCAGTACACTCGGGACACTTTAGCCTGCCTGTTGGCCTCCATCACATCATTCACAACAACTAACAAATACACACACGATTTGAGTTTGTTTAGCTTTCACACACACCGTTAAATATAGTTTTTACCGTCCTGCTAGTGATAAACACAACATACCATCTTGCTCGACTTTGAATTCATACCTTATCCCTTATTATTGATTTGTGCAACGAGCCGATGGTTACACAAAGACACACTCTGTCTTTAAGGTTTGTTTCCAACAGACATCAATACAACCCGTAATTGACATTCATGGCACATTTCAGCTGTGCTTTGCAGAGCTTTTTTTTTCCTCCACTAACCTGCAGCTGGAGACTGTGAAAAAAGCAGAACGCTCTGGGCAACAGAGGAGCACATCTCAGACATTTTCATGTCTTGGACCCTAAAATAGACTCAGTTAAAGCTGCTGAATGCTCACGTGTTAATGCCCTCTGTCCACAACACAAGACACAGGATCGGTTTGCTGTTCTTTTAGCAGCCTTGTTTAACACTCTTTGTACAGTGCAAGTACAGACAAACGTGATCCGAGTGTCTTCTGATTATTTCCCCTTAAAATGTGAGTGGGTTTAAACTGCTCTTCCATTTAGCTGGGACCCTGTGGACCTCCTTCAAGGAGCCCGTTTCCCAGATTGCTGCTCAGGCCGTCATGCCTTCTTCCCCACAACAACATCCAAACTTCCCACGACCACATTAAGCTGCAATAACTGGCACACTACTACTACAACAACAACAACAACAAGAACAACAACAAGCCCTGGCTTGCGTAGAGCATAACTTGTAATCGCGCAAACAGCCCATGTGTGAGGCAACAGGACTTCTCCAACAGGACCTCCACCTCCAAAGAAAAACGTGCGAAGCCTCGGTTATACGTGTTGCTGTTGTCCTTTATTTCCAAAAAAAAAAAGAAAAGAAAAGAAATCAATTCTTCAGCACTTACGATTTTACTGAGATCCATGGTCGCCTCTCGGCACGGTGAGTGCGGATCCCTGGAGCCGGAGAGGAGACCCGCCGTATCCCAACGCGGAGTAATTAGTAACGGGGAAGCGATTGAGGCAACAGATGCATTTGGGAGGGGAAGGGGGGGAGGAGGTGGAGCAGTTAGCTCAACATGTGTCCCGATTTGGTATTAAAATGCTCCCCTATCCTTCCTTACTTCCTTCCTTCAGCGTCCCTTCTCTCTTATTCCTCCGCGAGCTCCCTTATCGGCGAGGACTTCCAGCATCCGACCGCCGAGAAGCCGACGCTGTCCGTGGGGGGAAACACGAGAGGACTACCGCTGATTAAACCCGCTCATTTAAAGCTTCGCGTTCACACCCTAACCCTGCTCGTATGCACCAGCCCACGCACAGCGGCTAAGTCCAGTTAGTGGGCCACCTTTATTTTGCAAATAGCCCGCTCTCCTGTTAGACAATAGTAGCATGGAGCCTGCAGAGAGGGATGGCTTAAAAACCCAGTGGTGCCCAATCTGGGGTCCGGGGACCGACGGGGGTCCTGTGAGGAGGGGAGGTGATCTCCAGGAAATGAGGAAACAGCTGCATTTAGGAGGTTTGTTTAATTAAATCACTCATTATTGTATCTGACCTGCAGCAGAAGAAGAAGGAAAAGACACAAACTAGTTTTGCAATAAATAAATAAATTAAGCAAAAATCTTCTAAGGATGTTCCTTGGGGGGGGGTGGGTGGGGGGGTCAATAGTCATTCATTAAAGGGCCATTTGTAAGAAACGCCTCTCCCTCCTCTCCTGCTCAGTGTGCCACAAACACAATACAAGACCCACAAGTGGCTATTGTTGTAAAACCACTAAAAACACAAGAATTTATAAAACACCACCAGTGTTTTAGTAAGCACACATTCTGTTGTTTTTAAATCATAGAGTCTTAGATGAGAATTATATTCGGGTCTTGTTCTCATATGTGTGTGTGCAATGATATTATGGAAAACACATGAAGCCTTGAAATAAGTTTCATAGGTGAAAAAGGAGGGTTGGCTCAACTTCCACCACGAGAGCAATTGTAGGCCGCTGACGCCCCCATCTGGTTTCTCTGAGACTGTCAACCAACATCTTCAATGCAGAGCTTGTGTTTGACGTGAGCCTGGTGCGTCTAGTAAGTACATGTTTTTAAGATAGACGTCTGTCACAGAAGACATGCTGACATGCAGGAAAATCACAGGTGGGAATAAAAAAAAAGTATGAATTAATATCAGAATGCCATTTTGCTGGTCCTGGTAACAATTTTCTGGATTTTGTGTGCAAAGAGACATGATGGGCGGTAACTTGTGGAAAAATGCTCATAAGAGCTCAGGTTTGCTATAATACATGCTAGGTCCTGCATATAATGTGTCTTGATTAAAAAAAATGCTAAAAACACATTTCTATATAATACAGTCCAGTTCAACACCAACACTAATTATGAACTCAGTAATAAAAAATATAGTTAGGCTACATTAATAACATGTGGTTGAACTGCTGTACTGGACTGTTTTAGATTATGTGTACCTAGTAAAGTGTCCAGAGTGTATTTTACAATCAATTAGAGCTATACTGATGTATAATATACTGTATTTATGAGAATTGTTACAGTAGCAATTTGATACAACATCATGTGTTAACATTTCAGGAGTTTTAAGTATTATGAAATATCCAATAATGTCACTCTTGTGATGTAGATCTCACCAGAAACAATATGCCCACAAGTTCCATTTTTAAATCCAGGCCACTGTTTTAAAAAAAAAAAAAAAGACTTGCTATACAATCACAGCACGTCAGCTGATCGGCCGAGACCGGGCCAGCCACCACAATCAATATGCTACTCATTATACCATCGGGGCTGACCATTATACCTCCAGCCCGCTCAACATAAACGGTCTGACTCCAGACAATGCCGGCTCTTTTCCAGCAAGTCGCTCCACTTCCTGGTACGGCGTGGGCCCTTCGTTGTGAGGGCAGCCTCACAGAGCATTTCTCACATACAGCAGTCCCACTCTGTCTCTGCCTGGCTTCTCACCCGAGCCACCCAAAACCCCTTTCCCCTTGCCGGTTATAAAAGTTCACATTAAAATCATGTGTCATCTCCTCATCACCACCTTTCCATTCAAATGTTTCCGATTTAAAAAAGGCGAAGCAGCAAAAAATATGGTTTTATCTGACTCGTGTGGATAAAGTTGTGATGGTTTGCAAATGCTTTACTTAAGAGCAACAGAGACTTTTAGTTCTACTTAAAGTCTCTTAAAACTTAACACATATATGATATGAATCCTAATGTCAAAAATATGCAGATTCCTAACTGTGGAATTACAGACGTCGTGCAGAATACGTGATTTGCAGCTGACAGCCATGATATCCTAACTTTTTCTAACCTCGAGGTAGAATTTCAAAAGCTGCAGTAATAAAAGTGATTCACGTTAATGTACTTTGAACTAAAACATGGTCTGTGTTGAGCAAACGTGCTGGAGCCTGAGCACAGAGGTTAAAGTCCTCCAACGCAGATGTCTCTCTTCCCTTCAGTTTTTGATGCGCAAAAACCCCAATACAAGGCTGATCCAGCATTTTGTTCAAAGCGTGAACAGATGTTTTATTTATGTATACGCTATAGGATTCTTAAATCAGTCTGCAGCATTAAAGCAAGTTTGCGGGTGATATTTGGGCTCCGATATCTTCAGACAATGAAGGGTAAACTTCTGCTCACGTCCTTTGTGCTTATTTTAGCCGTGAATAAGCTTTCCCTTTCATTTTGACCCGTTGCAACAACAGTGTGAGTTGGCGTGGTCAGTTTAAGGGCTGGGCAATAATTACATTTTATTCTCATGATCATATCATGTTAATCATTCTGGAAACCCCTGTCGTCCAAATTAATGTTTCTATATTATATAAAGTAATCAAAAACTTTAGCTAAACTTTTATTTTGACATTAATGAAAAATGTTGTTGTAAAGTAGAAAAGCAGGACCAGTTCATTGCATCGAGCATCAATTTGATTACTTTATATGCGATTCGTGTTTTGCCATCAGAACATATATGTATTCGATGACTATTTAAAATGAGGCCACTCGTGTTGAAGCAGGATCCTTTGCACACCACGCGCTTACACCGACGATGTAGGTTTCAGGCTGACTTTTGACCTTTGCCGCATGTGAAACAAAAAGCACCACTCCATCTCCGTCTCGCTCCCTTTCCGCTTTACCGTGCTGTAAAACACAGACGAGAACTCCAAAACAATCTGTAAATCAAAGCCATTGTTAATGCCGCCAGGAACTCATCGGTGCACTTTGTTCCACTTACTGACCTGTCACTCATGTCCAGCTCTATTATTCTACAGCCAGTCAGTGCAATGAGGCCACAAACCACCGCCTGCTGTTTCTGCTGCCTCAGTGCTTTTAATGCTCTCGCTCTCATGCTCGCATGCTTGTCTGTGTGTGTGTGCGTGTGTGTGTGTGTGTGTGTGTGTGTGTGTGTGTGTGTGTGTGTGTGTGTGTGTGTGTGTGTACTACATGTATACGGATATCCCTCCATAACTTCCCCGCATTCTGAATTGCAGGATGTAAAAGAACTCAAGACAATGAGCGATGGAGGGGAGAACAACAAGGCAAAGAGAAAGACAAAAAAACAGAGGAGTAAGAGAGGCAGAGAGACGGAGTGATTAAAAAATTCTTGTCTACGTCCGCCCTGCTGAGTCCTGCTTGTGCCCCCGAGGACCAGGGCCCTGCTCCTCCCCTGAATTCCACAGCTATCAGGGCACCAAACAGGGTGCAGGGGGACGAGGGGGACGAGGGGTGTCCAATAATGTAGGTCCACACACATACTGTACACCAGTGACTCCCAGCTAGAGATACATGTACACCAGGGATTACTTCTGCAGTTTCTAGGAGGTTTGTGGGGAGATTGTGGAGTAACTTATTTCATAAGAGATATTAATAATTAATTTTCAAGAATATATTCACATTGAGCAGCTGTAACACCGAAACCCCACGTGTTACAATTGAAACAGTTAAATGGATAAACGGTTAAAAAGACAGCTAAAAGTAAGGAATAAAGGGTTCAAATAGTTAGCTAAAAAGTACTGGATAAATGGCTAAAATAGTTAGCTAGAAGTAAAAGATAAACTGTTGAAATTGTTAGCTTAAAAAGGTTGAAAAGTCAAGCCTGTGCTTCTTCAAGGGGTTGAAAAACGGATGTAAACTTGACCAAAAGGAGCATAATATTGAGCCGAGTGTTCAATGGGATAGAAACACTGTTGTACAACCTCACCAACTGCCAACCACGCATGTACTCAAATACAGACACAAAAAGAAGAAAACTCCGTGTGGACCAGTAAAGTAAAGGAGGAGGCTGGCAGCCGGTCTAATTTTAAGGCCCTAATTATGTAACATACGATGCGGTGTCACTCCAGGGCTCTCGCTGTCCCAGCTGAGGAAGTGGTGCCCCAGAAGTTTCCCAAAAGCACTAATTATGGTTCATATCCATAGATTACTACCTACACCAGCCTTCAAATGAAAAACCTCTCCTGGCCACCGAGTTGGCATCGCTGACATTTTGAAGCCTTTAAATAAAGCTTATACGGTTTAAGTGTTTAGAACTGACTTGTTATTTACTTGTTGGTTGTCTCACGGCTATTGAGAACACAATAGGACACCAAAACATCCAATTACGTTTGTTCGAGACAAACCAAAGATTGAAACTCCCCTAAACTCTGAATTAAAGAGTCAGCTGCTATTATGAGGCGAAACATGTCATTAAAAACAAGCGCTGTGTGCTATCCGGGGGCCCTGTTTGGATCTTTTTATAACCCTGTGTGGACACTATGACAGAGAGGATTTTGAACACACCCTGGCTGTTTACCCAACAGAGAGACAGACGAGCACTTCTCAGAATCAGTGTTTTTATACTACTTTTGTCTGCAGTGCACACTGCTCATATTCACATTCATGTAACTGTAAAATATTGAAATCAGGCTGCATGTTCAAGGACATACTGTATAATCTACCGTTCACCCTTTGTACTGTCATACTGCCAAACAAATGTCATGCAAAGCAACAGATTATGAAAGTTATTCTGCTCTGTGGTTAACACAATTATCTTGTTTCAGTCACAAAAATAACAGAAGGACTTCCTCATACGGGCTTATCGAGACAAACATTCAGCTGTCACTGTACTTTATGGCTAAAACGAGACTGCAGGAGACGACAGACCGACAGACAGACAGGAGGTGAAAGCCAGCCACCCGGCAGATTTAGGCAGCTTTAGAGCACAACAGATCAGATGAGATTATCTCTCGCTGATCCCCTGTAAAGTAGACAGCAGATTCATTGATTCCTGCACCGCCTGCCACGGCTGTGGGTCCCCCAGTCAAAAATCAACCACGCAGGAATGTATAGGGAAACAAAACAGCAACACTACTACAAGGTAAAAAAAATAAAAAAATCATGACCAGTGACTCAATATATCACAGCATTACAGAATTGGCACCAAACAGCAAACTGATTGAATGTGTTTTGTTGGACCACTGATGAATAACTTTATAATGGTAGCGGTGAGCTAATCAACCACAAAGCGCTGCGCTTCATTTAAAGGATCTCAAGTAATAGAGGGCTAAATTCCAACTCCATTCTTTTTACTTCCATTGATCAGAACACCGAAGAAACTATGTGCATGTCTTATGTTGTGATCCTGGAGATCATTCTGCCGTGACACACTTCCAAAGGGTGTGATATCTCAGGAGCATGACAGTGAACTAGTGACCAGGCTTGGCTCGGGACACATAAAGCCATGCATGCGTCCCTCTCGGTCTCTAATCCATGCTTCTAATGTCCCAGATGGGAGAGGCGGAAGGGACCGAGGGGAAGGGAGGGCAAAACTGTATGCAAAACCACCCGGACGCAGAATTGACAAGCACGGACTGTCCAATTTAGCTGCCGCTGTACACGGGAGAGAAGCACGTTGCAAGCACTACCACGGCAGTTTGTGCTGCCTTGATCTGACCTACTTTCTGGCCCCTTTTCCCTCCCTGGTGCCTGGTCTGGGGAAGGGAGAGGGGAGAGGGGAGAGGGGAGGGGAGACCACCAGGCAGGAAGCAGCAGACTCCACAGCATAACAGCAGCCTACATACATATGCTCACTGGGAGAGCACTTCAGACAAAGTCACAAGCTGCACGGCATTCATTAGTCAGCTGAGGCCATACCAGAAAAACTTAACATAACAAAGAAAAATCAGTGCCTGTATTCAATTTAGATCTCATCATCACCATCATCTCTGATCCTGCCTTGAGGCCTACAGAAGGCACTGACAGCCTGTCATACCTGACAGCTCCACCTTGCCTCCCACTTGTCTGGTTTATTCTGCAGATAGGCTAAACAGCACAGTTATCTGAATCCAAAGGGCCTTTGACCTACATTTCAGCAGCTCTTTTGTTGTACAGTGGACTCATTTGTATCTCTGCTGATCACAGACGGACATCAGGGAGAGCAGCACAAGGAACAGCCCATAATCTGGTGATTGGTTTCCTCCAATATGTCAAAATGTGAATGTTTTTTATGGATCCTGAGCTCCTATCATCACGTCAGTAAAAAAAGAGATCTCACAGTGCACAGTTACATTTAGGAGCTGACAGCAATTATCCTCCCACATCAGCCAGGATCTTCCTCCCACGCTTTCAGGAAAACAACGCTATCTTTTTATTAATCATTATGTGACCCCCTCCTCCTCCTCCTCCTCTGCACCGTACCTGCCCTCTCTCAAAGTTTTCCTTCTCCAGCTCCAGGCTGTTGGCCCCTCCGGTAGTCCGTCGGATCACTTTGGGGATAGCGTTGGGTACTTGCTGCATGGAGCTCTTCACGCGATCCATTGTCGTGTTTTTTCCCACAGCAGCAGCGAAACAAAACACAACTTTCAGCCGATAAACAGGCCGGACTGTAATAACAAATAAAAAAATAAAACCGCTGCACTAACTATGGCGGGCACCAGTCCATGCTGCGCTGGACTCGTCGCCCCGTTGGGTCATTTGGCCTCTCTGTCCACCACCCCAGTCAATGACAGGAGGAGCAGTCTGAACGGCACCAGAGTCAAGCGAGCCAGGCTTAGAGGAGGAGGACACTTCCGCTTTTCAAAATAAAGTCCCTGTTGGTTCACGTGCTGCAAACATACAGTCTGATTGCAACGTTTTATTGTCTGTAAATTAAATCTGTCCTGCGTGAAAATATGTTTAATGCTTACATGTAAAATAATGAGTCATATTTTAGATTTTATCGCCATAACTAACTCGTATGAGCAATGACCTGCAACCGGAAAGGACAAGTGACATTTTCAATTATTCCCATTTCCTAGTATTATTTTTAAAAGATTAATATGGTGCATGGTGAATTTCATCTAAAAGAATGTAGGAAGTTTATTTTACAATCCACAAAAAAACAGAAGTGATATGTGCAACAAATTGCGGGAACTTTACAGAACTTAATATCTATCTTTGGAACACTCAGTTCTTCACAAACCTGCACAAAACACACGACGTCCATTGAAAGCCTTCACGCACAGTGTTCTCACACACACACACACACACACAAAAACGTACACGCTTCTGCTGTAGGTGTGAGGACACCGTTCAGCTGCATGCTGATGAGTGTCGCTGTTATTTGGATATTTTCTCTGGCAACTGTCACTGACTCCTCCCAATATGGTCAGCCACTGGCTGGAGCTGCAGCAGGCTCCGCCCACTCCATCAATAATGCGTTGTGATTTTGATTTTCTAGCTATGTGTAAAACAAACTCCTTCAGTCTTATCTTACATATATGACATAAGTGTTTACAAAAATATGACTGGGTTGGGGGATTCAGGCAACTTCAGGCACAATGATATTCAGTCAGGAAAATATAATTTCAGACTGTTGCTGTTTATTACTTTTGCTGGAAAATGTTTGAATCTATTTAATTCAATATCATTTAATGAGGAGCTGTGTGTCATCGTGAATAATGACACACAGCCACAAGCCAAATCATTAGACGTTTGAATACATTTTAATGGCTCATGCGCACACATCATTTTGCCATAAAAGCCCCAAATTCCTTGTCATTGACAATGCAGTGCTTCATGCTATATGCTCTGCGGGAAATTAAGAAATGAATTCCGTAATGGTGTCCTGATTAGTTCTAGCATAACTTGTCCAAGTAACAAAGAACTGGCACTGAACATTGCTGGGGAAGCGTGCCACTATCAGCACTGTCTGAGCAGTGATACAAGAATGCTATCAAGTATGTATTGCTATTAGTGGGAGAAGAGCTTATCCTGCTATGTCTTTGTTCTATTTTCCCTTTCAGTCACAATATTTTTTACAAAGGCATTCTCTGGATGATATAGGCAAGCAGCACATGATTCACGGTCAGTGATCATTCCTTATTATAATAACTGCAACAGGCTCAACCTTCGCTCTCAGGTTTAGAAGCATGTTTGCGCTGCACAACTCAAGGCTACCCTCTGTTGGTCAAAGATGGGAACCAGGAGTCAAAACTATAGTGTACATTTAACCAAGCTTTTGTCTACATAAACACATTAGTAAAGGAAAGTCCAGTTTTTCACATTCACAAAAATACCACACAAAAAAAAAGCAGAAAAAAAGATACAATAGCAAAGAAAAGCAAAAGGACCAGCTGGATGTTAAACAGTTAAATAAAACCACAGTTTAAAAATACTCCATAATAAATAAATGCCCTGCCTTTAAAATCCCACTTAAGTAAAAGTGCAAAAGTATTATCAACTAAATGTACCTAAAGTGTACTCATTATCATACTATTAGATTTATAATACTAATGCATCAACGCACACAAGAAGCGTTTAACTGCTGATGGAGCAAGTTTTAAAACGGGTAGTTTACGCCTGTCGATTTCCAACCTGGGGATCAGGCCCCTGAAGGCAAGGCAAGTTTATTAGTATAGCACATTTCAACAACAAGGTAATTCAAAGTGTGTCATATAAAACCATTAAAAGCATCAACACATAAAGCAAAAGAAAAGGTGATTTAAAAACAATTAAGAACATTCATTGAAACATTAAAAACAGTCATTAAAACACAAAAAAGCAGTGGAAGAAATAGAATACAGTAGTAAAATGCAGAAATGCAGGAAATTGATTAATATCCTTGAGTCTGGTTCAATTAAAAGCAGCAAACAGAAAAGTCTTCAATCTTGATTTAGAAGAACTGAGGGTCTCAGCAGACCTGCAGCTTTCTGGGACTTTGTTCCAGATGGAGCAGAGAAACTGAACACTGCTTCTCCATGTTTAGTCCCGACACAGAAAGTAGACCAGTCCCAGACGACCTAAGACGTCGGGATGGTTCGTAAGGTAGCAGCAGATCAGAGATGTATTTTGGCCCTAAACCATTCAGTGCTTTATAAACCAACAGCAGGATTTTAAAGTCAGTCCTTTGTTGGACAGGAAGCCAGTGCAAAGACCTCAGAACTGGAGTGATGTGATCCACTTCCTTGGTTTTAGTGAGGACTCGAGCTGCAGCTTTCTGATTGACTTTTTACAGAGACCTGTAAACACACCGTTACAGTAGTTGAGTCTACTGAAGATAAATGCATGGACAAGTTTTTCCAAATCCTGTTGAGACATAAGTCCTCTAATCCTTGATATATTCTTCAGGTGATAGTAGGCTGATTATAGGCTAATTGTCTTGAGAGTCACAAGAGATCTGAGTGGCCGTTAGAGGATTAATGGGGTAGGAAAGAACAACAACAAAAAAAACGGAGTTCTGCAACTAAAATGTATTCAAATTTTGGAATATTCTCAATATTTCTGTGAAATATTTGAGTGTTGCTGTTTGGGCCTCAAACAGTTGTCTTAATAAAAACCATCTGAGAAGTCTGGAGTGGAACTAATTCTTCTGTACCAATCTTTGCTAACAATAGACATCTAAAGGGCTTTGTCTGCTGTTTTGTGCAGGGCCACAAGCTAAAAGTTTGGGATCCACTTTAACAAAGCATTAGGCTGAATTTATGTAGAATCTTAATCTGGATAGAACTACACCTGTCACATGTAGCTGAGTTACAATATAAGAGATAAGGTATGAGACTTTTTTATTATATCTATATACAATGCAGTACAGTATAGTACATAGACAACGGAAATGTTGTTTCCCTAGTACCTGGTGTAAAAGAAAAAGAATAAACATAATATATAGGCTAAACAAATGTAAAGTGCAATAAACAACAGTAAGATCTTTGGGCTTCTGAGGATATTTATGTAACAAGGTGCATGAAGTAAGTTATCGTCCAATACTGCTCAATTGTATTGGCGTATAAGTATACAGTTGCATAAAATGGAAATACTCAGGTAAAGTAGAAGTACTTCAAAATTGTACTTAAGTATATGAATACATGCACTGTGAATATGAGCTTCCAACCCAGATGAATACATATAGAAAAAATAAATAAATGTGCCCACCCAGTCATTACAGTAAATACAGTATGAGCAGCATACTGAGGAGGATCAAGCCCAAAAAAAAGAGAAACTAAAAAAAAATGAGACGATGAAATCTCGCGAGACTACCACTGTAACGGAGGACTGGGGCTTGGTCTTGAAGTTTTCAGATGCATCTGTAGATGAATCATAACAGCATCAAGATGTCGGGACGAACAGGCCGCGCTGAGACCCGAAGTCGGGCTAAAGATGACATTAAAAAGGTCCTGGCGGCCATCGAGAAGGTGCGCAAATGGTACGTAGGCTGTCCGGGGGACAATATGGAGGGAAATGTATTAGTGGCTGTAGCCTGATATCTGCTGCGTCGCTCAACAAACTTCAGTCGGAAAAGTTAGATGATTGACGGGGCTGCCGACCAATCAATGCCCTGGCTTGACAGGAGAGGCGGAGCTAACTGAGTTTTTTTTTTTTTTTGCCTGCCGAGAGCTGTCAATATGGCCACAGCCTCACATGCCGCCGTAATGTAACGGCCGTCCCGTAGTCACACAACAGGGACGTCCACGAGCACATTCGGACATTTGTCCTCGCGGGCTTTACACGCGCACGTCACCTAAAGTAAACGATGGCTGTAAAGTGAGCATAGCAGGATGTTTTGATGTAGCTGTCATCTCTCTGCTGTGGGCAGAAAAGGACACGAGCACGTAGCCCCACGTTACAGATTAATGCTATTAAAGCGGACGGTGTGGCGTTGGACCTACATTGAGCTCATTTAAATAAAATAATGTCTGAACTCATTTCATTCCCAGGGAGAAGAAATGGGTGACAGTTGGAGACACATCCTTACGCATATTCAAGTGGGTGCCAGTAACAGACACAAAGCAGGTGGGGGCCTCTGCCACGTAAAATACCACGATCATTTTTAAGGATTTACTTCAATGAATGTTGTGGCATCAGTTGTCTGATTTGTCTCTTTTTTTACGTCCCCTCTTTCTTATCAGATATATCGCACCAAATCCACAGGTGGAGATGCTCGAGGAATGAAAGATGTGGTCCTGGAAAATGCTAACTCTTTACTGGATTTCACTGGTGAGTTTTGTGGCTGTGTTTAATAAAATATTGGGGCCATGGCATGCATATATGTCAAAATATCACACAACCAAACGAACACGTTTTGTATCATAATGCTGCTGTAGTGAACAAATGTCCCCTTGTGGGATTAATAAAGTATCTATACATACAATAAAATAAAAAAACAACATAAAAACACCCAGATGTTCAGTACAACTCCTCTATTCCTCAGATGAAAACAGCAACCAGAGCTTTCTGTCGGATGTGTACCAGCCTAAGATGGATAACAGCAGCAGCACCTCCAGCTCGCAGCAGGTCAGCCCTCCACACACCTCCAGCCTCCGGACTGAGGACTCTCAGCCACCAATGCTGGGCCAGGAGAGTGTGGATGGTATGTGGATGGCTCTCTGGAGCATATTTACACTATATTTTTTACACATTATTCCTGTAATTTAAAAAAAGGTTCACATAGATCCTGTATTTGAGTATAAAATGGCATCCTAGAGCTAAGTGCAGCATTAATGAGGTTATACTTCCACCCTTCCCTGTGAATGCAGAGCCGGTTCATTTAGGACAGGAGGGGGCTGATGAGCCTCCCACTCTCATCAAGGAGGATCTTCTTTCATCAGGAGCAGTCCGACAGAGCACCCCAGACACACAGGTCCACTTTCTGAAAACGGTTTTGAAGGATAACCAAAAAATGTTCTTGGATTAATTAATAATTTAATTCCTATCTCTGGGGTCCGTAGCTTGGTGTAAAATGTGAACATTTAAGTAACATCGTGTTCCTTTTTATTCGACAGGAGGAATTGGAGGAGTCAGGAGCACCGCCTTTAAAGAAGATTTGCACAGGAGAAAATGCTGTTCTGAGATAGCTCATTTATAATAGTTTTGTCAAAATACACACACACACAGTACATGTCCTCAATCAGATTAGCTCAACTTAAAAAAAAAGTATATTCTAAGGGTTTTCTTGACATATTTACGCAAATGTTACATTTCAGCAAATGAGGAAAAAAAAGTATTTACAGCTCAATCTTTGTTCACTTTTAAAGGTCTTTAAGGTATGCTGTTATAAGTGATTTTTGAAATGAATGGTGGGGAATTGTCCAAACTTTGTGTGGCAAGTCACTGCTGTTGCAGGCAGTGTATTTCAATTTACATGCTGTAAATGTTTTCCTGCAACTGTTTCCAATTTACCCGTTATGCAGATGAGCTTACGTTTGCATGTATTCTATTGCTTTATTTTTTAGGTTTACAGGCCAATTTGAAAAGGTGTTAAATGTGTAGCTTTATGCAGATTGGTGTTTAGATGTGCCATTTTTCTATTAAATGCGAGGCACTTTCTGGAACAGAGTTTCTTTTGGCTTATCGTATGCAAGGAAATGTTTTTTTTTTTATATTTTAAATATAATTTGCCCATGTTTATAACTGACGACATTGTAAACCATAATAAATGCTACTTTCCAATTTCATTTCAATTAATTGATCCTGCGGTGCATGCTGTGATCGGTATGCACTCATTATTATATCTATATTATAAAGGCAGGGCCTATTGTCTAATCAGACACGTTCAAAATGGAGACCAGACAATGGATTCAGAAATTAAGTCAATAATTCAAGAGGGAATTAATTCCACAACAATTTTAATCAAATACATAATCAGAGTGTTGAAATGTATTTTAGTATAAATGAGTTAAATAGATCATATAATCTTTATTGTCGTCAGCTGACCTCGAGTTTCTCATCTATATTCGATGCGGGCGTGGTTTATTTGAAGGGGATATTCTACTGTGACAGACAGGCCACATGAGCCAATGAGCGACTGGTTCAGAGCAATTCGACGAAGGCGCTTTACTGAGGGAGCCAATGAACGTCGGGAGGGGGCGGGGCGTGTTCGCGACGCTGCTTGCTGCCGGGGAAACGGAGTTCCGATTGCGGACGGACGTGTGCCGGTGGACTAGAAACTCCCGCCATTTCGACAAGGAATTAACCTCTTGATTGATCCAGGTTACTTTTTTTGTAGCACTTGCTAATTCTCTTATCCGATAGCAAGAAGCTCCGGTAGTACGAACACGCGGGGAATACAAGTGATCCAACGAGAACTGGCCTAGTTTGGAAAGACTTTGGAGTCTTCAACGCGCCATACCTCCTTCTGAACTGAGCAGTTCGGTGTGGTTCACCCTTACATGTTCACTCGGAGGAGCTAAAAGTTTACTAACTATACCGAGCGACAAGTCCGGCAACCTGGTTTACATCTGAGACACTGCGTAAAACCAGCATGGCACCGCTAATAGAGGAGAGAAGAAGGATGCAATGAGGCGGGCGGCAAGAAGAAGCGCACTGTTATTGTTTTGCAACGAGATAGCATTTGAGCCCGTTTGCGTTAGCTAGCCAGCTAGCTGCTACACGTTGGAGCCGGGCCTGCCGGCGGTAACGTGAGACGTGCTAAGATATTTACGGGACACTTGCATACATGCTAAGGACATATTATTGCATATTATTGTACTAGAAGATTTAATTCTACCATTGGCACCCCGTGCCATCTGTGGATTTGGAAATGGCACCGCTTTTAGGCCGGAAACCGTATCCACTGACTAAGCCGCTAGCCGAGCCACCAGGCCCGGGAGAGGAGGTCTACATCATCGAGCACACCAAGGAGGCCTTCAGGAACAAAGAGTATCCTTTAACGTGATGATGCTCAGACTTATCGAGCCACTCGGCATGCTGTATACGTGACTTTGTCTAGCTGGCTAAACCGATGCTCACATAGCCCCATATAAAGGACCGGAGAGCTAGCTAATGAACCTAATTTGATGTTACCTGGCGGTTTCCCCATTTAATGTTTACCCGCATGTACACAGTGTAACGTTACACTGATGACTCGCTAGCTATCTAGCTAGCTAGCTAATGTTCACACCGCTGTGCTAATGCAGCTAAGTTAGCTGGCTATTTCCCAAAGCTAGCGAAATTATTTTTTGTGGCACTTAGGGAAATAAATATGCATAGTTAAATATAGAGAGACTATAAAGACGTCCTTTCACTTTCAGCGTCCACGGCCCGGCTGACAGCCATCAATGCTAGCGCGGTTAGCTCGCAAGCTGCTAACGTTAGGTATCCCATTATGTCACAATAGCCCGTCGTCTTCTCTCTCTGGCTGAGGATGTTCTCGGCTGGTAAGAGTTAGCTTTTAACGTTAGCCTCTGTCGAATAGCTAGCATTAGCTACCGGTGCATTTCTTTTTTTTTGAGTTTGACAAGAGAGGGCAACAGTCGATTAAAATCGGTTTATTTATTCATGGCAGTATTTTGGGGGGCTAGATAGCTTTGGTTATGCTGTAGTAGTAAAGTTACTTTACTTGTTTCGGTGTCTGAGTGAAAACTTTGAACGTCAGAGGTCCTCAACTGTCAGTTATGACAACCCAATGTGACGCACGCAGTGTGGAAATGAACTTCTAAGTTGTATTTATGGTTACCTAAGTTGTCATTAGTTCTAGTAGATTTGGATTTCTACAGTGGCATAGCTAATTTGTTCACTCGACTGTTTTTATGTAACGTTTTAACATCGACATTTGTCGTCATTGCATAAAGAACAGCCATGTGAAGTGCAGGCCTCACTTATACCTCTCCATGCTGTCCCATCTACAGTAACAGGGATTCTCACTTTACTGTTGTAGTTACTGCAGTCTTCAGTGGTTGCACAGTCTAACTTTCTACTCCCATTAACTACCTGTAGAAGTGGGTTAACATTTTTCACAGAACTTCTGTTCATCATGAGGTAGCTAGGACTCTTTTCCAGCTTCCATCACCATCATTATTCGCTCCTAGCTCCCGTACTGTTTCCCAGTTTTGCATTGTTAATTACACCATTTGTACACTTTTTAGTTCTAAGTGTATGACCGTACATTTAGATTTTGTTATGTCTGTTTGTTTGGTGTCCCATGACCTCGGCCTCTTTCTATATTTCTGTCAATGACAGACCACGTGTGTCTTGCTTGTAATTAGTAAGTACATGGCTAAATAAGGAGGAACTGTTTCCATATGACTGTTGTAATTTCTTTAACCAAACTCCTACAGAGAGTATGAGGCACGCTTGCAGAGGTATAGTGAGCACATCTGGACATGCAAGAGCACTGGAAGCGGTCAACTCACGCACATTGAAGCATGGGAGGAGGAACAAGAAGTCACGGAACTGTTAGTATGACACCCTGTTTTTGTTTGCATGTACGTGATTCTATCCAATGTGTGAAATAAGAGCCATTAGTCTACTCTCTGCTGTCCAAAGCCTGTACAGACAGGCTGTTGATGGAGTTCTGTGAAGAACACACAGGTACAGTTCAGTAGATGGCAGTGCTTTGCATTCAGATGCCCAGTAAACCCCTGGTTCCCATTATTTTCTAAATAGATATGCCACCACCGGTTGTTTAGACGCCCTCAGAAGCAGATTCGCCCCTATGACAGCAGCTCGGTAGTATCACGGAAGAGCCGTACTCTCCCAGTGAAGGTCACAAGGCTGGCTGCTTTGCTATGATTGGATAAATCTGCTGCTCCTCCTCTCATTCTATTTAGAGGGTGTGGGATTGAGTCATCCTTGAATCTGCAATGGCCTGGTGAGAGTTTCCTGATCCTGATCTGCAAAATGGGGGAAGAAACAGCCATATAAAATGTAGAATAGGTCAACTGATCTTTGTCAGCCCGCTCATCACCAACCAGGTGTGCGTATACTGTATGTACAAGTTGGACCAAACCATATATATGTGTGGCCAAGGATATCTCACAGCAAAGACGGGGCAGAACATTGCTCAGTTGCCCGGAGCTCAAGTCACTGAGGATCACGGGCTGTGTTTAAGCTCTAAGCTCTGTCTAATTATATCAGCCAGGAGGTTTTACTCCCCCTACTGGTCACTCCCAGCCCTTTGTTGCCCAGTTATGTAATGCTCTCATCCCAGGGACGAATGTGTTGCAGAAATCCAAACAATGTGAAAGAAATTATGTCTGGAATAAATTGCTTCACACCCTTGAAAAAAATTCAGTTGATTGTAAATTTGGCTGATATGTCAGTGGCCTTGTTTGCTGAGCATCAAAGCATTACAATCAGTGTCTTGCTTACTGCAAAATAGTCTAAGCTTATTACAATGGGAATGCAAGACACTTAACTGTATTGCACTTTTATCTTCACATGTTTGTTCTTAATGCTGATTTATTTTCTGTGTGCAGGCTTCAGGAGGAGTATCCCAAGTGGTTTGAGAAGCCAGTCCTGGAGATGGTCCACCACAACACAGTGTCTTTAGACAAACTGGTTGAAATGGCCTGGCTGGAAATCCTCACCAAGTATGCTGTGGATGAAGAGTGTGACTTCCTGGTCAGTCTGACCTGTTACATTTCTAAACTTGTTTCTTTTATTTTGCAATTTTATCAACAAATTAGACACTTGACATATTTTGATGACCATTTACTAAAGCTTTTTTACAAGTTAAGATGAATGTTCTGCCCGTCCTCAGTGGTAGTGCAGTGGAAAGCAGGTGTTTTTAAAGGAAAACTTCCTCGTGGTGTGTTCTGAGATTCTCACAAGACTTTTTTTTTCACTTCAGGTGGGGAAGGACAAAAGTTTGCAAGTGAAGGTGGTGAAGATCCATCCCCTTGAAAATCCAGAGGGTGAGTCGGGGGAGAAGAAGCTCGAAGGTGCCTGTGACTCTCCATCCAGCGACAAGGAGAACGCAAGTCAGGAGAACCAGAGGAAAGAACCTCCTCCCAGAGAAGAGGAGAACAGGAGGGAGAGTCTCAGTGAGTTCCAATCGCTGCATGAACAGAGAAAACAGAGAGTTTTGATGCATGTATATGGATATGACAAAACTTGTGGTTTAATGATGATCAGTGTGTTTTTTTTTAAACTGCACATGTGGTGTATTGGTTGTAGGCCCAGATAAACAGTTTTTTCTTGAGATGGAATGTTTTCTTTTTCCCAGTTTCCACTTATTTCCCAAAGTTTCAACCACTTTTTCTACACGATTATTTCTTCTTCTTTTTTTTTTACATGCTATTGTTTCACTATCAGGTGACAGAGCACGACGTTCACCAAGGAAACTTCCCACTGCCATGAAGGAAGAGAAGAGGAGATGGGTGATGCCCAAATTCCTTCCCCATAAGTACGACGTGAAGCTCATCACTGAGGATAAGGTCTGTATCCTGTGCTCAAGAGAAAGTGTCTCAACTGGTCTCTTGAAACCATGACAGCATATTACTTCCATTTGTGGTTCATGATCTTTTGAGGTCTGCACAGTTTGAATTTTCTGAAAGAAGCTGACGCTGAATCTTCCCCAACGACTTGTCTCACAGGTGATCAGTGACGTCCCGGTGGACAGTCTTTACAGAACGGAGCGCCCTCCGACCAAGGAGATCATGCGCTACTTCATCAGGCACTATGCTCTGAGGCTGGGCATGGGCGAGAGTGCTCCCTGGGTGGTTGAAGATGAACTCGTGAAAAAATTTAACTTGCCCAGCAAATTCAGTGACTTTCTTCTGGATCCACACAAGGTAATTTACTTGTTGTCATTTTTTTTTCCTACATAAGACAATTTTAAAGATATTGCTTGTCCTTGTCTCACACTTTTTTCTTTTTTTGTCTAAAGTTTTTAGCGGAGAATCCCTCCACAAAGCGTAAGAGCTTGTCCTCTCCAGAGGGGAAACCGAGCAAGAGGCTCAAGACCCCCGACACACCAGGAGAGGATTCAGGAAACGAGAAGGGAGAGAAGAAAAGGAGACGAAAGAAAGACTCTTTAGGCATGCCCCTTAGTCCAACCATTTGGGGCCACATGCAGGTAAGCTGGCTTGTATGTACATTATCGCATGTCAGTTACTACTTTATGATGATGGGGGTATCCCCTTTTCAAAAGCTTCATGGGCTCATATTGTCTGTATTTCAGAAAATGAATGGCTCCCCACTAAAGATGAAGAACTCTGGAACTCCAAAGAAAGGAGAAGGCAAAGGCTCAGCTCCCTCCACTCCAAAATCAGGCAGGAAGTCCGGAGACAAGAAAGAAGGAAAGAAAACCGGAAAGAGCGGCGATAAGAACGTCCTCAAAGCTTCTAAAAAGGACGGTAAAGCTGGCGCTAAGACGCCGAAGATGAAGCAGATGACTCTGCTGCATCTGGCGAAGAGCACTTCCTCTGGGAGCCCTAAGAAGAGAGCCCGTAGTACGGGCATGGGTACGCCCAAACTGGGGAAGCCCCTGCACCCTATGGCTCTCCACCTCCTTCGTTTCTATAAGGAGAACAAGGGCAAGGAGGACAAAAAGAACTCCCTCTCCTCCCTCATCTCCAAGGCCGCAAAGACCTTGTCCTCAGATGATCGGGGCCGGCTGCCAGAGGAGCTCAAGGAGCTGGTGCAGAAACGCTGGGAGCTGCTGGAGCAGAAGAAGCGGTGGGCGGCCATGAGCGAGGAGGAAAAGCAGGAAGAGATGAAGAAGAAGCGCGAGGAAGTCCGAGAGAAGCTGCGAGAAAGGGCCAAGGAGAGGCGCGAGAAGGAGATGCTGGTCCGCCGCGAGCAATCGCGCCGATACGAGGACCACGAGATCGAAGGTGGCAAGACTCTGCCGGTGTTCAAGCTCGTAGACATGCCCGAGGGGTTGCCCAACACCCTGTTTGGTGACGTGGCTATGGTCGTGGACTTCCTGCAGTGCTATGCGGGGCTGCTGATGCCCGATGACCAATATCCCATCACAGCAGTGGCTCTGATGGAGGCACTGGCAGGCGAACGCTCCGGCTTCCTCTACCTGAACCGTGTGCTGGTGGTGCTGCTGCAAACGCTGCTGCAGGATGAGCTGGCGGAAGGCTACAGCGAGCTCGACATGCCGTTATCCGAGATCCCGCTCACCATGCACTCGGTTTCAGAGCTGGCCCGGTTGTGCCTGCGGCCGTGTGACGCCCACGGGGAGGAGAGCAACCAGGGCTCGGTGGACACGGGGGCTTTGGGCGGCTTCGACGACGTGGTGACCAGCGAGTTCTTGGAGAAGCTCGAGACAATCGAGGTGTTTGAGCTGAGCCCCGAGGAGAAGGTCAGCCTGCTGGTGGCACTCTGCCACCGCATACTCATGACGTACTCGGTTGAAGACCACGTCGACGCCATGCAGCAACGGTCAGCCGAGGTGTGGAAGGAGCGTCTGGCAATGCTGAAAGAGGTCAACGACCGCAAGAAGGCCGAGAAGCAGATGCGAAAGGAGATGGAGAGCAAAGGTAGGCGGGGGTTAGCTAAAAATGTTTTTATAATTTCTATTGTTAAATCTTCCTTCAGCTTTGCATTAGTCTTTTATTGATAGTACCAATATATTAATTTTATTTTCCTTTTTTCTTCTGGGCTCAAAGGCGAGAAAAAGAAAGAGGGAGCTGCTAAGAAGGAGATCAAAAAAGAAGTAAAGGTCGAGCCAGAACCCGAGCCGGAGGACATGATCAGCACAGTGAAGAGCCGCCGGCTGATGTCCATGCAGGCCAAGAAGGACAAGGAGGAGATGGACCGACAGAACAAAGGTACACTTTGTAGCAAGGAGTTGAGCTGTTAATCCATTTAAAAATGTGCTTTTTCAAAAGAAGGCAAGTTGGTTAACTGTCGAGCTTGATAGGACATGTACCAATTCTCAGTATTTTCTTTCCACCACAGATCTTTTAGAGCAAAGCCAGACAGTCTACTGTTAATTACTTTATAGATTTTAAGTTGCTATACCTCACTCTTATTTGTCTCTGTGTTATTTTCCCAAAGAGCGCATGGAGAAGGAGGCTGAGGAGGAGCGTTTGCGTAAACAGAGGGCTTCTGTAGAAAGGGCCTTTCAGGATGGAATAACCAAAGCCAGACTCGTCACACGCAGGACCCCACTGGGAACTGACAGAAATCACAACAGGTCAGTGCTGAACACTGTTTAAACACAGATAAATGTGAATTTGTGGGACAAAGTAAATTATAACCGTGGTTGCTGGATGCTTTTGTTCAGATACTGGCTGTTCTCTGACGTGGTTCCCGGTCTGTACGTTGAGAAAGGCTGGGTGCATGAAAGCATCGACTACAACTTCACCCCTCCACCCGAGGACAAACCAGCCGAGCCCGAGGTAGAAGAGGAAGAGGAGGGTGAGTCGGCCGCTACTCATGATTCACAAGGTACAGTAACTTTAGTGTAAGTTACCTTCATCGAAATGTAAAAAAAAACAAATATTAGCATCAATTCTGCAACCCATTATCTCGCTCTGCTTGGTGTGTTGTTTTGTGTGTGGATATTTTGATCTTAATAATGATAATGAATGATTTTGTAGGAGGTGAAAAGGACGATGGCAGCATAGACGGTGCTATAAGTGAGGGAGCCCAGCAGGGAGCAGCAGCAGACATCTGCATAGAAACTACTATTCCCAACCAAGGACAGAACCTCTGGTGAGAGCTTTGTTTCTGTCTTCTTTCATTTAATCCTTTTTCTTTTTACACAATCTTCCATTCTAATATTCTGCCTCTTGAATACAGGTTTGTTTGTGACAACGCAGCTGAGCTGGAGGAGCTAGTGGAGAGTCTTCATCCTCAGGGGGTTCGAGAGAGTGCACTGAAGGCGAAGATACAAAGCAGGTGCATACTCTCTCATTATAAGAGATAATAGCTTAACAAACGTGTGTACAGCTAAAGCATTACCTGGTTTGTACCAGCTGAGCTATTTAAAGCTTTTACATTCAGTTTGCACAGATGTGCCTTTATTTTGAAATTATCTTTTTTTATGTTGGTATTAATAGCAGCAGCAAGCTTGTTAAGTTGTTTAAGTGAATACAGAACCACCAGAGCTTGTCGTCTACAAAAAGTATGAACAATGAAAAGAAGATTCGGGCAAAACAGACAAGATAGTTTTTAACAATGCAGCAGTGATGGAGAAAATATGAAGCCGTCTCTTCCCTGTTTCAGGTACCAGGACGTCCTCCACTCGGTCCATCTGACCCGTAAGGCCAAACTGGGCCTCAGGACCTGCGACGGCTTCACAGAGCTGCTCAATTACCTGCGCAGTGACATCCAAGAGGTAGCCTCACGGCTCCAGAAGGGAGGCCTGGGATACCTGGACGACAACGTAGACATCGACGAGCAGGTCATTAGTTTGTCCGTCTACAATATCAATATTAATGTTCACTGAAGATTCTTAATCGTCCGGTTTAAGGGATTTTGCATAATGTGATAAAGGTATTGGCATATGCAGATAAGTCTACTCGAGCAAGTGATTTGGTAAAAAGAATGTGTTATTCATATATATATATATATATATATAATTATAGGGTTAAACTGTTTTACCCCTGTTTTTAAGGATTGATGGTGTACACAAACCATCATAAACCTTTAAAAGGTTTCATTATATCATACTATGTTTGTAAAACAGCCTGTCTTTATTATACAGTGAAATATATTATTTCTGATTTGTCCACCAAACATTGTGAAACATTGTGTGATTAGTAACCTTTTCTTCCCCGTTTCCTCTACTGTTCACAGTTGAAAGACATGGAGAACTTGAAAGACTTTGGTGAGAGCATCATCACCATTCAGGCCTGTGTCATCAAAAAGTTCCTGCAGGGATTCATGGCCCCGAAGCAGAAGAAGAAGAAAAAGCAAGGAGGGGAGGAAAGCAGCAAGGCCGAGGAGGTGGACGACGAGAAGAGACTGGCAGAAGAGGCCAGGGTAAGAGAACCGAGTTTCAGTGTTTCATAACAACAACATGAAAGTTAAGATGCTGAAGTTTGCTCATGAAACACACTGAGCTACCACTATTCAAGTCTTTCTTCACGTGTCTTTAAACAAGTCTGTGCTTGTTCCTGTCAGGTGGCGACCGCGGTCGAGAAGTGGAAGACTGCCCTCCGAGAGGCCCAGACCTTTTCCCGCATGCACGTCCTGCTGGGGATGCTGGACGCTTGCATAAAGTGGGACATGTCTGCGGAGAACGCTCGCTGCAAAGTCTGTCGCAGGAAAGGTAGGCTAGTTTTCAGCTGCTGTCTCAAAGAAAGGAATTGAAGCAAAAGAAATAAGAGCATTCGTTATGCCTTTTATTGAAATAGAAATGCTTTTGTTATAACATGGCTTTCTTTGTTCAAAACAGAACTACAGCACCTCTCCTGTCTAATAAATATGGTTTCCTTCTGTTTTTCCTCATAAAGAAACAGTCAGTCCGTACTTAATAGGTGTGCTGGATTATTGAGTTGCAGTGTGAGCGAAGCAGTGCTCCTCTACTACCCTTCTGCTCCCTGTCTAGTGCTCAAGCATGACCCGTCTGTGCTGAAGCTGATGGAGTCTAGACCCAGATCCAAACAGGGCAGCAGGGCCAGACTCAGAGCAGGAAAGACTAGTAATGTCAGGCAGGTCTACGTACAGAGCAGCCATCTCCGCAGGCCAACAGGTGAACCTGTAGTGATAAGATGACGATAAAGGAAAACTTGTTTACTTGCACAGCTGCACACAAATATTGTTAGCCTTTCAGGGAGTGAAGACCGAAACAAAAATATTGTCATACTGAATTAAAAATTTTTTTAGCTCAGAGCAAAGATTTACATATCGATCTCCTCCAGGTGATGATGAGAAACTTATCCTCTGTGATGAGTGCAACAAGGCCTTCCACCTGTTCTGTCTGCGGCCGGCCCTCTACGGCATCCCGACCGGAGAGTGGCTGTGTCCGGCCTGCCAGCCCACTGTCGCCAGGCGTGGCTCCCGTTCAAGGTGACCGTCTGCCTCACACTTTGTCACCTTTTCATTCAATGACTAGCTTATCGGTTTAGGTTTTTTCAAGAGAAAGTATGGTACTTATAATTATAACTGCAGACAATGTTCTCTTTTTGTAATTTGAGATTTTTTGATTATCAACCTCTCTGTTGTAGGAACTACAACCAAGACACGGACGAAGAAGAGGACGAGGAGGAGTCTGAAGAGGAGGAGTCTGAGGAAGATGAAGAGGACGAGGAAGAGAATGACTACAAAGCCATGGGTCACAGCTGTGAGTACCAGCAAGAGAGGATTTAGTCCAGATTCTGATGGTTCACCATAAGGGTTTCAACCAGAAGAAGTTTCCGTCTCTTTTGACTTCTACGGACCAACTCCACACTGTAATCTTTGCGTCATCAATGCGTGACGTTTCGTTTTAAGAACTATGGCGCAGAATAAAAAGAGAATGCAACTAATATATTAAGTCGTCCGAAAGTCACAGATCGTGTTTTGGTTTTGGAAATTGGCGGTCCTTGGTGCTGACGGTTGGGAATGCAAACTTCACCGTTTTGAATCAAAATATATCATCCACGTGAATCGTGTAGATCCGTAGAGTTGGGGTTTTTTTTGGGGGGGTGGCAGCGTTTCTCAGATTGGAGTGAGACGAGGAGAAAAGGTGATGTCGTGATCTTCGCAATAAAATGTCTTTGATGTGTCGAGTCTTGGCCAATCAGCGTTAAGATGTCTACAGCGTCTTCATTTCCCTCCGTTAAAGTTCCGTTACCGTTCAGACCTGCTGGGTTGAGGATAACGTCCACTGCATGCGACACTGTGTCGACTGTTGACGTGATGAAACATGCAATAATGGAGCTGAAATACTGATTAATAACTGATTAATAAATTAGTTCATATTTAAAATAAAATTCTCCTCCCGACAGGGTTTCGGGTTTTGGTGCTCGTCACCTTTTTCACCTCTTATGAGTTTGCCGGTATGGAATGAGAGGAATGCCGACGGGGAGTTACGGCCCCGCTCTCTTTTGTCTGGACCTTTTGCTTTGAAGCCACGTTTCACTCCGGCTTCCCTCAGAGTATGCGACAGGATGATCCCCGCTGTCGTTTCAAGCCTGCACGTCAAGGATAACGAATAGGAAGTTTGATGCATCAATGCTGAACAGTTCACGAGAGAAACGTTCTCATTTCTAGAGTGACACTTTGTCGTCATTCACGGCATTGCACCCTATGATTGAGTTGTTACAAATAAAACTATAGAGAACAGTTTGTGTGACAAATTAACATAACTTTGGTTATTTCAGATGTTGTTATACCTCCTCTTCTTGTCTTGATCACCTCTCCATTATTTCTTTACAGTGAGACCGAGGAAGAAAAATAAGCAGTCTTCATCTCGGCAGAAGATTTCCAAAAGTAAACCCAAGAAGCAGTCGTCTTCAAGTAGTCAGAGCAGCAAACAGAGGACCGGCCCCAACAGCCCCGCAGACATCGATGAACTGGTGAGAAAGCAGCAGGGCTCCCTCGTACAGAAGCTACGTCTTAACTCTTAGAAGAATTAAGGTGTGAAGTGTTGTTGTAATTGTGTGTGTGTGTGTGTGTGTGATGTCTGCAGGTGCGACAGAGTTCCCAAACAGGAGTGCGCCGGCAGGTGCTGGAGCTGGAGCGGTGCGAGGAAATCCTCAAGAAACTGACGAAATTCCGCTACAGCTGGCCGTTCAGGTGAGCAGAGAACACGATCCCTTTTGAATGGACATTCAGTTTATTCTGGAGCCGCAGCAACTACTTGCATGTGCGAGACCAGTGTTTCCACCCAGAAGTTCTAATAATCTAACAGTAGAGGCACCAAATCTTCAGACACCATGATGATGATCTAGCGTTTCTCTCCTCTCACGCTGTGCTCCTCTTTCACAGGGAGCCCGTGTCCGTGGAGGAGGCAGAGGACTACCTGGACATCATCTCCCAGCCCATGGATTTCCAAACGATGCTCGGGAAATTCAGCCAGGGCTCGTATCGCCACGCCCAGGACTTCCTGGAAGACCTGAAACTCGTCTTCTCCAACGCAGAGGAGTACAACCAGCAGGGCAGCACGGTGCTCTCCTGCATGGTGAAGACGGAGCAGACGTTCAACGAGCTGCTCCAGAAGCTGCTGCCTGGCCTCAGCTACCTCCGCCGGCGTTCACGCAAACGCATCAGCCAAGCCGCTGCAACATCTGAAGAAGAAGAAGAAGAAGAGGAGGAGGTGGAGGAAGAAGATGATGAAGAAGATGAAGAAGAAAAGGAGGAGGAACCAAAAAAGAAGATGCAGAACGGCAAATCGAACAGAAAGAAAGCCAGAAATGTTCGAGGGCGGAGGGAAGAGGAGAGCGAGAGTGGTGAGGAGGAGGAGGAGGACGACGATGATGATGAGGAGGATGATGATGGCAGGAGGAGGAGTAAGAGGACCTCCACCACTTCAGGCAGGAAGGATTACAGGGAGCAGGATAGCGATGGCGAGCGGGACACACGGAGAACTCGTCAGCGGGGGGGCCGGGGCGGTGACGAGGACCGGTCCAGCAAGCAGCGACATTCCAAGCGACAGAAACGCTCATGAAGTCCAGGGTGCTTTTCTTTTTCTTTTCTTCTTTTTTTTGTCGTCTCTTTGCTTTAAAGTTTCTGTCCCGCTCTTCTAAAAATGATCAAGAGCCCTTCATCATCTCCTCCTCCTCCTCTTCCTCCTCCTCCTCACAGCCAGCGGGACTTAATCATCAGAAGGACTTATTTGTGTTCTTGAATTTCTGTTCATATTTTGAAAAACGACAAAAGAAAACTGATTTATATTTGTAACATGTTTAAAATAGGTGATTATTTTTTCTTCTTTTTCAACAAAGAAAAATGAGACATCTGAGATAATAGATGGGTCCTTGTAGCTCTTAAGACTCTTTGATTTTAATTTCTGTTCCAAGTTGACAACATCACACACACACACACACACACACGTGTAATTTGACTTAAAACGTTGTCAGTTAAAGAGATGGTGTCCATGTAGCCGAAACCCTCTTGGAAATCTTTCTTTGTTTGAAAACCACGCTGACGACTGATATGAATTTCTCCTCTCACCTGTAAATCGCTCTTACTACTAAGCATCGTGACACCAAGATTATCTTTGGTCAAATGCCAGTCTATAGTTGAACTTGATAGTATTTTTTACTAGTTTTAGAATTTATTGTTTTGTTTTTTTCCCCCCAGCCCAGGTGCAGATTTTGTGTCAAAAGCTGGGTCGACACTTCAGGTCACACGTGTAGTCGCGTCGGTTTCGTGCTAGAACGCGAGCTCCTTCTCAGCTCTCTTGGTGCCAAGATGCTTTCAAAAACACGGACCGGACTTGGACTTGGAGTCTGGTTCTTGGCGTGTAGAGCTGAGCAGCCTTTCCTCTGTAGTGCCCTGCCACTTTAAAAAAGAACCGGTACCTCAACGGGCCACCAGTTTACACTCCTGTGTAAAGTGCACCTATTATCATCATCATTATTATTATGATTATTATTATGCCAGCAGCTGCAGGACCAGACTTTGTTGAAATGATGTGCATAAACCTTTGTAAACAGTGTTCAAAACAACAAATGTGACATTTGTTAAGAAAATGGGCATTTTTGAATATTTGATATTTTTTGCACATTTTTATTTGGTATTGTAAATGATAACTTGTTGATCTTAATCACCTCGAATAAAGGGCAAGGTTTTGAATAACCGGGGGGGCGCTCCCACTCAATGAAGAGAACACGGCAGACATAATCTAGTCACTTGTACATTTTGTAACTAAAACGTTAAGTCGCTCCATTTATTAAAATTTGATTTAGTGACGCACACATTGAGGGTGAAGCGGCTCCAGAAAGGTGAATGAAGGCTTCCCCTGCATGTCCTGGTGCAGTCACCAGGTGGTGCTCTCCTCCTGCTCTCTGAGCACCGTCACTGCACTGCTGCCGAGACTCTCTGCTCATCAAAGGACAAGAGGGAGCTCCGTGGCACTGGTGTGTCTTGGCTCTACAACTTGTTTTTGTAATAACTTCCACACGGTCACGACTTAAAAAAAAAACCTTTTTGAATGTGCAGAGGTTTGTGTCGTTTGTGTGGTGAGGTTGCCAGCGATGTATATGTACACATATACACCGATGAGACTGTGGTTGGTTTGACCTCTTCTCTCTGTGCTGTTCAGTGTTTTTCTAGTGAGGTTTTCATCGTCACCTTTCTGACTTCACCCCCCCCCCCCCTATTTTTGTTTAAATCCGGCTTTGTTCCCGACACGATTCACAAATTGTTTAAATCACTGTTGTAATTGTTTGACATTTCAACAAACAAAAAGGTGACTGCCCTTCTCAAGTTGAGACCCGACTGTAAATGCTTTCTTTGTTCTTTGGGGAACTGCAAAAAAGTCTTTTACACTTCCTTTTTTTTTTTATATATATATATTTATAGTCTAAAGCTGGGTTTGGGCAGGTTAGGAGGATTCACTTGTAAAGAATTTCCAATAAAGGCTATGGACGAAAACCGTAGTTCTCCCTGTTTTATTTGAGCCGATGAGCGTCCCCCTGGTCCGACACACAGACATCACTGCCATCTGTAAAGCCTTGTAATGAGACGATGATTGTGGAGGAAAGCGGGTTAGCCGTGACTGCCGACTGGTGTCTAATTTTACTTTTTAATAAAATATCAAACATGGTCTTACTCTCTGATGTGGACTCTTTTCTCAGGAGCATCGCCGGCTTCTAATAGAAGCCAAATTAGCTTCAAATCTGTTTGTGTTGAAACACAATCAAAAGTGACGTTACGGAGGAGAAATGGCTTCAGTATTTATGAAAGGAGTCTGAGCAACTTGGACTTATACTTCTGCCATGAAAACATATTTGTGGAAAATGTTAAGCTTGTGATGATGGAGTTTGGCCTTAATCACACAACTCGGGCTCTATAATTCACTTCATATTGAACTTTAAGGAACAATATTAATATCCTCAATTCACTCAGTTTACAGAAAAGACCAATAAGAAAGCTGTGGACACAAGAAACTTAAGATATTTACACAAAGTTATTACCGAGTCTAGACTAGACGGCCATTGAATTTGGCTTCATATAGACCAAAATAATGATTTAGCTGCAGTCGGTAGTAGCAGGTTTCACAGGGAGCTCTCTCCACAAACATGCGCCCGTACAGGTGATGGGAAGCAGCAAAGATAACTTAAGAAACTGGAAAGTCCCAAAGTTATATAGACTGAATGTTATGCAAAGGGTGTGTACGTGATGCATGGAGCAGAGGAGAGTGCAAGGAGGACAGCAGGAAGAAGTGCTGACAGCGGCTGAGCCATCTGTAATTTGGCAACAGGTGTTTGGGGCTGAGATGGATCAGAGAAAAGGTCAGAGATGTGAAAAGTCAGTGGAAACGTAGCGCTTGATTACTGAGCGTTCAAACACGGTGACGGCTGGATTCAGCTATTATAAACATAAAAATAAAATCTAATCTTGGAAATAAGAATGCAGACATGTTTATTTTTAAAGAGACATTCCTGATAGCTCTGTACTTTGAAATGAAAGCGTGTCGTTCATGTCCGTCTTCCCCCGGAAGTCTTTGCAACTTGGCAGCATTTTGAGCCACAAAAGAAGACGGAGGCTACAGGTCCGTGTTCTTGACCCACAAGAAAAGAAGTTGATGGCAGATTGAGGACATTGTGAGTTACGGGCCCTGAGGCGTTGGGAGGGAAATCGCATCCTTTGTTGTTATTTCTGAGTCTTACTGCCGACTGAGTCGCTGTGACAGAGACTTCTCGGTGGCTGACTGGTTTGGGAAATGGAGCCAAAACAAACAAAACATTTGCTTGAACTCACTTGCGTGATTTGAGTGAACTTCTAGTGAACTCAAGCCTCTTTAGAATTCAAGAACTCGTTGTTAACCTGAATAATACAATACAGTCGTGATGTATCGACTTTTAGAAGTCTTTAGAAGATTTATCAGGGTTTCTCCAAACCCATGAAAGGTGTTTTAGGTATTGTTCATTCCTCACACGGTGCATCCTACGCAGTGAAACATAGTTGAGACATGCATTAATCACCAAACTTCTACTCCCTGTTGAGGTAAAAAAAAAGACATCATCTAAGTAGCAAGACTTAGAGGCTCAGAAATAGTTACATGATCTGAAAGAATCCTATACGAGGAAACTTGCTGCAGACATTTATGCCCTCTTTCAGGATGAAACATTTTGTTGAAACGCTTTTACTTTTCCTCGCGCCGGCATGAGGTTGAAATGTGTCCAATACATTAGTTCAGGACCAAATACCTGCAAACAACGACAGTAGCCTCATCTGTACTTTGCCAGTGTTACTGATCAAATATTAGCAAGCAAACATTTTAAATATGAATGAGAAGATTCACACTTTCGTCCATTTTGTGTGGAACGTGGAAAAACTCCAGAGTGAAAATAATGACATTAATAAAAGAAGCAGAGGAGTAGAATGTATTGTTAATCGCTGTACAATCTATTATTTTTTACATTAGTGACGATGTGAAAGGCATCGCTTGTGGTTAAGACACGAACTCTGCAGCTCCTCTCAGCTTTATATCATGTTTCAGGTCATTGTTTAGCCGCCCCGCCTTTTAACTTTACTGTTTTGGTTCACATTCACTGCTCTCAAAATGTTGTTTTGCAGTAAAAAAGGCTCTGAAGACTTACTCTACACTACCGGCTGAGCACCAAACAACAGATAGGACACAGTTAGAGACTACCTTGTGAACATAATGGAGAATTTAGACAGACGTTTCCCTCAGGAGTTGATGGAGACCAAAACAGAGCTAAAAAGGGGAGTGAATACTGGATTTAAATTCATCAGTTGGACACAAACAAGACTCCAGATGAATTATATGTTGCTCTGTAACTGCTGGATACGTAAATAAGCAACTGTTTGCAAAAAAAGATTCACCATGTTAGCTTGAAAGGTGATATGGGTCAGTGTTGTGTCCACAGCTCATCTCACTGTGTTTAACTTCTTGTAGCAGGTGGCTGTGGTTTGACAAGCGATCGTACACTTATTAGGTTTTATGTTGCCTCCACTATTATGTCACAAAGCCTGACCTGACAGGTTGAAGCAGGAGCAGCAGGTGCCTCACTCTAAAACAAGCAAACACTGCCCATGCGCTGAATAATCTTTGAACCCTGAGCAAACTGACAGCAGCAGTGTACGACCGAGACATCAACACGGTGTGTGGGTGTGTGTGTGTGCGTGTGTGTGTGTGTGTGTGTGTGGAACAGCAGAGCTGAGAAGCCCACCCTGCAAATATTTACTCCTGGTCCAAGTCGGTGCAGAGGGCATCTGGCAAGGAGCGAACAAGTGTTTCTCACTCTCATTGCAGCAAACATGATGTGCTGCACGTCTGTGGGGTGACTTTACTGTGACCACGTTAATGCCTCTTCGATGAAAAGGAAATGTAAACAAATGGGGTTTAAATTAAATTGAATTAATATAGAAAATAACTAAATAAAGCCGGAGGGCGTTACGTTGTTGTAAGTCAAGCAGAGTCTGACACTTAAGTCTACCCTGATGCAAGTAACCAAGATAAAAGGTGTTCTTTGATATTCACTCCAGTTTGGTTCCAGAACGCTCAAAATCATCCTCAGTCAGAAAAGTTGAAACAGCAAAGAAGAGTTTATGGCTGTCAACATCTGCTGAAATGAGGTCTGTATTAATGAAGGATCGGCATTTCCTGAGGGTTTGGCTCCCACCTCTCTTAAGCCCTGAAGAGAGGGCGTCGTCACACCTGATTGGCCAAGAGGGGAAACGCACCAAGCTGCTCTCAATTGTTAATTAGGAGCTAATCCTCACACAGTGCACAGCAGGTGATCTGAATAACCCTCCAATCAACTCAGGGGAGTTGTGACATTCAGCTAAAATGAAATGGGGGGGGAAAAAAAGAATGAGGGACTGCTACAGAACTACCATATTAATACAGATAATATCTTGGGTGAAGGGCTGTCATGATATCTTTTTACGTGATTATAGTGACAAAAAGAATTCATGATAACGATATTATCGCGATATCTATGGAACATTTGAAAAAAATGCATTGCTAATTAACCTTTAACTTTGTTTACTGTGCGTTTTGTCTATTTTTGAACAATTCATTTCATTCAAAATACGACTGTAGGGAGGTGGGGAGCCTAACCATAACTGTATATATACAGTAACATAATTCAAGAGGCGCTGGGATATTTATACAATATTATCATGTTTATTGTTAACATGATATCAATATTACATTTCTGAATATCAAGGTTATCGTCATATACTGTTATATTGCGACGGCCCTTCTTTGGTGTTTTATAGTTATTGTTGTAGCTGAAACGATAACTTAACTTCTCGCCTCGCTGCAGTGATGTAGAAGTGTGCTGCAGGGTGTGTCAGTACACCGTGACGTCAGTGTTGGGTGTGTTTCAACCTGAGAGGTTAGTAATGAATACCTACAGGCAACTGATTAAAGGAATATCCTTAATAAATTAGTGGGGATGCCCGGTGAACGGTTTGGTGAGTATGAAATGTCAACACACAAATTAAACACTCAGAGCAAGGAACCTAATTAAATATCGACAAAGACCACTTATGGTGAGCAGAAGGGGACTTTCAACCACTATATCGATGTTCGACATGCCATGTCTCAAAGTGTTGTTGTGGCTTTGTTGCCCAAACCTAACACTCATGACGGTTTTCCTCAACCTAACTCAGTAGTTTTGTTGTCGAAACCAGACCTAACTTACGCTTTGTAGCACAACGTCGTCCCCGAAAAAAGAAGTTGTGCCGAGCGAGACACAAAAAACCTCCCCAGACAATTCGTGTCCCTCACACGGAAACAATAGATTGCATTTCGTGACTATCTGACTAACTGAGTCACCGCTTTAAACTTGTTCCCTGTCTGTACCTTTTATTAGCTATCACTTTCAGATGACTCTAGGGATCGAGTCTTTATAAATACCTCTCTCCATGTCGAACAGGTCTTCAGCTTGAGGATGAGGTTATACTGAGGCCTACTTGCTGCGTTTCTGACACCTGTCCCGCCGGTGCCGTCACATTAAAATGACACAGCGAGTCAAGCTCTCCTGCTGGAGTCGAGCGTTGCGATGAAGGTTTTTTTGTCTTTTTTTTAACTGGAAGCGTAAACTCGATTTGTGTCATATCATGGTGCACTTCAGAATGAGCTCAGTCAGTCTTCTATCACGCTGGCAGCTTGCAGGAAAGCACACAGAGAAAATGAGGACAAGGGGGAAAGAGACAGAAAAATCCCGACAGTCTGCCAGAACAGACAGAAGAGTAACATAATCATTCACCGAGCGTAAAGGTGACCTGAAAATTCAGTGCCAAAATCAACTTATATGACCGCAGCGGCGACATGCCCTAAATTTCTCTCTGCTTTAAGTGCAAAGCACAAATGATTATTAATGCATTATTCACAAAACAGAGCCTTCTCCCCCAATTTCCTCCACTCATGTGCGTCCTCTCCCTTTGATGATATAACCAAAGTAAAAGCGGGAGAAAAGCGAGGGAGTGCAGAAACGGAGGAGTTCTGAGGATGGCTTTTCTCTTGGGAACACTAGAGCTCTCACCCCAAAGGGGATCCTGCACTCCTCTGAAATAGTCTGAATCTTCCTGCAGACCAAACAGCAGCATTTACATATCAGTCATATGTATGCTCTCTGCCATGACTGCAACCAGACGCACCACGTGCCAAGATACACACTTGGACCCGCGCTCCAGGCTGGCTTTTCATCAAACGGCTAAATGTAGGGTATCCCCGTACACGTTGCTTCCTTCTTTATCAATAATATAACGATTCAAGATTTAAATGAAGGCACAAATCGGAAAAAAAGTTAAAGGCAATCTGAAAAATGACCAGATGAATAACCTCAGAATCACCCTGGGATTTCTTTGAACTCGGGCATCCAGATATGGCAGCGGCAACAATTGGATGAGCGCGCTACGGGGAAGATGAAAGGCAGTCAAACTCGTAGACGTAATAAGTGGGCGGAGGCCTTTCATGAATCACACTGAGGCTTCATCTTACCGTTCAGTCAAGCTAGTGATCCCAAATGTTGAATGCGCTTATATATATCTCTGGATTCTTTGTAAAGCTTAGCAGTGGATGATAGAAAGCCAATTAACTTCCTCCTCACTGTTCTTCTGAGGGGGCGCATATAGAAGCGGGTTTTAAAAGAAAAATGCCCAAATTATGACGAGTTCTCTGCACAACACACGAGACAGAGCTGCAATTAATTTAATTTCACTGTCGACTATGTAGCTACACCACGAGAAAATCTTATTACAAATGCTTTCTGTTAAACTGCCCAGATCCTTCACTCACTCATTCACTCACTCATTCATTCATTCATTCATTCTCTAATGTTCCATGAAACTAGCTGTCTTGTCATTTTCGACCCAGTCACATTCACCTGCCCTCTGATCACCTCTTTCCCGCTTGACCTGCTCCTCCCAACCGCTCACCCGCTTCCCATTTTCTTGATTACCCCAGTAGAATATAAACTGGCTCACTTCCACTAGTCCTTTGCCAGATTGTCTTTCTGCATTATGCTAAGTTTTCCTGAATTCCCTTCACTTATTTCTTTGATACTGCCTGCCCGAAACCCAGCTCTGCATTTTGCCCGTCGTCATCTTGGTTTTTGGAAGATTTGGAAGAATCAAAAAGACAACGAGTGCAACCCATAAACTGTAGAGGTTTAATCGGCAAAAAGCCATAAATGAACCTCCACAATGACGAGGAGGGATTGTAATTATCTGTAAACTCATATCTCATAGTCATGGACGACTGTATTGCCTTTTTACAAGCCCTGTAAAAAAAGAAAAAGTCAAGTATAACATGCATTGTAATGAAATGAAGGTTGAATATCCTGTAAACAATTTGATTTGACTGCAAAATATATATAATGAAGAGTTTTAAGACCTTTGTTTCTAAAGCATTTAAAAGTGAAATTGGCCTTCTTTGTACAATCCCTAGACATGTAAATAGTGCTTTTATCAGTGAACTATTTGTCACGTGATTGGGCGTGTCAAGTCACAAAAATTCAGAGGTGCGCGACCAAGTGCTGCGACCACTTGTCCCATACGCCCGTTTTGGTGTCACGGCTGGCGCGATCCCATCGCAAGCTGGTCTCCAGTTCTACATCTATATTTTCTCTTCTTTCTCTCCAAATCAGATCCATCTTAAGTTACATGATGGCCTTGCTGCTGTTCGCGGCTCATGTTTCTCTGGAGTGTGCATATGCCTAGTGAGGGGGATGTCAGCAATAAATAGATTAAAGTGTGTAATGGCCCAATAACCACCCCTGCACTGCTCCACCATGCACGGGTGATTCACTTAAAAAAAAGAACACAAGAAGGCTGCAGCTGTTGGGGCTGATTTAAGTTCAGATTTTTGTTTGAGTAAGAAACTGGAGGTGTGCGTGAGTGTGTGTGTGTGTGTGTGAGTGTCTGTGTGTGTGTGTGTGTGTGTGTGTGTGTGTGTATGTTTGTATACCATATATGACTATGTGCAGAGAAAGAGAAAAAGACAACACATCGTATATGGAAATACCTATTGAAAGGTAAGCAGGAGTGTTAATGTGTGCATGAGTGCAAAGTGTGTGTGTGTGAGTGTGTGTGTGCCTAGGTGTGTATGTGTACAAAGTGTGCATGTGTCTTAATAGGAAGCAGTCACAGGGCTGCTGACGGCTCCATAAAGGAGCCTTTGAATGGCTTGGCTCTGGTAAATTCATAGCAGATGTGAGGGAAAGAATATCCACCCAGGTTGAGTGGTCCTTCTCTGGGAAGGCGACAGGAGTCCAATCCAGGGGAGGCAGACGGACGGCAGACAGGAGCCAGGAGACACACACACACACACACACACACACACACACACACACACACACACACACACACACACATATTGGGTGAACTCCAATCAGCCAGGAGGGAACTCTGCAGGCACTAAACACTAGCAAGGAGTTTTTCTTTGCGCCACTTTTAAATTGAAAATAATTCTCCCTTTTATTTCTGAAAGAACGACTTCCCTGTGTTGGTCTCTGGGCAGGTTTTCCATTCAAGTGTATAAGTTCAGGTCAGGTGTGTACTTCAGGGATGGCCTCCACATACTGGATCATGCCTTCTGGTTCCCTCTGGACCCACGGAGTCTGGAGTGCTCCGAGGCCAGGCTTAATGACACCTTTCCTGGCTCGGACTGACGCCAGAGGAGGGGTGAGGAGAGACTGGCGCCTCATTGCCAATTAGCATCCTCTCACACTGAGAGCATGGCCAGGTAACACATGATAGGCCAGACTCTTTCTTTCTAGCAAAGAGACCGGCAGACAGTCAGGTGGGGAGAGAGAGTCATTAACTTATGCATGCACTGGACATCTGTCGGTGATACTACCCTAGGTAAGTGTTGTTTTTTTTCAAAAGGTGAGAGCCAAAGATGGCGTTCGCTTACAAAGAGTAGAAACGGGGACAGCTAAAGCTTGGCCCTGTCCAAAGGTAACACAATCTGCCTACCAGCATCTCTAAAGCCCCCACACTCAACACACTTAAACTAATTTGTATAGTCAGTACAAAAAGTGAGAATGTCGACAGGACTACAGGAAGTCACTGCGCCCAGGCAGGAAATAGTCCGGCATATAAATCCCCGTGAAACCAATTCTCGTTGTTTTTACGCTTTTATGTTGTAACGTGTTAATTAGTGAGATTTATTATTTAGGATTTTATCTTTTTCAGACAGAGCCAGGCTAGCTGTTTCCCATGTTTCCAGTCTTTATGCTAAGTTAAGCTAACTGCTGACAGCTTCATATTTATCATACGGACGAGGCAGAGGTATCAGTTTAAGCATATGTCCCAAAACTATTTATTTTAAAAGTCACATGCACACCTAGTTCCGTTGTTTTTACACTTAGGTTTTTGTACCCTTTGACAGACTCAAGCTAGATGTTTCTTTGTTTTCAGTTGCTAAGCTAATCAGCTGCAGGCTGTAGCTTCATATTTACAAGATTTCTATCAATGTCAAACCGTGTGACCATGCGTATGGTCAGTGTAACTAATTGTTACAATATCTTATAACTATGTCAAATAAGTTTCAACATGTAGAAATCAGCATTTGAGTTTTTTTACTTGACAAATGGTAAAAGTTATCTGCTCTGTTAGCAAAACCAGCCCTGACTTTAATTAAAAGTAGTCTGGAACATTTATCACGTGGGAGCACTGAAGCCCATTCACACACTTTCTGTCTCCTAAAGGCAATTAAAACTGATAGATGGAAGTTTGAGCTTTATTACCCGTGTTGCTATTAACAATGTGTACGTACAATGTGCTTTTTTTAGTTTAAAGTGATGAGGGGCTCTGTGTGCCAACTCATAAATGAGGCCCCAGCAGTTTGTATCCGGAGGCGATTGGTAAACACAACATGAGCTCAGTCTCACTCGTAAACTTCTGCTCTGACTGTGACAACAATGCAGAAGCTGCAGCAGTGTCGGGATTTACTTTATCCAAGATAGCTTGCAAAAATCTTTCCAAAGACAAATTCTCCAAATCATTTAAAACTACAAAACAGGATGGATGGATTGATGCATTGCCCTCTAGTTTTCCTGGTTCTGGGTTGTGGAGGTCCGTAATGTGCTCTAAGCCAGTTGACAGAGGTGATCTTGCATGCAAGGGTGCTTCTGGAAAACCAGACTCTGGAGAGTAAGCAGATTCTTCTGTAAGCAATACGCCCTCCTCTGTGTGTGGGAGCAACGGGCACTTTGTCTCTAATTCAGGCTGTTCCATCCGACTGCAACTGAAAACAAACAGCAAGAAGGGAAATGTCACACCTCCTGAGTGATAGATTACTCTTTATCTCCTGTCTGCATCTCCTCACCTACATGTCTTTGCGTTTGTTTTCTGCCATCTGTCTCTTCTTCTCTATAGTTTTGTTTTTCTCCCTTCATTTCACTCTCAGATGAAGCTCAGGGGATAGACAAAGCTTGGGGGGGGGGGGGGGGGTTGGCCGGCGGGCATGGCTTTCACTTTTAATTAAAACTTCACACCCAAATAAATGTAGCCGAGTATCACACCCACTCATATCGCCCTATGAAAAGAGCCCGCCGGGGCCAGATGTTTGCCTTAGCAAGGATAAATATCTAAGTGGCAGCTTTCTCTGTAAGAGAATCTGCTCCCTCTGTCGTTTTGTCAGATTAGCCGGGGTAGGGAAAACATGGGGATCGTGTTCCGTGCGTTTCCCACTCTCTGGCTGTTCAGCATAAACACCACGAGATCTTGGCCTCCCTCACATCCGCCTCCTCACCTCCTCCACCACTCTCCTCAGCCCCTGGGGTTCCAGCGCAGGGTTTGTTTTAGTAGCATAGCCCCAGAAGAGTGTTTGGTTGTGTTGTGTGTCACACCGGGTGAGTGTTTGATTATGTCGAGTGTTACACGGTGCGGGTGTGCACGAGCAGAAAGGCGGGGGACGCTAATCCCTCTCTGCTTTGTCCTCTGCTGCACGGCTTTGGTCTTTGCAGGACACTTCACACTGGAGCTGTGGAGGAATTCATGTAGCTGCTGCTGAGAGAGGGGCCTGTGAGATGTGAGGGTCTCACAGTTATGAACACACACACAAATGAACAAGAAAGGGCTACTTGCACATGCACAACCAGAGGGAAAGGATGAACCAAGGACACCTCAGTGTGCTCAAACTGTTTTCCATCTTGTATGTTCTGCATTTAGTGGCCACGCACAATGTAATGAACTTCTGCTTAAAGGATCTGGTGATCATCAAAAGATCAAAACCAGCAATTAACTGATACGTATACGTATAGTGAGCGACACTGTTGCACTACATGACATGTTCCTGATGAATGTGGGCTCTTTGGTTTTGAGTGGATCCCGCATTCACATTGTCTTGCTGCCGTAAATATTCACTAGCGCACCAAATGCGGATTAATCCGCAGCTTAAAATAGTCCCCAACAAAAGCACTTTTTACCCCTGCTTCAATAATGTTTGCTAAAATCTACAGTGCCCTTCTTTTTTATGAAATTAGTTAACCTCGTTTTTAAATTAAACTATACATACAAGTTTTTAAAGGTTTACGTCTTCAGTGGTAACGAACGAATTAGAGTGCCAAAGGCAGGGTAGAGAAGTTGAGAGAAGATTGATTTTTGGTCGAATTTGAGAGATCACCATGGATGATTAAACATGTGGTGTTTCAGAAGGGGGGGGGGATATTTGGCAAAAATTAACGATGCACACTTTTCTAATGAGTAAGCCCATTTGAGCCCTGTTTGCCTGAGTTGTGGAAACCAGGCTGTATCATGAAGCACCTGGCCCAGTTGGGTTCTGGTTTGGGGCTACAGGCCGGCCCCACTAATAGGCACTTGAGCCCCTCCACATCCGTCTAGTAACATGTTCCACTTAATGAGGCTCTACCCTGGGCTGTAAACAAGCCCAGATGCAACCCCAAAACACACACAGGAAATGTCTCATGACCATAACAACACAAGGATCCTGCCAGCTCATGCATGATGGGGTGTGAACAGGAAGGCTGATCCTTGCAGGTTTTCTCCCGCTCTGCTCTACAAGCAGTTATTATCCTGAGGTAAAGGGCTGCATGTGGTACTGCTGCTCCAAGCTCTTGCTCTACATGCCAAATCCTCACCGGCCGCCAAGATCATCACAGACCGCTGCCTTGCTCCTTTTCCACAGCCTACAGTTACAGTATGTACACAAACCACAGTTTATTCAGCACTGTGTTGGACCTGGCATGTCAGCCTTGACACGCCACAATAGGAACAATGTCTGCTTCCACACAAAGAGTATCTCTCATGCAACAAGGTTTTTATTTTACTTGTAGGGGGGCTGAGACCTTGACAAAAGGTCCAGTGTTAGAGTGAGTGTGGCCCCAGCTGGTTCCTTTTACTACACAGACTGGCTCATGTACAGTGATCAGCCTGAGTCAACAGTCCTGGCCGGAAAAAGGACTTAATTGATGATAGGAAATTTCTGGGCCAAATGTGTTTGAACCCCCTCCCCGAAATGTCTCATTGGATTTTCTGTCTAATTTTCTTCACAAAATACAAACAACCCTGGACAACCTCAGCGGATACTGTGCAAAAAGTACAAATTTGAGTTAATTAACATGTTCATTTGGAGAAACCAAGAGCAGAAATACGATGAGGACAACCCCCAAACACACACACACACACACACACACACACACACACACACACACACACACACACACACACACACACACACACACACACACAGCTTCTCCTTAATTAGCCAATTATATCCCACCATACAACCTTTGAGCTGGTTCACAAAGGACTTTTATACCTTTCGACAGACGGGTCGTTTAAAATGCCTCCTCTGTTTGAGTCTGCTTCATGTGTCCCACTCACTTTTAAAAGAATGGTTTATAGTTTAGAACCTTTTGGGAAATACTTATTGGCTTTCTTGCCAGGAGATTGATAGCCTACCACTCTCTTATCTGACCATTTGGCCTACTAGGCTACGTCCGGTTAGCTTAGCATGCTTTATGTCTGGTCTGGTGTGACAGGAAATTGTTCTTAATTTCTATTATTAGGATTATTATAAGGTTAAAATGTAGTCATCCCTGCTGAATATCAATAATTAATATATTAAATATAATTTTAAAGCAATAGTTTAGGGCTGCACCGAATTTCATTATTTTACAGTCGAAGCTTCCATTAAGGTTTTCAAGCGAAGCTTCGAATATCTGTCGTCAGCTTTCGAATGTTAACGTTGTGAATGAAGTTTCGAAGTTTCGAAATAGTCCGTCCAACCCTTAGTTTGAGATTTTAAAAACTACTGAGCTTTCTTGCTGAGAGATTAGAAGATTCATGTCTGTACATTAAACATTAAGCTTCCGCCTGCTGCTACTAGCTTAGCCTGGCTCTGTCGTAAGATAACAAAATCCACCCACTTCTTAAATTTAGAAATTAACTTATCTGCAAAAAAACAACTGAAAAAAACTGAAATGAACAGAAAAAAATGGAAAAAACATAACCCAAATTTAACTGCAAGTTGGCGCTTTACATTTTGTTGGTTTTGTACCTTTAGACATATAGCTTAGCTTAGAAGAAAGACTGGAAACAGCTCTGTCCAAAGGAAACTAAATCTGCCTATCAGTTCAATCTTATTTATCTAATTGGTACAAAAAGTGAGTACAATAACCTCCTGTGAAAACGCAACGTGAGCGTAAACTCAGCTATTTATGCAATGCTAACTAACAGGCTGTTAGCTGTAGCTTCATATTTAGTGTACAGACTTGAGAGCAACAGTACAGTGCCAGTTTTGCAGAATGCAGATCGTCTGGTTACTTCTGAATCAAGACAGTCAATATGAAACACAACCGAGTCACAAAAGTCAGGAAATGTGAAGACAAGAACAAACTTCAAAACTCCAAATCAAAGAGTGTGAAATGCAACGGAGAATAGCAGATCCTTACAGAGCCCGGGGCCGGGGTGGGAGGGCGGGTATCTGTGTGTGTAGGGGGGTGGGGGGGTCTCCTCTCTGAGAACACAGAGCCGAGGGGTGAGCCTTTGATGGCGGAGCGTGACATGAGCACATTTAGGGTGGGGGGGTGCGGTGGCAGTGTGACAGCAGACACACTTGCCAGATGACCGAGTCCCCGGATCTGGTTCTGACCCATTTTGGTACCTGTTGACAGCGATTTGTGCCACAACCTCACATCAGCCGTCCTGCTTTCACTCACCCACTCGAGCATTTAGACTGACCCTAACCCTAACCCTAACCCTAAGCTCGACTCGAGATTTAAAACAAGGTTTCCCAGCATGTGCAAACCGGTGCACATTAGGATGTTGAATCTACCCTGCAGTTGGAGCCGTGTGATTGGTTGATCATCCTTCAGTGATTCAGTCAATGGCACAAACAAAACCACGGGGGTTTAAAGATGTTCAGCAGGGCCAGAGCGGGTTTCAGGGCCGAGCTTCGACTCCCACATCCTGTCCTTTTCCACTCCCTCCCTTTAGAGTGTTTCTAAAAGGAGTCCTTGCATGGGTTTGTGTTCTTTGTTGATGCTGTTTTCACATTTTTTTCCCGTCCTTTGTAACTCCTGCTCCCTCTCTTTTTTCTCCGGGGAGAGACTCTTTGGTACAAGAGATTAGAGCGGGTGCTGCCTAGCAACTGAATAAAAATGGCAGCTACAAAAGGGGCGCTCTCACTCTCCAATGTCTGACCTACATAATCCCAAGCCTCTGATCGTGCAACATAACAACACGATGAAAGGCCCGCTGTGATTTAACCCTCAAACAAATACTTGCCATCACTGACCCCCTGGCTCAAACAGTAATTTCGCCTGCTGCAGAGCACCAAAGGGTGACTTCTGAAATCTTGACGATGCCTAATTAGAAAGGAAGAAGAGGCCGTGCACGCTATTGGAAATGAGATGGATGTATTTGAGGAGATGGCAGCAGAGTGGCAAAGGAGATTAACAGTGATCACAGCAATGCTGTTGGCTTCAGAGAGCGAGCGCCGAGCGGCGGATCCTCCCTCTGTTCACTGATTCATCTCTCCTTCAGCCACAGGCAGACGGAGCACAGGAATGAGTACAGGGGGATGAGAAAGCTTTACTTCTCTGTCTTCTGCCTATTGATCAAAGGACAAGAAAAAAAAAAAAAGATACAGCAAAAAGCTGGAAACTTTTTGTTGAAACTTTGTCCTCTTTCTCCTCCTGCACTGTGTTCTTAATATAATCTGCCAGGCCTTTACTCTTCGATGTTACCACTTATTTGCATCCATTTTGACCTGCCTGCATCTTTGACAGCACGTTACATTGCATTCATTATGTATAAAAATACATTTATAACAGACATACTGTAGTTTGAAAGGCAAGATTTTCAGCCTGTGGTTCATGATGGGTAGTGACCTCAATATCATGAAATGAATTCAATACTCTTTGTTATAATTCTAGTGTGAAAATATTCAGTTTCTATTTGGGTTTTCACTTCCTTGAACTTTCTGTCCTTGGTCAAAAATGTATGTATTTTGTGCAGTAGCTCTCTTTATCATTTTTTTGAACTTTTTGTGTGGAAGACCTTCTTAATAGTGGCTCCAGCCTCATCCCTGAAATGTATATGCAAGTTAAAATGCTGGTAAATTGCAGAACTATATTTTAATTTAAGGTTATTGTTCTTTTTGTGTGTGATATGTGATTTTACCGTTGTTGTTTCTAAGGATAGAGGGTGGCACATGCTGCACAGATTGTAATATGAATGAAATTATCTTTATTTGAGTTAATTCAAGGTAAAATCATGTTCTGGGTCCTTTTTGGTGAATGTTTAATTACACTTTCACTCTGATTAAAATTGAAAAGCAGAATCCTTCCAGTGGTCTGAATTCACTCTCTTTTTATATCGAGATGTGAGGATGAAGTCTGGAAATTGAGACTGAAAAGTGACGGTCAGGAAGAGTGCGGTTACAACTTGGACTTGATCCACACTGAAGATAATCCCCATGTTAACTGATTAGTATAATTGAGTGTCAATATCTCAGTCTTTAATAGTAAAGGACATCAAACCGCTGTTGTGGGGAAATCATTTCACCTGATTCCAAGAAACTTCCTCAGAAAAAGGCTACTTTACTTCTACTTCTCATGTTTTGAGATAGTGACACAATTTCAGTTGAAAGCATTTCATCTAAGAAGAAAAATGAATCCTGAGAGTGAATATGAAAGGGACTTTTGATTAATCTAATTGTACACACACTCCTGATAGATGTGCTGCTGTTGATTAGAAAACATGTTATTTTCAATGGAGTAAAAAAACGTTGTGTATTTCTTCCTCTGCGGTGCTTCTGAAATTCCAAGACACTGAACCACACAGACAATCCTCTGTACTCTGAAGCAGTCTTTTAATCTCTCAGCCTTTCATTTCACTGACATGATAGATGCTGCAGAAAAATCTCAGCCGCCGTATCTCTTCAGCCACTTCAGACACTTGACACTGTATCCTCATTTTAACAAAAAAAGTCGCTGCGAAGCCAAATTCTCCAACTCGCATTTGCATTTTTTTGTTTTTTTTTACCTCTGGAGTGGATTCTTCTCGGACGTCACAGTGTAAATGTTTATGTCTGCATGATGTTATGAGTCAGCATGCGTCGGTACAATACTGTGTGTGTGATTTTATGTTTGTGTCCCGCTCTAACAGACGAGACAGCAGCGGCGTACTGGGTGTCTGATTGGAGTCCGGTTGCGAGGAGTGGTGAGCTGTGTGAACTCTGGTGCTCTCTGACTGCTGCATTTTCATGGAAAGCATCTCTTTGGGGGCCTGCAGGTTTTCAATGCGCTCATTTACACATCAAAACAGCACAGGAAAGGGATAGTGCTCAAGGGGGGTGAGGGACTGCAGAAGGAGGGAGGGCAGGGTAATGAAGGATGCTTTATTTTCTCTCTTTCTTTTTTTTTTTTTTACCCCTCAGGGGTGGGCAGGGGTTTAAGTCTATGAGGGAGACGCATTGATGCCATAATGATCGCCTTTAATCAGACCCATGACCAGATGGAGGGATTTCTCCTCAGTAGACAAAAACATGGCGTCAGCAACTAAAGCGGGAAAGGTGTTTTTACGCCTCTTTATCAAAAACAAATGCACAAATCCTGGGCAAATAGACCCGTTCTGTGCTGCTTTAGAACAAATAAATACACCATTAGGCTCACAGTCAACACAATGAAATATTCCTGAATAACCTACGAGGGAAAGTGAAGCCTTTTCTGAGAGTAGTCTCACTTTTTTTGGCCCAGACAAACTTGCTGCTCAGTGTGACTGACACTATTTAACCTCCTGAGCCGGAATAGAAGAAAAACAGCGCAGAGACTCAGCCAAACTAAATCTGTCGAGCGAGACCGAGCTTACTTGCTCCTGAAAACGGACATTACTGGCAGTTGGGGTGGGGTCTTCTTCACAACAAGCTTGGTGTTGATTGGCTGCCGCTGCTCCAGCACTGCAGACCTCAGGTGTGTGTGTGTGTGTGTGTGTGTGTGTGTGTGTGTGTGTGTGTGTGTGTGTGTGTGTGTGTGAAGGTGTTCCCGGCAGCCACATCTCTGGCGCCAAAGGAACCACAGCTCAAACAAACTCTGTTTTTGGAATGAACGTTTCTTTCTTGCCTCTATCTGAAGCTCTGCGCACCACTGATTCCTTTCCTCTGCGAAAGAGAGAAACTAAAAATAGCTTCCAGTGACCTGGAAATGTAGTGATAGAATTCATATTTGTGGAAAAGGAAAACAGAGCAAAGAGACATCCTGCTGCTGCTATAACAAGTCATTTCTGTTGACCTTTGTGATTTAAAGAAGAAAAACCTGTCTTAGTCATATTCAGCCATATGTGGAAAAAGTAAAAAAAGAAGTGCAGAAAGGGCAAGAAACTGAAAAAAAAGAGAAATGCTGAGAAGGGAAAAGGAGATTTAAACAAAGCTTTGCAGCAGAAGACAAACTTGCCCTCTGTACTACCCCCGTGTCCTTAACCCTCTGCGGCTACCTCCTTCCTATCTAATCAGTGCAGCTCAGCACAGGTGGGACAAGCTGGTTTGTGTCTCACACAGCAAGTGTTTGGCCTCTCTGGGTCATGTCACTGGAGTGTAAACTGGGGAGGAAGCACGCGCCCCGTTCAGGCGCCCATGAACTGGAACATGTGGCTAAAAACACCACCAGCCGAGTCTCTGCCTACGAGCGAGCTCCAAGCAAAACAGGCCTTTTTAAACAGTTAAATGTGATCCACACGGTGTCAGAGTCCAGGACTCGCAACGCTCGCCTGCCAAGCCATGGACAACGTCTACAATGGCTGAGTAATGAAAACACAAAAAAAAGGGGGGGGCGGGGGAGGATGCTGGTAGTTAACCCGCATGGTGTGCTGAGGAGGGAAGGAATAAGTAATTTAAGTTAACTCAGGCGTTGCACAGATCCACACAACACCGCACCGAGTGGAAAATGTGGTTAATTTACGACAGAGCCATTATGCAGCTTTGATTTAGACTGATGTGTCTTTAGTAAATGAATACTAACGTGTGCTGTAGTACATGGATCTTATTATACTTCTGCTGGAATGCAAAGGAAAACAGAACAACTTTTAACCTCTGAAGATGTCAGCGAGCACACGCCTGCTTCACACTGCTGAGGTTCCAGTAACGTAATAAAAACAAGCTCCTGGTCATCACATTTTTTTTCCATGCTATCACTCCCATGTGCTGCTGCTGCTGCTGCTGGTGACACAGCACACAATTACACGCAGACATAATAATCAATCCCGCTGCTGTCAAACACTGTAATTTCCACTGTGTTTTGCCCGTGAAACGACTTGCTGTGTGTGGCTGCAATTTACGTTGGCACTGAAATTGTTAAAGTCCCGTAATGTAAAAGCTCTTTATTTTTTTATGCACCACGTGAGAACATGGTGGCTCTTGTGCTTAATAAAATGGACTTTATTACTGAAATGTTAGTGGCAAGACCCAACTTAGGGTATTTATTTAATGAAAACAACGTTAAGCATTCTTTTTCTCTGAATCAGTCAGTGATTATTTATACCCGATGGTAGTTTCTTTCACCAAACAAAAGGCCTATTTCAAATTCTAACATTTACACATCTTATACATAGCGGAACTCCCTTAATTTACACCCGAAATACAGCTTCCAAGAGCCACAGCCCACATATAAACTTAAATATTAAGTGAAATATCCATCTACGCGATGAACAACCACAATGTTGAGTGCCTGTGCTCAAATTAAATCTGCCAGTGAAACCATGCAATAAGGCTGAAATCCACTTCACACTCGTCCTCTCAGATCAAAGTGCTGAGTGTTTGCACGAGGATCAAATGGAGCAGCGAGAGGGCAACAACAATGATGTTGGTGGGAGAATTAAAGCAGCCATTAATTAAATATATTCCTCCGCTCCTGCATTTTTAAGACGATGATGCAAACATTAATACTTGCCACGGTTTGCCACTCTATTCATCAGTGATTCTCTTTGAGGATTATTGTTGGGGACGCCTCTGGGGATGTGGAGCATCATGCACTTAGAAGACAACGCATGCACTTGGCAGGGAGCCCCGCTGTAAAGAAAAATAAAAATCCCAGGAGAAGAATGGCAGGAAAATAAAGAAAACACGACTGAAATGAGCAATGATTTGTGACTATTAAATGTGAATCAGTTTAAAATGGTTAAACGTTCATTAGAATGTGAGATAGTGACAAACAATAACTCCAGACAGCGAGGAAGGTGAACATGAATTCAACAAATTTATTTTCCTCCAAAACCAGAACCAGAGTTCTTATAAAAGGCACTTCATTTCCCTTTACCTTTTTAATAAATGCATCTAAACAACAAATCTGATACGAGACAACTTTAAATTAAATATATTTACAATAAATAAAACATTTATACAGATCTATACAGTTAATCATGCCACTTTTGGGGAGGAGAATATTTCCCAACACACCTCCCATAACAGTCTTTTTTTTTGCTTTGAAACGCTGGGCATGTCTACTGCACAGATCACTATGAAACAGAAGAATATGGGTAACAATACTGAACATTTCCCTTTATGCATTGAATACTGTTGATAGATTAGCTTCTCATAGTGAGGCCTGTGTGTCCTCTGTCCCCTCGGCAGCAGCAGAGCAGCAATGGACAGTTCAATTCCACCACAAAGTCTTTAGCAGCTCCTTATTCAGGGCATAGGTGTGTGTGTGTGTGTGTGTGTGGTTGCATTTGTCAGTGTGTGTGTGTCATGCTCCCTCTCAGACATGTGTAGGGTTGTCTGAGTGCAGGTCAGTCTTGGCCATGTGCAGGACCACAGCAGGAGATTTGTAGTGGCAGTGTGTGCTGCCACAGCTGACGCCGCTGCAGGGTTTTCTACTTCTAGTCCTGTCGGTGAGCTTCCGGCTGCACAGGCCCTGCCAGGTCTGCAGGGTCTTAGAGCTCCACACCCACACGCCGCTGGTGATGCCGACCACCAGCGACATGAAGATCTTCAGCATGAACACGGCCACCGTGGGCACCGACGTCTGCAGCGAGCAGTCGCCGCTCGGCCCGCTGAACGACCCGCACTTCATCTGCAGCCCCCTCAGCTTCCAGTAGTCCATGTTCAGCCTCTCGTAGAAGTAGCAGACTATGACGCAGGTGGCCGGCACCGTGTAGAGGATGGAGTAGATGCCGATCTTCACCATGAGCTTCTCCAGCTTCTCCGTGTTGGTGCCCTCCGTCTTCATCACTTTCCGGATGTGGAAGAGAGCCACGAAGCCGGTGAGGATGAAGGAGGTGCCGATGATCAGGTAGCAGGACAGAGGGATGAGGACGAAGCCCGTGAGCGCCCCGGAGTCCATGCTCCCCACGTAGCACAGTCCCGTCAGCTCGTCTCCAGCCACCTTCCTCATGGTGAGGATGACAATGGTCTTCAGAGCCGGGATGCCCCACGCGGCCATGTGGAAGTAGTTGCTGTGGGCTTCGATGGCCTCGTGGCCCCACTTCTTCCCTGCAGCCAGGAACCAGGTGAGGGTGAGGATGACCCACCAGATGGAAGAGGCCATGCCGAAGTAGTAGAGGATGAGGAAGACGATGGTGCAGCCCGTCGATTCCAGCCCCTCCTGGATGATGTACAGCTCTCCGTGCTCCCGGTCGCAGGCGATGTTCTCGGCACCGGCGACCGAGCGGATGACGAAGGCCACGGAGTAGACGTTGTAGCACATGGAGAGGAAGATGATGGGGCGCTCGGGGTACTGGAAGCGGTGGGGCTCCAGGAGGAAGGTGAGGACGGTGAAGGCGGTAGAGACAAAGCAGAGGACGGACCACACCGTCATCCAAATGAAGGCAAAGTCCTTGTCCCGCCTGGACCAGAAGACGTCTACAGCCGGGGAGCAGCGGGGGGCACACGACTGGCTCTTCTCCACAAACTGGAACTTGTCCGGGTTCTCGCAGGACCCCATGCCGCCCGGAGAGCGGGCGCTGCCCGGCTGCCTGGGGCGAGGGGGCACCGGGAGCATGCCCTCGCCTTTCTTCACCTCCGTCCTGGTCTCGTTCTCGGGGGCCTCCATGCACAGGGCGTTGGGGTCGTTCCTGGTGGGCAGCTTGGAGCAGTCCAGCGAGTCCGGCCAGGTGTAGCTGAACTTCTTCATGACGGGGGCACACCTCTCCCTGGCCTGCTCACACATGGGTCTGCAGGCGGGGATGGAGGTGGACACTTTGTCCGTGCACATGGGGGCGTAGAGGGAGCAGAGGAAGAAGCGGAGGTGCACGTCACAGCCGTACGCCACCAGTGGGGCGAACTCGTTCAGCTTGATGGCAGCCTCCTTCTGGTCGTCGTGGTCCATGAAGTTGGGCATCCGGGTGAGGTTGTAGCCGATCCCCTCGCACATGGGGATCACGATGGGCTCGCACTTGGCCGGTCTGCCTCGCTCCAGGTCGTAGGAGCCGATCTCGAAGCCGGAGCCAGAAATCACCAGCAGACACCACAGGAAAATCCCCACCTTCAGCGGACAACCGTCCATGCCCATTGTTTCAGTCAAAAAAAACTGAGCTCTGTCTTTTTTTAGAAATGATCATGAAAGAGTCAGAAACGCGGGGTCGCTCGCGGACAGATCCCCCCCGCTATTTCCCCATGGCGAAGGCAGGTCCAAGTGCTGCCTTTACCGTTACTGCTCCGGCAGAAAGAAAAACACTCCTAAAAGAAGCTGCCTCAAGTAGCGAAGTGTTCAATTATTTAGTGCTGAATTAAAACGATCGATCCAGCACTCCGTACCTCAGACGTGACAGTCGGAAACTTCGACAAAACAACGGAGGAAAACCATCAAAATACAAACACGGAGAGCTGAGTGGAAGTCCTCAAACCGACCGTTAGTAACCGCTGATAAAAAGCCGTTATCAAAGCGGACGTTTGCGCCGTTTGTTGCGGCTCCAAAATAAATAAAAAAGGGGGCTGATTAGCTGCGACTCTGTCTGTCTGTCTGACTGTGTGTCTGTCGGCTCGCCGCTCTTCGTCCTCCGCTTTCAGCCTCGACACTGAAGTTTGAGAGCCGCTCAGTGGGACTTCAGTCGGGGAGAGACCGAGAGGAGGAGGAGGGGGTGGAGGAGGGGGCTCCGTGACGCTCACGTTTCAACCAGCAGCACCACACAAGGGAAATTATCAGACAGATGCTGGAGGATGGTCAAATACCTCTCACGTGTCCGCTTTGCATTTCACGCAGACTCTTAACTTGAGTAAAATAGCGATACAAAAATGTGTGAATTGCAAATTTACAGGTAGAAGTAATTCAAAATGGCCTGCATTCAAGTACTCCTTTAGTGGGTTATCACTCAATAGGCTGCTGACACATTTGAGGTTCTTGCATTTTACTTGAGTTTTTCAGAGAAACGTATTTTAGTCCTAGCCTACTTAATGTATTAGACAATTTGCTGTACTATAAATTAAGATTTTACATCGGCAACAAAACATTGTTAAGTGGTTCAAGTTAGCATCATCCCAACAAACTACAACAATACAATGCTCCTTAGATATCGATGCATTAGTATTAATAATGAAGTGGTATAATTGTATTACACTCACAGGTTTCTTTGTATGATGACTACTTTCAGTACATTTAGCTTCTGCAACAATTTGAATGCAGGATGTTCACAGTGTTGCTACTTTTATTTAAGTAAAAGGATACTTCACCCATTGCTCTTTTTGCAGAATGGCCCTTAGTTTATGGGATTATCACTTAACAGTGGAAGCAGAAGTATACTCAACTTTTGCTTAGATAAACATAGACATGTAAGTAAGTAAGAATACTCCATTCTAAGTAAAAGTCCTACATTCAAATGTATACTAGTATATACAGGGCCGGATTGACCTGCTAGGGGACCTTGGAGCAAAACAGCTGTGGGCCCCAACTCACCCAGATCTTTTATCATATTGTGTGTATTAAGATTACATTTGTACGTAGTAAAACTAGATGACTAGTTTGACAAACTTGAGTAAAAGTAAAATATAATCAGCAAAATACTTCAAGTAATAATTAAATGTACCCATATGCAGGAAAAATGGCCCGTGTCTTGTTGTATTTTGTACGTGATATCAGTGGATCATTACCACTGATGCATTAACATTTAATTAAGGAACATTTTGATAAGCTGTTCTAGAACTAATTTTAACAACTATATCATGTATTATGTTCTCTTATATTTGTTAAGTAAAAAAACCCACAAAATGTAAAGATTTTAAAATCTTAATCTGCAAAGTAACAATAATAAATGTAGTGAAACAAGTAAAATAGTTACCTAAAGTAAAGTGGAGTAAAAGTACAAAGCAATTCAAAATGTAAAAGTACCTCTGAATTGGACTTAAGTGCAGCATTTGAGTATTTACTCAATGCTTTAAGTTACTTTAGACCACTGGTGGGTGAGCAGCCTGTACAGTCAGTTATCAACACAAAGAGTAATATTTACAACCATCAAAAGGATCTGAAACTTGTATTATCATTAATTAAGCAATTATACATATAAGAGCTATTAAGGAGTATTAAAAATGTGATACAAAAACTTCATTGTGTGCTTCCATATGACTTTATCTATGCTGCTCAAACACCAGTATAGTTTTTCTCCAGTATAGTCGTAGAGAAAAGCCTGCTCCTCTTGTAAAACGATAGTCCCAGTGGCGTTTTACTGTTGCTGCCTCATAATTAGTCTGTCACCATTTTCTGCTAATGTTTTCAAGCAGTTTAACATGAAACTTTATTGAGCCCTGCAGGTCAGTTCTCTTCTGTTAAACAAAGCTCTCCTGCAGCTGGTAGGGGGTTTCATTGGCTTCCTTAAGGACACTTCAGCAGGGGGGGCAGGTGCTTCAAAGGTGGACCATGATGAAGGATGGTCCCTCTAAAAACACAAAGACAATGAATCCATAAATAGGATGATTTGAATTGGCATGATGGCAAAAGACAAAACAGTGCACAGAATCAGCGATAACATGCAACAAATGGATGCAACAGTGATTGTGTGGTGCAGAGGACTATTGTTTCCATCTAGTGGCTGAGTAGGGAGAGCCTCCAGCTCAACAGCTGTTGCACTGAGCGTTTGATCTTTCCTCAAACAGGGCTGGAACTCAAGGATTTTGGCCTCTCGCCCTGCAGGACTGAATTGGCTGTCAACTGCATACTGTCTCTATTAGCCCCCCTGTTAAAACTCTGCCGAAGGCAGCATTGCACTTGTCTGGTCTGAAAGTGACTTGTGACGTTGTAACATCAATGCTGGCAACATGTTGAATGTGTTGAGAAATAAGTATGATGCAGTGTTGCCTCTTGCACATTAACTAAATTGCAGAAAACAACCAATTCTTCGAAGGAATAGCTGAACATTTTGTGAAATAATATTCACTTGTCTGTCAAAGTGAGTTGAGATGCCACTCTCATGTCTGTGTGCTAAATAAAAGGCTAGAGCCAAACATTATTAGCTTAGCTTAGCAAGCCCGAAAGAGCTAGCCTGGCTCGACTAGCTAGCAGCATGGGAGTCTGAAAATGTTTTAAAATGGAGGAAAGATATACTTGGCAGGAGCCTGAGGCAACTCCCCTGTAAAAGAAAATTGTAAAGACGCATTAGCAGCGACGCAGATACCAAGATAATAATCTTGTTATTTCAGAATGCATTGGGCTTCCGTAATTTTGCTCTGTTCCCAGTCTTTCAGCTAAGCTAAGCTAAGCTAACCAACTGCTGACTCTAGCTTCATATTTACTGTACAGATATGATATCAATCTTGTCATCAAGTTCTCAGCAGGAAAGCAAATAACCATTTCCCTCAACCCAACTATTCCTTCAAGACGACTGTATCCATTAAGATCTCGTCCAATGAGGTGTGAAAATGCTGCTGTTTAAATACTGCACTTTGTATAATAGGGCTATAAATTTGCCTGTTCCTTTTGAAAGGAAATCTCCTCCTCTAGATGACAAATTGAGCTAGGTGAAGGCACTGTGTGCTGCTTTATCAGATCTGGCTTCAGGTAGGGAAGAAAAAGCCTTCAACTTCAAATTAAGCCTGATCGAGCGGGGGAGGAAATACATTCCAGACTTAGAGATGATATCTCATTGTACGTCAGCGGCGGGGCTTTTGGTGAATCAAATGAAGTGAAGTTCCATTACTATTCAGCAGCCTCTCCACTAAAACGTTTTCAAGTTCACACTTCAAAGACGAAGGGTCATTGGAGAGGGCCTGGAGAAGCCTGAGTGTGCCCTTAGAAGGCCTCAGATTATTATCAGACCGATATCTTTCTCCAAGGTAAGCAGCACATATCAGGATGCATTAGCATCCAAGTCACAAAGCCTCTGGTGGATCAAGGTTTAACCCTGAAAGCAGTTTGGATTCAAGATAACTGACCCGCAATAAGTGTCATTGAGGGTTATCTAAGAACAATAAAGCAAACTGATTTATGTTTTATTTGCACAAAAACTAGCTAGGCTAACTGTTTCCCCCCTTTTCCAGTCAATATGCTAAGCTAAGCTACCTAGCAAGAGTGGTATCGATCTTCTCTTCTAACTCTTGGCAAAAAATCCCCCAAATAAACATATTTTCCAAAATGTCAAACTAGTATGTAATCCATTGTGATACCACTAACTGGATTGATTTAGAAATTAACAGTTGTGCACATTAAATCCAGGGGGCTTTTGATTCTGCACTCCTGGGGTGACATCCATGAAGAATAAATAGCACTGATCTGCTGATCAGTTTAGGAGACACACGGTCTGACCGCACCACTGCTAGAGTCCTGGACTCTACAAAAGGATACCATTGTGCTTTCTTTATGTATTATTATTTCACCTAATCGTGTTATTTTTCTTGACCTGAGCGGAGAGTGGGGAAAGGAGTATGTGCAAGTAAGTATTTTGATTTGGACATTCGCTGGCTTGCGGCGCATTTGTTTTAAGAAGGTCAGTGCTATTTACTTTGCCATTTGGTGGAGGAAATGGATATATGCTATTTATCTCTCCCCCTGCTCGCCCTCGCCCGCTCATAATACTGCCGTATGTTAAACCTCTGAATGGCTTTGTAATAACTAGCCTCCACAAAGAACCCCCCCGTCTTTTATTTCACACATTCATCAGGCGATCCGGTGGAGTGTGGGCCTTGTAATTACTACATCTTACTTATTGGTTATCATATATCAGGCACAAAGCTATAAACATCCTGCGGAGAACAATGGGTGAGCCTTGCCACAGCCCGGCATGACATTACTATCCAGAGACACGGGCTGTCTGAGATTGTTATGGGTGTAATAAGAGACACCTCACACTTAAAGCAATACATCTGGACCAGTGCACTGCCTTTGACAGGGAGAATAAGGGTAAATTGTTGAGGCTTGGATCATGTAATTTTCTCTTTGTTCATGTTGTGTAGTAATAATTGGTAATTTATGCAGTGCCAGGGGAATGAGCAGACACCGGAGACGAGTGAAAGCTAGCAGCAGTTTAGCTTTCTTGTTTTCTAATCACGACTGCAGAGTTATGATGTCTCTTTAAGCGTTCACTTTTTTCCAGATCCACAAGTTAAAATGGTTATTTGCTGTAATGAGAGGACAGTGTGCACAAAATGTCTCAGTTTCACTCTTATGCAATTTTTTTATGTCGTGCTATTAGGTGACCGAGTGAATGGGCCTGATTCATCACCTCGGTCCATCTGTGTTCCTCATCCTCCAGTGTTTTTAAATGAGATAATGTCCTTTGCAGCCTGTGGCAGGTAGCAAGAATGACTCTGCTGTCATATCCTCAAGATGTCAGCCCTACTGGAATTAAACAAACGGATAATCTAGCCACCAAAAGTTTTTTTTTTATGTGTGTTTCCATTCAAATTATAAATGTGTTTTGAATATTGATGCATCCAAGTCAACCTAGCTACTAAACATCCTCACTGCTTTGGTGGTATGTCCACACTTACAACTTACAAAGTATGCTTAAAAAGGCCTAAATGGATACTATAATCACTTGATTTCTGATTGTGCTGTCAATGGTCCCACAGTGCAATACACAGCGGAAATGGAGGAGCTACTCACAGCTGGAATAAAGGTGAAAATACTGCGAATGGTGGTGCGATGGGAACAGCAGCTCAAAACACTGAATTTAAAGTAATAAATCCTTGGAAAGCATTTTTGAGAGGTATTTGTGACGTTTTCAGATTTTAAATTGGTGATGGTGTTCCAAACAGGCATGTCAGTCAGTGCAGATATTTTATTAATAGTAAAACATCAGTTTTGTATAGTAAGTTCTTGTTCTTGTAACGCCAAACAGTGCTATGTCAACCTACACTGTATACTTTATAGTCCAAACATGTATAATAACATAAGGGTACAGTCACTGCTATATATTTTCAGTTATATTTCTTAGCCACCAGCTGGCTACAGGCAACATTTTATCAGTGATGCCAGCCCTCTTTCAAGGACAGTGGCTATACTTGTTGCTAAAATGTTTCAATAAGATGCCAGATGATGGTTTGTATAAATAGGATATATTTATGAGTGAGTGGGGCTGCACAGTAGCACATCAGAAGCTGTATGATCCCACCTGGGTTATGGGTTTTGGCTATAAGATTAACAGTGGTTATGTCTTCTGTGAAAAAGGTTTGTTATCATCTTTTCTTGCTGTCCCCCAGTCACCTGATCATCACCTGCCTGCACACCTGTCCCTCATTCGCCTTATCAGCCTCCCAGTGTACAGTATGTACCAGTCCACCAGCAGTTTGTAATTGCCACATTATTTATCCTCGCTCCCTTTTGGGTCTGGTTTACCTTATCTGACTGCTCACTGGTAGTTGACCTTGTTTTTGAATCAACGAGTGACCGTCCTTTTAACTTTGCCAGCTCTGCGTCTGCCTCCTGCATCAACAGCAGAAAAAAATGGAAATCTAGATATATGAAAAGGTTCCAGATTTGTCTCTAGTTGCTTTCAAAAGACTACTTCAAATCATACGTCTAAGTTGGCAACACTGGATTCTAGGGACAAATTGTGCCACATAAATTACATTATAAATGAGTCTTGACTGTAAGTGCAACAATCTATAGACACCTTTTTGCTATCAAGTTGCAGCCTCTTTTTTTAAATCTTAAATACCTCAAAGCTAAAAATCCTTCTGCAACTGGGTTCTGTTACTGTTTGTTTAACTTCATTTAAGATTGACCTGAATTAAAAAACAAAAGTAAAGTTGCTGTGAATAATACATGGATTCATCACCACAGATAATATGTTTAAGAGAGAATAATAATAGTTTGTATGGAAATAGTTGGTTCACAACAGCTGGCCTTACTCTGAACTATCCCACCCCGACTGTGACATAAGTTTAAAATGGCTCCGGTGGGAAAGAGGTCTATAGGGTTTCAGTCCTACAGCTGAATCATCAACTAAAAAAAGCAAACAGATAAACACTAAAATAGAGTTGCAGATATTTACTGTAGGGCAAATAACCACTGAGTGTTTGAAGGTTTTGTGATGAAGTTTTCTCACAGTATAGACGTAGGTAAAGTTAGCATATTTAATATTCATCAGTGTCCACATGCAGTCTCTGTAAATATGTCCTGAATGAGAGGCGCCAACAAGAGCAAAGTATTTTAAAAGATTTCTAAAATAAATGGGCTCTCCTCCTGTCAGAGGAATTCATGAAAGTATCCACGGTGTCCTAAACGTTTGTATAAAATAATAATAATTTAGGAATATAAAGAGGTCCAAAATGGACTACTGATGCGTGTGTGTTTATGTATGTGTGGGTGTTTGCACTGGAAGGCTAATGCTGAATGGCTCAATTTGCAACAGCTAAATGTCTCTGCTTTGTTTTTAAAGGCTGAAGTTTCTGGGCACACTCAGGTCCACTCTCTGATGTCCTTGGGGAGCAATGCAGTTGAAAGCAATACTACTGCGCGGTCATACAGCCGTAGTGGAGAGCGGTGGGGGTGTTTTGAATGGCTGAGGCTTTGCACAGAGGGAACATGGGGTCAGAGGATTTAGAAATATTTAAAGATAAAGTTTTTAGGGGAGGGAAGCCAAAACAGTGACATTCATTTGTTTAAATTGTTGGAATGTGGGAGGATAATAAGAAGACACAATGCCTGTACGGTTGTGTAACTGGTCAAGACGTTATATTCTTCTTTCCCAGAATATGAGTTCCCCGCAGGCGTCCTGTACTGGTCAGTGAAGGGATTGATTATATTTCACTATGAGTCGCAGTGCAGTAACGACTTTAGACTGTGAGCCAGGCCGGCCGGGAAGGACTAAAAATGGACTAAGGGGGGGGGGGGGGGGGGGGGGGGGTTGCTGGATCGAGCAAGGTTAAAGGAACAAGTAGCATATCTGACTTGAAATAATACTTGCAGTTGCCGTTTATTTTGTCAAGGCCTGTCAATCAGCTTTGGAAACTGTACTTATAGAATGAAAAAAACATAAATGAAGGTTGAATTTCAAATACGCTCGGTAAATCTGCTGCTTTCTTGGCGTGAGAAATCATACTGAGAGCAGGGGGTGAAGTATTTGGAATTTTGAGATTCACTTTATATCAATAGTTCAACATTATGGGAAACTATTTGCTCTCTTGCAGAGAGCTGGAAAAAGCTGCCGTTTAGCTTAGCTTAGCATAACGGCTGGAAACGGGGAAACGGCTAGCCTAGCTCTGTCCAAAGGTAACAAGTTTATTCGGCGTGAAACTGCAAGTTGTCCTTACGACACTTTGGTTTTCAGATGTATTAACTGTAAAATATGACATTTTAATTTGTGAACTTTCTAAGATACTGGTCAACACATTCTCCATTAGGCACTAGGTACCCCTCTGGCATTAGTTTCCAACGTATTGGGACGACGTGCCAACATCATTCGTTACATGCATAGTGATCTTTCAAAATAAACTTCCGTCTTCACAGGAAGTTAAGTTTAGGCAACAAAAACGCTTAGAAAAAGAGAGTGGCTGACATTAACTTGACTTACTGGCGACTCCCATGACTACCAATTGACTGACAACTGACACAACTAGCAATTGACAGATGAGTCACGTAACTAATGACTCTCGAGACTAACAACACTAACGACTCATGAGACAAAATGTGAATGTTTACTTTTAGCTTCGCACGTACGGGACACGGAAGTGAAAGTCCTGTGTTTTACACAGTTAGTTGAAAGCCGCTAAATTATAATTCTGTGCGTTGATTTCCGATGCCGAGGGGTACTGACCAAAGGTCAGTATTTGACAAATTGGGAGTGAGAACAGGTTGTGCTGGAAAGTGGATTTAGTTCAATTTGGGTAGAGTCAGGCTCGCTGATTCCCCCGTTTCCATTCTTAATGCTAAGATAACCGGTTGCTGCCTCCAGCTTTATACTGAGCATGAGATTGGTATTGATATTCTCATCTAACTCTCGGCACAGTAATACTCTGCATAATTGCATCATTGTTTAATAGTAGACAATAGCTGGTTATAGAACCTTTAATAGTAACAGGCCCACGGTAAGTGTTATATGTTATATCTGTTGGTCGAACTGCACCAGTCTGGAAAACGGTACACAGGTTCAAGTGTAAAACCCCACAAATGTCTCCCTCCTCTCTTTCCCTTCTCCTCTCCTTCATCTCCATACTGTCGGAAAACTAATAAAATACTGACGGAGGGCGGATTGCTCGCTCTTCTATGAAAAAAGAAATGTAGGGAGAGGATTATTCCTCACAGCTGTGTAGTCCTGAGGCCATATCTAAGGAGCCGCCAGCGGAGAGGTCAGCCCCGTCACAGTCTCACACTATCCTTTAAATCAATCACATGTCAAGGCTGTGAATAGCAGGCCAATAAGTTCAATTAACACCAAAATACTCCGAATCCGTGCCCTTCTGCCGTCCGTCACCACCTCAAGGGAGAGGCCTCTCAGATCTCAGGACATGAGAAGACACCGACAGCCCGCCCCACCGTAGCTGCCCGCCTAGCCGCGGCCTCGCAGCCACGTACAGCCACTATCAAGCTATAGCCACATAACTTAAGCCTGCACTCACACACAAACAGCTCGGTGCCTATTTATACATCACATCCTGGCAACGCACATGGGAAAACAAGACCCCCCTGCACTATCAGTGTATCCAGTGTTGTCTGCCTCTTACTGTTCTGTCCCCGTCTGATGTCGGAGGGGACAGAGACATAAGATAGCTGCTTAGGATGGCTGAAAGATGGCTGCCTTAGATAGCTGGAGATACCAAGACAACTCGATTATGCGTTTCACAGTAGGGAGCAGTTGTTGATATTCCAGACGTTGCCTTTCCTGCCGACATTCCTGTGCATGTAATTGTCTGCAGTGGCGTGCTATCAAATCATTGTCAACATGCGTTTGCTGCGATAAAACAGCAAGACGACATGATTTAACTCCGCCTGCATTGCTTTGTGCCGCAAATAAAAAGACACAAATGATTCTTTGACCGCTGTTCTTTATTTGGATCCTGATTCAACCGATACCTCGATCAAAAAAAGACTTCATGGCACAAATAGACAGTGATACGTGATAAACATGTGGTAGACCAAATAACAGAAACACCTCACAGTAAATAACAGTCCAATATACAGAAATATCTTCTGCAATAAATAGGAAAACTGTGTTTGGGCTGTTTTACTGGTAACAACAGTTCATTTTCCACCTCTTCAGCTGTTAAAATCAAGTCAAAATATGACTCATGGCATCACAATCGTGTCTATATGTGTACCAAGAAATACGTTTAATCACAAAACAAGCAGTTCAAATTAAAGACACAACAGGTGCTGAACGCCTTCCTCCTGCACTTTTAGACCCTCAGTGACGACTGAAAAACTCTTCAGACATTATTATGAGAAGAGAACAGGCCTGTTCATGGAGGAGTCCCAGCGTGGTGTTGTGTTACAAAAGGACATCTGTGTAATTTCCCTCTCATGTTTGATTTTCTCATTATTACAAAAAATTACTCAGTGAGCTTGGCACAACACAACTTAAAACACAATTGTACTTACTTGGCGTTTAAGATGCTGACCATGTAATTGCAGCCCACCTTCCACTATTTAATGAAATCAACAGAAGAAATATTTATGTTGTTATCTCATAAATCAAGTTTGTTATACGTCAGACTTGTTGAGGATGAAATAAAACAAGAACAGAAGATTGTCATTTGCAATAGATGCTGAGACGAAACAACAACAATTAACAATGACAACAAATTAAAACATCAGTCGAGCGTGTAGGTTCGCCATTCACCTTGAGAGTAGCGGTTTGACAAAACACTCTTAAAAGAAAGGTTTTGGGATATACACAAATAGATAGATAGAAATGGGGAAACAGCTAGCTTTGCTCTGTACACAGGGAACAAAATACGAGCATTTGAGCTCGTATTACAAGCTGAGCAAAACCCATCTGTTCATGGAGACTGTGAAATTTGCATAAGTTAATAAGACTGTTTTATCCCAAAATATAAGCGCGTCATATGCAGTAAGCTCGACACATCTTAATTCAATAGAAGAGAAGAATACATGTTAATGTTTTTTAGAACGTAACTTTGTCGATGATCTACGTGACACCGAGTGACCCAACCGAGCACATTTTTTTATGTTGTGTTAACTGTCAGGGCTGACAAACCCGGGTCTGCAGCCCAGCATGGGTCCTCTTGTCTTATCTCCATTACTGTTTTATCTTTGTTGTCTTACCAGAAGAAGCCTCCAACATGGCACCAGGAAGTTTGATCAGGCTTGTTTGGCTTTAGAGGTGGATCAGCAGTGATCACACAATGTGAGCCAAAAATGATAAGACAGGGTTTAAAATCAATTTGTTGTTCCCCACTCACTCTGACTCTGCATTTAATCCGGCTGATCTTTTTTAATCTTTTTAATCTACATATCCCGTTTCTCAGAGACTCTCTTTTGGGAAATGCGCAGGCCAGAAAACCATAATTTAACACATGTTGACTCATTCTGTGCTCCAGCCAAGTGTGTAGACATGTTCAGGGGGCGGGGGTTAGGGGTCCACTATAATTATGATGATGAAGCACAAATATCTCCTACCATTTGTCTCATGTCTGAGCAGTTAGATTACAAGCTGTCAGCCGAGCTCCAGCTGAAGAGAGAGAGAGAGAGAGAGAGAGAGAGAGAGAGAGAGAGAGAGAGAGAGAGAGTCTGCAACAATGATGATGAAGCACAAATACCTCTTGCCATTTGTCACGTTTTCATGCGTTTGACCATTTCAATTACATGCTGTCAGCTGTAGAGAGAGAGAGCGAGAGAGAGAGAGAGAGAGAGAGTGCATGAGGGATAGAGCGCATGCCAGAGAGAGTGCGAGTGACACATGTTGCACAGAGTGAGTGAGGGAGGACACATGGCGAGATAGAGAGGAAAAGAAAGAAAGCGAGGACAGAGTTTCATGTGAGAGAAAGCTGGCAGCAGAGAGAAGGGGGGTTATATAGAGAGTGAGAGCAGTTAGAGGACAAGCACAGGGATATCAACTATCTTTGACCCTCCATCGCCTTCCAAAAAGCCCCACCCCCCCTCCATCTGCCCACCCTGAAAGCCTCTGCACTGGTACGTCAAACGAGTCCTATTTATAAGTTGTGGATGGATGAAGGAATCAGGTGGACTCTTCTCTGGAAAGCGTCTGCGTCTGAAGGGTTTGTGTGTGTTATTGTAGACATGTGTGTGCATTTGTCCCTACGCATGTGCAACAGGAATGTGATACTGTTGTAAATGAGAATTTAAATTTTCTTTAAATTAAATTTGTTTTTTTCATTTACATTTTTTATTTTTTTTATTTCTTCTTTCTGTTTTGTCTGCTGCAGTAGGATCCTTCATTGGCCTCTCAGACTGTCAGAGCATGACGCAAAGACACACAGAATAATTAGTCCCTCTCAGTTATTAATCAATACAACTGATGTGATGTTAGACAACGCAAATGTACGGTGCGTTCCCCACTCCTTTACAATTAAGAATTGTGCAATATGGATTTGTTTCTGGTTCACGTGGATGTTAAAATCATTCACTCATTCACTACTCCCTGCTCACCATCTAGGGAGTTCTATGTAGAGGAGGATATATGAGCTCATTGGCAAAATGAAAAAACACTTTCGGACACGACTGGTGATTTTCTTGCTGCTGCACAATTGAAACATGACCAGATCAACGTCGACTGGTGGACCCTCCATGATAAATACTTATTACTGACCTGCAATTTTGTGATAAATGGATATTGTAGGCTAATTTGTTGAGTCGCCTCTTAGCAAAATGCTCTGAGTGAATCTAAGTTCCCTCTAATGATGCAACGTATGTCTAGAGCTTTTAGTGTGAAAGGTATGAACGGAAGGAGTAAAGCCGCATACGGTGGCAATACGTGTATTTTCCCAAATTACTAAATACAATAAAAAGCACTTTGTGACTCTTTGTGTTTTGAAGTATTGATGCTTCAATAATCATAAAAAGTGGTGTTCATTTGTGAAGATTATCTTGCTGAACAAAGCGTGCAAGTATCATTAACTTGTGTTTGCCACAGAGTTTATTTTCTGCGATAATCCAAACCAGAGATATGCTAACTTCGTCTGCAAATTCCTACAGCACTTTCACGCGGCTCTCTCTCCTCTCGTCCGTCTGCCATTTTTCCATCAGCCAATGCATGTCTGTCTTTTCATCATGCTAACATCGCCTCCATTCCTTTCCTTGCTTTTGGCGATAGCAGCTGTTTGCACTTGTAAACCTCGTGTCAGAATTATAGCAGTTTAATTGGTTGTAGCCTACATTCAATGATAAAAAAATATAAGAAATATCAAGGTGAAATGTACTTCAGGAATGTGTTCGGACAGCGCCTTAAGAGAAGCTACTCAAACGGTGAAGGGCAGAAAGTTTCATCTCGCATTTGAAGAAATAACTACAAGTTAGTTACAAACACAAAAGACACAGTTCATTTGTAGAGTCCCATCGTGGTTTGAGGTTATTACAGCTGTGTGTAACGCCTCTTTTTACGTTTAAGACTTCCACAAATGATACACCAGTGTTTACTTGGTCTCAGCTCCTCCACAAGCCTCCTTCCTCCTCGCTTTTTGGCTCCTTAAGGTACATTTAAGGGATTGGAAGATCCTCCATGATGGCAGAGGAGGAACAATCTCTTGGTCACGGGAGGAGAGATTATGCGAGGAAGCAGAAGTTAGCATAATGAAATGTATCCAGCGTATGAAGCGGGCTCCCGTTCATTCCTATGAAAGTTGCTCAGTGGTGCAGGGAGCTAAAATAGCTTGGAAAAAAGCTAAAAGACAAAATTACCCGGATTTTCCGCCGATCACATGCATTGATTGGCCCAAAGAGCAATGCACAAGCATTTTCTTTAACCCCACTTCCAGCACGGTCTCTGGAGGAAGGAAAATACTCTGGATTTGCCATTTGACAAGTTTTAAGACCTAATGATTGAAAGATTATTTCGGTGTTCATTCTGGGAAGTTCATTTACCTAAAAAAAAAAAAAATCAGCTGATTTCCTGAAGTTTCTTTCACAGTGTAAGTCTAAGGGGAAAAAAAGCATTTTCAACACGACCTACCCCGAAGTTGTTATTTGAGGAACTGAAGTTGAAAACACATTCTTGTGTTGCTGTATGTAAGTTGGCGGGTTGGCCTGCTAGCTTCGGTAACGCTACGTGCTTTGTTTGGTTGGTGTGAGCTTTGTTGTAGCTAAGGTTTCCTCTTTGTGTTCAGTGTCTTGGGACAACTTGTTTGGCGACTGAGCCGTTTCTTTTAGAGGAACCTTTTGGTGTGCTAACTTCAATTAAGCCCTTATGTGTTAATTCAAGTTTTGTGTGTTTTGGTAGCTGGAATTTTGTAAAGGCAGAGAATCTTCAGCTATGTTTGAACATGAGCAGCAGAGATCAACATTTTGATGTGTACTTTGGCTCATGTGGTTGAACCTCATTTCCTGCTGACGATACACCTCATTGTTTCTTGCTTTTCTTTTCACATGTACTGTTGTACACTTTTGGAGACTGTCATAATACTTCAGAAGCTGTCCCATCCCATTCATAAGCACCAGCTTTGTCATGTGTAACTTCCCAAATCTCACCAGCTTCTCTTTGCCAGTTACTATTATCATCCTTAAACCTCTCGTCTTGATCCACGGTGGCCAGGTGGTTGATTGGATTTGGTAAGATGGATGCTGGTGGTTGGAAGTATTTGATTACTTTTCTTATGGTAATTTGTCTGTGTGATAGCCAATCTTGTGTATTTGTGAAAAGCTATACACTATATACGAGATGCATAGAATTTCTCAGTTTGATATTACCGTATAGTATTCTTAGACTTGGTTTTATTTGATATTGACTGTTTTGTTTTCAGATGTGAAGGTGGAATCTTGCCCCTCCCACTGTCTTAGAGGCTGTCCTGATCAACTTCAGCTGTCTATTGTCTGACATGGGAGGGTCGTCAGTCGATTAGACTCACCATTGAGATGTGTAATTTAGTGTAATGAAAAGCACCTGTCTCTCCTGCTTCATACAGCTGGCGTCCACCCTGTTATCACCTTCTTTTGCACCTTTGCCACCCTCCACAGCACACATGCCACACATTGCATGCTTTTAATGCTGATCTACCCACTCCAATATAGGCTTAGTTTAAGAAATTATGTTTGAAGCGTAACCTTGCGTACACTCCCCTTGTCACATTCCCTGAGCCAGTTTGTGACGTGACAATAGTGTTTGTTTAATAAGCGGTGTAGTTTACAACTGCTTTCTGCCACAGCATGCAAGGGAATTTAGCTCTTTGAAATCTGATCTTACTGCTCGGGTGTAATACACTATAGAAAAACACAAACCATCACATATTAAAATATGTCTTGGGACAATATGTCTTATTGTTCTTTAAGAAGAAGCCTAACTACATTAAGACATTGGATTTTACTCAGACATTACATAGATTGATGATAGTAAACTTCAATGCTCAAATACAATCACAAATATTAAGTCAAAGTTAAATAAAAGCCTTATCCACAGTGAAGATGCTTTGACTTCTTCTCACGGATCCGATTGGTTGATTGAATAATGGATCTGCAGCATAAATGCAGCTTTGTCATTTCAATTCCTGACGAAGGTTAATTTTGCTTTCGTAGGAATCAAACATTTTCCAAACTTGATCTCGTCATCTCTTCCTCGGCAGTTCCTCTTGCCACAATGAGCGTGTGTCTGAGGCAGAGGTGTAAGGCTAAACCTGGGCTAACACTCGACAGCTAATAGGCTCATCCATCATGGAGGAAATGAGACAGGGCTCTGCACCGCTCTCTCTCCTCTCTCAGCCAACTCTTGAGCCCAGACATACTTTAAGGCGAAATTACTGCAAAGATCTCCACCAGGGTATCCTTTCTTTATTATTCTACGTGAACAAGGGGGCCCTTGATAGTCAACATAATTTATCCAGTGTCTCATTTCGGAATAAAAAAGCTCAAAAAGTGAAGCGAAAGGAGCGAGAAGGCCGTTGTGGTTAGAAACCTCCAAACCTCAGGCCTTCCTGAGCGGCCTGAACGTGGAGTGGAGGCCAGAGGGTCATGAGGAGGCCCATTCAGTCCTGGCTCTGTTTTGACACGGGCGAAAACACAGATCCATCAGTAGGACCATTTACAAACCCTCGCATTCCTGCACTTTGTTCCCCTTCTTAATAATTTTCTGGCCCGTAGTTTCAGAATATTCATGGCTTTGAGAGGCTCTCACACTCAAAATGTTTTAAAGATCATATTTTTTTTCAACACAGTGTGAAAGGAAACGGCACAAAATGTTCTGCATACTTTCCGGATGGCATCTTGATTAAAGTTTCTTCACTGCAAACTGATGACACTAAAACTTTAACTGGGGCTCCAGAACTCGTGGTGCCTGAGGAAACAGGGTCTAATAAAGCATGTTTATAGCTATGGTGTGTGCCTCATGTGGTCCACTTAAAAAAAAGGAACAGTTTGGGATGTTTAGCTAATTTGTTCAAGAAATCAATTTGTACATCCTGAGTGTTTTCTTCATAAACTCACTGTTTTTGGTAAAAACTGTAATTAGCAAAAAGAAGGAATTTACGTTTTGTTCTTCTGCAGTGATAGCCTTGTGATAGGGGACATGCATTTTCTGTTTGTGGATACTGGAGGTTTTAAGTGCCAGGCACACATTTCCTTCTGTGTTTTTATGCATCAAGTCCTCTGCTACTCTCAGCAATAATGCAAAGGACATAAAGAGTCAATAAGATAAAGGCACAGTTCATCAGTTATATTAACGATTAGAACATCAGATCATAAATCATAACATGAATCTCAGTCTTCAGTCCAAAAGCTCTCATATAGGACGGGGTTGCCTTGTCTTTAGAAGACCAAGTGGGTTATTGGTTGAATCATGTGAGGACGATAAACACCGTATGATCTAATAACAACTTACTGAATCTGAGCAGTCTGGAGTCATTCAATTGAGCAATTCCACTCTGCGTCCTCGGCCCTTGCTCTCCTGTTGAAGGTTGATCCAGGTCCTACGGTCCACCATGGGCGACAGAAAACACACTTGTACTTGTGCTTACCTTGACCTTGTACTCATTCCCACTGACAGAACTGACTCAGTCGTCTGTCTGCCATTCAGATTTGTATTTGGACATCCTCTTTCTTTTCAAGGGCTGACTTGAGGTAATCGCCACAATGTAAAAATTGGCAAGCTAGGCTTAATAACACTTTCTGAGTGGAGGCATGTGAGGCAAACTTGCTAACTTCCAATTTCGGAGCAGAATAGAAATAGCACAATGATTCCTCACAAATGTTATAGAAAAGGACAGATGTCTCAAATCCCTAATGATATATTACATTACAGTCATTTAGCAGATGCTTTTATCCAAAGTGACTTACAATTCAGATTCTATCACCGTAGGCACAGCTACGGGAGCAATTTTGGGGTTAAGTGTCTTGCTCAAGGACACATCGACATGTGACTCGTGGAGCCGGGGATCGAACCGCCGATCCTCTGAAAGACGGCCCTGCTACCCACTTAGCCACAGTTGCCCATATATGACATGGACAAAAAGACTTCTCTCTCACACACACACACACACACACACACACACACACACACACACACACACACACACACACACACACACACACACACACACACACACACACACACACACACACACACACACACACACACACACACACACACACACACTTTGTGTTTTTATGATTTTTGGGGACATAACATTGAATTACATTAATTTCCTGGAGACTTAACCCTTAACCCTGACCATTACCGCAAACAGCCTAACCTTTACACCTTTACCTTAAACTAACCCTACCCTAATCTTAAACCTTCACCTCTAAGTCGTCACCCTAAAATGGAATGATTTACGTTTTGGGGACGAGAGCATTTTGTCACCATGACAAAAGGAGTCCTCATAATGTGATCGTGTAGACAGATTTATGTCCTGACAATAGGGGTATAACATGCCTACACACACACACACACACACACACACACACACACACACACACACACACACACACACACACACACCTTTTGATGGTAAAAGACATCTTACATTTTTGTCCCAAGTGTTTTACCCAGAAGTGTATGTTTTCCCAAATGCAGGCAAATCATAGAAAAAAGTCCAGGTTCCTAAATTACTGTCACTCAAAGAGTTTCTTTCTCCTCCTGTCGCTCTCTCTCTCTCTCTCTCTCTCTCTCTCTCTCTCTCTCTCTCTCTCTCTCTCTCTCTCTCTCTCTCTCCCCGTCTCCATTCACCTCCCCTCCTGCCAGCCCCGCAGTCTCCGACCCTTTCCTGCTTCCACCAGCAGCAATGGGGGCTTTCTCTTGTTTCCTGGTGCTGGCGCTGCTGGATAAACACACAGCCTCCCTCTCATATAAAGGCTCAATTCTTCTCCATCATGTTTAAATATGGATACAAAGAGAAACTTGTATGATAATTTTTGGCATATGGTGGTGGGGGTCAGCGGGTGGGGTGTGTGTGTGTATAAGAGAGCGGGTGGGGGGGGGGGGGGGGGGGGGGGTGCAGGCTAGACAGACTTCTGCCTTGTTCTGAAACTTGTCTAAGATTTCAAGGTTTTTGTTTTATGCAAGACCAGACCAATGCCATCTGACAGAGGGACTGAGTGACTGAACAGCAGTTTGTGTTTGAGCGTGCCTGAAAATGTGAGGTTTAACAAACTCCCGCCACTCGCATGTGCTGATATGATAAGTGTTGGCGGGGTGTGTTGCAGCAGAAAGCGGCACTGGTGTGGAATTTTGGGTGGCATGTGGAAACACACTGCGAAGTCAGAGATTAAACATAGACTTAATTGCAAAACTCATACAAAGGAGATCACTTCGCCTCTCCGCTGTCTTTCATCTTTGATTTTTTGCGATGGAGTAATGGAAGGAGAGACAGAATCTGGCTCCTGGGTTGGAACATGCCAGAGATGACACCCTGGATGACATCGATGATAGCCTGAAGATCACTTTACTGCCCCAGAGCCAACGGCAGTAGACAAGTACAGGCCTCTGAGGAGCGCGATGTTACCCTCCGTGGATGCTTCAGAGGCTTCCAGTAATACGACAAAGTAGCTTGAGGCTGCAACAAGAGTTGTTGGTTATTTCCCTGTATCCGTGGCATACATAAAGAGTATATTATATTTATTGCGCTACTACTTAAATTTATCTAGATGGCATTTATAAAACAAGAAACTCCCATTTAGTCTTGAATCATTCCTAAAAAAACCTGAAAAGGCAATATCTAAGGAAGCAAACATAGCTTTTAAAATAAACAATAAAATGCTACTGCACCTCATTAGGTGCAATGTGGTGGACGATTGGCTGAACAAAGCATGTGACTTGTGACAGATGTCCCACTAACAGTTAATATCAACCCAATGGTTTGGTGTATCTTTGTTCCATATCAGGAAAATGTGCATTTAATTCTTGAATTGGGCCAAAACAGTTCGTCAAAAAATGTAATTGTTACCATTTTCTGGATCTTACTAGCTACTATGTGGACTTCAAGTTGGGATTGTTTTGTCAATCTACAATATTCAAGGTGAATAACATACTTTTATGCTTCATTTATAAGCCAACATGGGCGAAAAGTCCTAAAAGGGCTGAATCATAACAGCTACTATGGTTCACAAGTCAACAGATCCGACTGAGCAAACTCCCTCCGCTGCTAAAGACGCCGAGATACGATTGGGTCATCTTGGATTGCACTGACAGACAATCCATTTTGCTGTGTAGCTGTGAGGTAGATATAATATTTGATGCTTATCAACACTTGAAATGGAAGTCAGAGGAAAGGCAGCGACCAAAACCATCAGATAGGAGCTGGCTCCAGGATTCTTTCTGATACGATCCTGGTGATAAAATGGGATCAGCTGAGGGATTTGAGCCGGCTTGGGAGTGTGACAATGGGAGTATAGGTGGAGTGTGGAGATGGTTGAACTCTCACTAAAGAGGTGAAAAAGATGAGAGGATTCTGATTTAGATAAAATAACAGCAATGCATGATAGCATTACGAAGTCCTCTCTGTGTACAGGGACTTTATTGTTCATTGCAGGAATACTGTATGCACTGTTGTATAAGTATGACAAGGAACACATGTGCACATGGAACTATATATCTTCATAAATTCTGGTTGTTTTTGCTGCAGTGTGATGAATACCTATAATGATTGGCAGCTCTGCACAGAGGTAATAAAGCAGTTCATTCTTCTGTCTGTCAGGACATAGAGCGCACATTCACCAGCCGCCAGCAGACACAGTCTAGTTTGCTGAAGAGGACGTATAAAAGTCCTGTTTCTTTTGTAATCGTCCCAAAAGCCTATTTGATATTTTAATCCAATCTCACCTTACCGCCGTCTCTAAAAAAAATGAAAGCTGGAAAAACAACAAATTAAGTTTATATTTGGCTAAACCCTTTCCATTTTGACTTGTTCCAATGAGAGTGTTTGTATTTTGTGGAATAAGTAAAGAATCCACATCAATCGGTGTGTAAATACTCAAAAAGGGAACTATTGACTAGGACAGCTACAGTTGGATCCTTGTGCAAGATTTCCAACCAGATAAAACGCTGGAAACCTTTCATGCAACAGAGCAGTCATATCCGTGCATTTAAACTCTGGACCGACTGCTGATTTTTACTCACAGTGTAAAAGCTCACTATCTGCCAGTGACAATGTTTCATTCATCCCTCATGCTGGTGAAACAAATAACAAGCGGTGAGCATCAGAGAAGCAGAAGCCGCATGCAGCACTGACACAGACTGTCTACACTGTGAGGTTTATCGTTCTGTAAACGAGTCCAAAGTAGCAGAAATACCAGAGGTGACTTCATCTGGGGTGGCTTGTCCGAGCAGTGACCCTTTGTGGTGTTTTGAATTCACTCACATTTAATCTGGTTGTAATTACATCACTGCTATGCAGAGAAAAGCGGTTTATACTTTTAACTCAACTGTATATGAGTGTATGTGTGTGCGTGTGTCTGAGTGTGTGTGTGTGCTTGTGTGTGTGTGTGTGTGTGTTGGGTCACCTCATGCCCTCATCAACACTGAGGCACTGTAGGGAGCATGATGTGAGATAAAGTGCCCCTATGCCAAACTCTGCACCAGCAAACTGATCTCCCAGATAATAAAGATTGAAAACATTGATGTTCAGTTGGTAACTCTGAGACTCATAACAACCTCCTCGGTGCAGCGGGCATGAAAGAAAAACCTTGAACGGTTTCGACGTGTGCAGGAGTGAGAGATGCGGGAAAGGCAGGAAGCAAACACACAAGGATTTCTTTTCCAGTTTTCATCAAGAATGAAATGTTTGATAGAGAGTGTTGTGTACCGAAATATTTACTTTTTCTTGTGCCACTTTAATCACCGAAGACAATGACAGTTCCAAATAAAATGTTTTGTTCATCAACATGCTAAAATGCCTGGCAAAATGTTTCAACCACTAGTCAGATTTTTGGTAAATATTGCTAATTTTCATTCAAATCAGGATAAAAAGCCTGAAAAGAAATACTCTTTAATTTATATCATTATTTCTAAGAAATTGCAGAGGGTTGTAGGTGGTAAACCCAGTTTTAAACAACAGTAATAACAAAAAATACAGCCTTGAAACAAAAGCGTTCTTAACAGTATGTCGTGTAGCTCGCTCCAAATGTTTAGACAACGACTTTTTTCTTCTTCTTTTTTGGTGAAAACACCAATTCCCAAAAGCTCTTGACCTTTGCTGGCTAAACGTCATGGTTCGACAGAAGTGACGAGTCCATGGACGAGTTTAGGGGTCACAGCTCAGTCGTGTGTGTAAAACCGAGAACGGAGAAGATAAATGAATGGTTGACAGGTTTGAAGAAACAGCAGTCTAACCCTGACCCAGACGTAGCCGAGAGATCAACGCGACATAACAGGCTGTTTAGTAAATGGATTGTTCATTTATGTACTTGTACTTCTTTACACTAAAAGAAGAAATTTCGAGGTGTTGTTCGGTTTATCAATTGTTTTACTCAACCGGCCCACTTCAAGTTGAGCTCTTTGTGGTCAATGAACTAAAATCAGTTTGACAGCTCTGTTTTTAGACAGTGGAGATTATTAGAAACTTTGAAAAAAATACTTTTATCGATATGGACGAAGCTTAGTTACAATGACGCAAGCACCCGCGCTGCTGCGCCTGTACATTTCCACAGGAGCTGTAGTTTTTGTTCTGCGCTGACAAAGTAATCGTTTTACTTTGACAAAATCACAATGGTTTCAACTTGTAATAGCAACCGCTGTAGTGGATGCTGATCTGTCTTAGAATATGGAATGTAAACTCCAGGAACACGTGCATTTTTCCAGACAGACAGACGAAAGAAATGAGAGATTATATTCCTATTATGGCTAAAGACTCCTAAACTGCATTTTTGCTGGGAGGCTTGCCTACAATGCTCCTCATCCTCCTCATCTAAATAAACAGTGCTGGCTAAATTCACATTTAATTTTCTTGACTTTCTGACTTTTGCGCAAAGATCATGGTGATCTTCACTAAATCTGGGTAAATTCAGGCCAGAGCAACAAATGATTTTGGGAAAGCTGCCACTGTGCAGTGCATTAATCAGCCAGAGCTTAGCCTGTCAACATTCAATAATGTACTTCACTGTGTTCTTGATCCTATAAAGCTGCAGCCAGCAGAGTAACTTCCTCAGACTCAACAGAGGGAAGGCGGATGAGCTAATTTATTGATGGCTCTCACTTCTCCTAATCCTGTTAACCAGAATGCTTCATCTATCACAGCTGTTGGATGGAGAACCGTGCGTCTCCAAGATTGAGAAAAACAATGTTGCAACATTTTTCACATGGAGAGCATGGGTCATAAAAGACTGAGTTAGTGCATATAAGGTAATGTAACTTTTAAGTTTGGTTTCAAGATTTTCATCCAATAGTTGAGCGCTCAGATGAAGCTCTGTTTCTCTCCAGGTTAAGCAGATGTGAGTTACGATGCATGTTCACCGACAGGAGAGTTTTAGCTTCCTTAGGTGATTATTCTAGCCTGTTGATTTACGGCACATGTCTCAGAGGTTTGGCTTGCTGATTTACAGCACGTGTCTGAGAGCGACCCGGCCCATGGCTGGGGGGGGCTCTCGGCCAATCGGGGGAGGGGGGGGGGCTGTGGATCCACGCTGGGCGACGTGGTTCCACGGGGAGGAATGCTGAAGTCTAATAAAGCTCCAGCGTGTCTGAGAGCAGAGAGGCCTCAATCCATAGGGGGGACTCAATCTGTCATGGCCCATCAGTGAAGCCCTAAAGCACAGCAATGGCTGTATACCTAACAGCTCACTGGGGCAATGTTTGTAACTGAGCAGGTCTGAGCTGCTACTACCTCCACTGCTGTCTCCACTCTACAGTCCATCCCACCCAAATATTAGACACAATAATGACCAATACGCCTGCTCCGTGATGGCTGACACGGCTTAGCCCTAAGCTGCATGAGACAACTGATGTTGACTGACAAACATTGCCGTTTGTAAGCGACAACAGAAAGTAGCACAGCCAGTAGACTCCTAAATGTCACACGAACAAGACGGTTGTTTGTGAAGTAATCCAGATTTTGCTGGATTAGAATAACAAAATCATGATTTAAAGGATAATGCTGGCAATATTCTACTTTTTTTCCGATTGAAAGTCCCTCTCTTTATACTTTACCATATTAATTTCCCTTCCTTGACTCTCTCTCTCTCTCTGATAGGCTGCAGTGTGTCAAGATAGGTGATATCCAGTCCTCCTTTCTCTCCATTACAAAGGCAGTTCCCTATGGTTCCGTCCTTGGACCAATCTTATTCACTATTTATATAAACAATATTACCTTTTCATTGTACAATTGCAACTTCCATCTTTATGCAGATGACAGAGTCCTTTATTGCTCTGCAGGTTTTTATTCCTGCCGCCACTCTAAATCCACAGCTATCATTTAAACTCCTTCAAAAACACCTCCATGATTTGAAACTGGTCCTAAACTGTGCAAAGACAAAATGCACACAAATGAATGTTTTCAAAAACAAAAAACACTGACAATCAAAGTTCTTTAATAACACCATAATAGAGAGACTTTTCCAGTTCATGCTGTTAGCAAAGCTTAGATTGAAATTGGGCTTTCTTTCCATTATTTACAAGAAAAACAATCATTAAAGCAGTTTTTTTTTCTCTGTAGGAAACCGAGTTATGAATATCTTCTTCTAAGTACTGTGCCCCACCCACAAAATAAACTACAGTGCTGAAGTACTGCATTGCAGGATTTTAAGCAGATGCTACCTAAGGGTACTACTGCACAAGTGTCATACCACCACTGGGGGAGCCAAAGTCAGTCATTTCCAAATGCTACCAATGGTGGCTTTAATCTCGTAGTTTAACTCTGTAGCCTCACAAATATCTGTCGAAGTCAAACTACTCAAAGATGTTGCTGCGTTGCCTCGGCCTTCAGATGATTTACTGTGAAAACTAAACTCTACAGGTGGTTTGAATGGCATCTTGAAGGAACCCCGAGGATGTGTTTCAATATTCAGGACCCATGCTGTCCCCACACTTACAACAGTTTGATGATCCCACAGCCCTGCAGGCCTGAGACATGCCTCATTTAAAGGAACACTTGACTGCTTTTGAACCTTATTTCCATGCATTAGTCATAGCAGGTCTGTATCTTCTACAATACTTGCCAACGCTCCCTGCAGCCAGGTGAAGCAGCCCAGTTTCTTCTGTCATCTCCTAATGTGTTTTGACTTCAATGAATTGTGGAAGAACTACAGAGAGAGTTTGGCTCAGATGTGACTTTTTCTTTCTCTGCCAGGGTTCTGGGGTCGTCACTTCAGCTCAGGGTTGAAAAAGGCATCTTGGACAGCTAAAATGACATCCTACTTCACATTTTATAGCATGTTGTCAAGGAGGGTTCATATGAATGTATGAACTGTAGCAGAGTAGAAGACGGACTCAGGCTGCCAGTGCTTTGCCACTGACGATACAAGTCTCCAGGAGCTGACAGGTAGCGTTTGTGCTCCAACTGCTCACCAGTGCCAACTCAAACCAAGTCACTGTGCTGCAATTTCAAAGGGGCTGAGAGAAACAAGAGGGCAGTTAGGGAAGTAAGTTTTTCTGTTGAATAATGCTGGGTTATTATATCTGATACCTTTAACTTTTAGTTCCATTTGAATGATCTAAATGTGATTTTAATTTCTCTGTTAAGCATTTCGGGTCAAGTCTTGGTGTTTTTAAATGTGCGCCGTATAGAAATTCACTATAAATGGGTCTTGTTATGAATGCTACATGTGGTTTAGAGTATCTGCAAAGGTCACATATTTACTGTTTTAACTTCCCCATCCCAATTACACTAAAGTCATTGTTCAGTTGTGTGTATGTGTAGTCTGTTGTGTTTGCACCCTGGTCAGATGAACGGAGACACAGTATCAGAAAGTCTGATAAGGAATACTCTGAGGTGATTCATGCCACTGGTCTTTTTTTTGTTTGAGCCTCCAGCTAACACCGTGACATAAACTTGAGATTTTGTTCACATAATTAGCTCAAAGGTCCCTTTGATTGTCAGAGAATTTGTCTCCATTCATGTTATAGACTATAAATGCATAAAGGTCTATTCATAAACAATTTAATCCAGTGCTAGCACTTCAGCCAGCACTTCGCAAACATGTGATTCAACGAGTCATTCAGATTTGGCTCCCCTCCCTATGTCACATAGTCTCATCTGGGTATCTCCACCCACGGCTTGATAACCACCTTTGCAAAGGTGCACTATATTTAGTTTGCAGGCCAATCAGAGCATGCTGGGCTTTTTAGTAGGGGGGCCAGAAAGCGGCAGGCGCTAAAACGAAGCGTTTCAGAGGGTTACTACAGAAAGACAGTATTTTGAACATTAAAAGCACGTTAGTATGTTTGAGAAAAAAAACTAAATTTATGTATGAACCTGAAAATAAGCATATGACCCTTTAACACCAATTGAATAAGACTGAAACTAAGGAGCCTCCTCCGAATGCTATTTCCATGTTTAAGTGTAGCTGATACTGAGCTGACAGACACGCCTTTCCTCTCTGCAGCCCCCCCCCCCCCCAACACTGTCCACTATGTTTTCAATGAACGGAGGAATGCTAGCTTGACTTCCCCACATCTCACTGAGGTCTTCCCCTACGGTCATAAAGGCCACTTTATACATCTGTGACCCAGCCTGTGGAAATGTCACACCAGGGCTGTTTACGGCCACTGTGCTGGGACACACGCACCGCTGTTACACCCTCTCACCCACAGATGCCAGTCAAGGATGCCCGGGCCTCACTAATACATGCTAATGCATTCAGAGTGGAACATGTGCTGCGAACTGCAGATTTCTCTGAAGCTTGATTCGCCCTGTACGTCGATGCTAATGTTTAAAACATTTGACCTCCAAGTCTTGATATCAGTGCAATGCAAAATGAGTTAATTCTGGCTTCGGTCGCTGTGATTGGCCCAATGACGAGACCCCTGCAGCATGTGAGCAGTGCCATCACGGAGTGTATTTGTGAGGGATTACCTCGATGATCTGCGATAAAGTGCTCAACTGTTTTCCACACACTGCTCCCGTGGCCACAAGGGCATTAGAGGCGGACAGAGAGAGGGGAGAGGGGAGGGAGACAGAAATAGTAAGCGGGCAAGATGGAGGCACAGACAAAGAGTGACAGAGAGACATTGAGAGGGAGAAACAGAGGAAGACAGAAGGCCGGGCAGAGGGAGAAATGAGCAGTGGCAGAAGTGACAGACTGCAAGTATGAGATGGCAGAAAGGGAGAGTGAGAGAAAGAGGGGAACAAAGAGCATATTGTCAGTGCTGGGCGCTAATCGTCCCCTCTTAGGCTGCCAGAGACAACAGGTGAGAGCAGTTTGACTCCCTGCAGGCTCCACGAAGCTTTCAGGGCTCTGTGTGTGTGTGTGTGTGTGTGTGTGTGTGTGTGTGTGTGTGTATGTGTGTGTATGTGGGTGTGTGTATGTGTGTGTGCATGGGGCCAGGGCACCTCAGGAGAACTCTTCCAATGCCAACTCAAACGGCAAATGAGGAGTGAGGGCCGCACAATCAAAGGGCTCTTTTCAGACATGCCAGTGCCTTGGCTGTATGTGTGTGTGTGTGTGTTTAAGTGTGTGTGTGTGTGTATAAGTGTGTATGTGTGTTGTGTGTTACCATCTGCATGTGTATTCCGTGTGTACACATCTTCCGAGAAATTAATAACGGTATACAGTTTGTGTTCAAAGCAAAAACAGGGGACGTTGCGTCGACATCAAAAAAGACGAGGCAGACTTTGATGTGAGTGCGTGGGCTTTTTATGTGCTAACAATGCGACACAGCATGTGACCCAGAGCAGCTGTTTGCAGATCTCTCACCTATAAGAGCAAGGACGAGATTAAGAAAGAAACACGAGAAGAGTAGTTGTGATTTTAATAGCAAAATAAATGTCTGAAGAGATACAGAAGTCTTTTAAGTCCCTCCATTAAAGCCCCTTGTTAATTTACCATACCGTGACGCCAGAGTAGGAACTAGAGTAGATCTGGAGATGACTATGGTGGGAAAATTGGGTTTATCAGAACCTTTTTATTTGTGTAGCTCACACCATCAGTTTTGTCTTGAGGGGCAGGGGTGAAGAAAAAGAAAAGAAAGAAAGGGCACCAGCTGCATTTTGGCACCAACGGCCGGAAAGTTTTCTAGCATGTCGGGCATGTCGGCATGTAGGGCACTGCAATGCGTTTTCTCTTCTGGAGGGAACCCTAGAGGGAACTTTGAAGTCTGATAGCAAACCTACGATTGGTTAAAGCCCTTACACACCTACAGTCCACCCAGGTGTTTTCACTCATGTTCCCTGATTACAGCACTTTGTGGGGTTGATTGACAGCTCCGCCCAGTCTCCTGTTGGCTCTGTTGCACCTGTTAGAGCACGACAAGTTATCATTCTTATCACATAGGGTTTTGGGACATAAATATACAACTCCAAGGGTTTTATTAGTGCTGATAAAACTTTAACAAAGCTGCGTAAGTATATTGTAAAAAAAACCTTTTGCAACAGCTTTACTGAGTGCTCATTTGCACTTTGGGGACACCTGCAGTGGCATGTCTGCTCCTGGAAATATGTGTTTGCTGGTGGGGTTTCATGCCAAAGAGTAGATGTGTGACAAGCATCTTTTGGCAAAGCATTGGTATTTGTGATTTCAGTCTCATCCTATGTCCGCCAACGTATACGAGAAAAAAGCAGTGATCGCTACCATTTTAGTTGCACGAATATATATTTCTTTGTGTTTCTGTGGTGGTTCAGAGGTGAGTGGAAAAAAAGTGTCAGTGGAAATGTGCAGCGCTCTGTGGTGCAGGGCATGGAGAGTTAACTATGCATGCAGGGATAAACAAATGTACTGGCGTCACAGCAGACCATGTCAAGAAACATCTGGGGGCGGTGTGTGCATGTATTTATGCTGGCACATGTGTGCGCGCGCAGGCATTTGTGTGTGGGATCCCGCTGACCACATCCTCGTGATCATCACAAGATATTAGTCCATCTTACTTGTGAGTATAAAACCATTCAGCAAAGAAAAAAAATAAGAGAGATATGGTTACAGTGTGGAGTTTTTAGATTTGAGGCGTGTTACCATTGAAAGCATTCTCAACAGACACGTTATGGATGCCGTTACTTGAGCTCAGTTGGGTAATCAATGCCAAGAGATGGCCTGCAACAAGAAACAGCCTGAAGTAGTACTGCCTGTCACAACAAAATGTAGTACCTCGTGTAGCTTCCAGGCAGTGTTTTTTTCCATTTGGTAACCAACATTATCAATCTTTTTTTCTCACAAACACAGAGTTTCAGGCTTATTGGATAAAAAATGCTCAGCAGCAGTTTTGACCAGTATTTCGTTGGACTACAACAACATATCATTTGTCATATGAACCTGAAATTACATTATCCTTATCCATTCCTTCATTTATCCATTATGCTTGTAACCAGCTACCACATCTTGTTTGATTACAGCAAACACTTTTTAGTTATTTCTTTACATGAAATACACTCAACTGTTGATTGTTTTTTTTTGTATCTGAAGAGCCTCTTTTTTGTCAGTATGAGGGCCATTTCTTCCATGAGAAGGGTCTATTGAGTTTGGCTAAATGCACCTTCTTTACACTTTTTTTCATACCTAAAGGGAAAAACCTGGCTTGCCACCCTTTGTCTCTGCAAACCAGCACTAGAACACGTGCCACTTGGTAACCCTTCACCCGTGGCACTGTGAGTTCTACCAAAATCACCTAATCTTCAATCTGTTACGTAAACGTAACAAAATGTCAGATACCGTACCTTAACTCTTTCACTTGGGGCAGCCGCTTCTCTCTCCCCTGGGGCAAATTTCAACCGCTTATGAAACCATAAACATGACATCATCTGAAAACAGTGCCGAGGCCAGGCTGCTGTCACCAAAGTGGACACTCTCCAGACCTCGGCTATAGACTCTCATCCTGTATATAATTAATTAAAAAAGTTATAAGGTGGCTTTTTTTTTTTAGGAGTCTACACTTTTTTTTTGCCAGGAATCTGAATATACCTCTTCCTCCTCTTCCTGCTAGTGAGCAGGGGCCAAATGAGTCACGGTATGTGGAGTACCTGTGAGGAAATACCACAGAGTTTGGTCATAGTATGAGGAGTATTTGTCTCTTTTCACGGACCCAACTTCACACACATCCTGCACTTTTCTTTATTACAGAAACAGCTTAGCCGATTTTTTTCTACAGTATTTTATCCGTTAGCAGCAGTGTAATGACACACCCCAGATGTCAAGGGGTGGTGTGATAACACACACACACACACACACACACACACACACACACACACACACACACACACACACACACACACAGATATTGAGAGTTTGAAACAGCAGTGAGACTAGAAGAGGCAGGTTACAGAGTCTGGAAACACACACACACTAACAGCAGAGATGGTCTTGGATTCCGTCCAGACGGCCTGCCACGCCAACTGTCAGTCATATTACACCGCTGACAAAGAATGCAATACGTACCAGCTAATTACATCAAACTGGATGCACACTTAGAAACTAATACCACCTCACAGCTTATGTTTCTGTTTTTGTGTGACACTGTGGAATCGATTGATTTTAAACCTTCTGAGCACTTCTCTGATTCACTCACACACACACACACACACACACACACACACACACACACACACACACACACACACACACACAGACAGAGACAAACACAGAGGCCAAAACCCGCTCGGTCAGTGACCCTTGAGGCAAAAGGGTGTACTGTAATTAAAGTACATTAACACATGCACCACAACTGTTTTTTTCCTTCTCAGTTCAGCGTCAGGGGTTGTAAAGTGTTTCCCCTCATACAGTATTCTATATCATTATAACCCTCTCCCTTCGTTTGATGTGCTGATCCTCAATCACCCTGCAGTGGAGGGGCGAGGAACATCAGAAAGCTTTGCACTCTGGCTAACTCGGGTTTCAGGATGGTGTAACTTTTTGAACGTTAAGCCGTTTCCATGGGATTTTCTACTTGTGGGAGAGAACTTTATTCCTAGCGACAGGTGACCGGAGAGATGTGACAGAGTACTGATCGTGGAAATGGGTAAACTGAAAGTTAAGAAGTAGAGTAGCAGTTTAAAAAGTTTGGTGCAGTCCAAACGCGCATGTACAGCAGTTGCCAGGAGGCATGTGGAAAAGTTGTTGAGGGGTTCAATTAATTTGGAAAAAGATAAAATAAAATAGAAATTATTAACTTGATCAAAACAATGTCTCAACATATTAAATAAGCCTTAACCCCTAAACAAGGGAGCAGAGTAGACGAAACAGTTTAAACGCTTAAAGTAATGTACAAATGCACTAATATTACCTGGTCTGAGTTTTTTGGTTTCCAATTTGATAAAACACTATTTAGGGATATGCACCATGTGAGCACAACATAAAGTGAAATAATTCACTAGATATTGACACATCTACTCTCTAAATTACTCGGGCCATAAGACGAGGAGGAACCTTCTTAGTTGATATACATGGTGTACCTGGTGGCCTCAGGAAAACTGCAATTAGTTAAGAGACGTACAACCAACTGATATGAAGTAAACCTGGGCCCTCTCGGTAATTACCTGCTTTGCTTGGTTGGTTATCCAGCCTCGCAAGTGAATTATCATTTATTTGGCAAAAACGTAATTTTTCTCATCAACTTTAGTCATTTTTTTCAGGATGATGTGGAAAATCTCCATGCAAAGAAGTCATTTTCATCAAATTTCTGAATCCTAAAACATTCTGTTAATGTGGATCGATCGTTTCCTCTGCTTCAAGAACAAATGAACTTGTGTCAGGAATTCTGTGCAAACCTGATGTTTTCTTAATTTTCATGCCGTGCAGTTGTGGTTCAAGACATTGATACTCTTTTCTAAAAAAATCCCAAAACGTGGGTTTATACAGGGAACTATTCATTATTTGGCCACACTGGCAGCATTCTTTTTTATTGTTGAAAGAAAAATAAATGTTGAAGTCTGAACATGAGATTAAATGACATAGACGGACGAATGCTGCAGTAAACGGACCAAACATGGTGCAGTGATAGGACGAGGGCTAAGAGTGTGGGACTGTTTACACATGTGTGTGTGTGTGTGTGTGTGTGATCAGGCTCTATCCATGACGTTGTCCAGCCCCTGGCAGTGGAAGGGGTCTGAGGTCTGGGCGCCATGGAAACTGCCCATTGGGCCTCAGTGGGGAAGAACATCATGCATAAACACACACACACACACACACACTCTCTGTTTCTGTTGGATTGCCCTGCAGGAATTCACTTATTTGTGGAAATGTTAAGAATTCCAGCAACGAAGCATAGAAAATTGAGCGTTAACCAAAAAACTAAATACTTCCTAAGCGGCAGCGGGGTCACCTAGGTAGAGCTCAGTATACAACACTCTGATTCTAATTTGTCAACATTTTTGTCACAAAAATGGCACGAAGGGGAAAAGATTTCAACCGTTGAAAAACAGATTTTAAACCCAAAAATCACACCAGCAGTGAGCACGAGACAGCGAGCAACAACCGTCTTTCCTGCACATGGTCGGCTCTCGCTTTCCCTCAGCAGACAATGACCTCTTTGTTTCGACTGTTTAATCACTTTCTCACCTATCCTAAATGCTCACACATACACACACACACACACACCCTTGTGCACACAAAATGCATATATAGACACAAATCCATTTTGATGTGTACTACTAACACATAATCACACATGTGTACCCACAAATACAGACACACACTCACAGCCAAAGAAGGGAAAAAGCAGCAATATTGCTGGTGTGATACCGTCCTGAGGATGCCAGGGCTGAGCTGAAGTGTGGCACATGCCTTTGATGTGAATCCAGAGCATGGGCATGTAACAAACGCAGATACCAAATTACACCCTGTCCCGCTTTGATCTCTAAAACCCCATGCCTGCTTCTACAGAGGTAATAAGATTGTGTGTGTGTGTGTGTGTGTGTGTGTGTCAGCGTGTGTACTGTAAGTGAGAGTGTTTATTTAGATGTGTGTGTACATCTTTGCCTGCATGATCAGCATTAACACAGATGCAGAAATGTGCATGCATGTGTGTGCATCTGCATGCATGAGTGCAAATGTGCAAATGATAAGGGCAGTGTCTGTGTGTGTGTGTGTGTGTGTGTGTGTGTGCGTGTGCGTGTGCGTATGTTGTAGAGTGGCTCATGCAGTGTGTGTTGGAGGGCAGGAGTTACAGCGTCGACCCGTGGGGAACTAAACCCTGGCAGACGCTTATAGGCACCTGGTAAAAACATGTTCCTGGAGACCTTCTGCAGAGTTTGTCTTGTCGTCACGTCGTCCACAGTGGACTCCCCACTCTGCCTTCGCAGCCGACGATGATCAGGTTGCGTCTTGGATTTCCATCTGAACCACCCTCTAATCTCATGACAGTTGAGCGTGAACAGAGCCACTTCTCAGCCCTGTAAGGTCAACCCCTCACAGGAATTAGCACATCACATGTTTATCTGTCCCTCATTATGTGAAATGTGTCTGCAGGTTTTGGAGTGACAGATGTGAATCAAATATTGAGGGTGATGTCATGTTGGGATTATGAATGTTCTGTGGTTACTATAAAGAGACAACCACCTTCCACTTTCAGACTGACCCTGGCTGTTTGGAAATAACTTTGAATGTCATCGCGGTGGAGACGAATTTGTTACCAGTAATCATTTCAGCAGCAATGCATAAGGAATTGCTTTATTTAACTTGTTGTCATCGGCTTGATCGTTTAATGAAACAAGAGCACAAAACATTACTGTAAGAAACTCATGCATGAGGCAAGAAAGTATCACAAAGCTACATATGAAATCATTACAAGACAAACAGGTCACATAAAATATAAGAACATGTTAAATCATCATTATAAGATTACATTTCACATTTAGATATTGCAAAAGGTTATTGGCACTGTTATGTACTGACAATGCAGCTCTTTGTGTGATTAAAATAAAAAGACATGCTTTACATTTTACATGCTCAGTTAAGAGTTGAACAAAGTAAAACCGAGATAAAAAAATTATGATTTGAGTCAGAAATAAGACTCCCGGGGCATCCTGGTCACCCAAAGGTTCTAAGATGCCCGAGATCATGAGTCTCGCCAGAGAGCTTTGTCACATGCTAGTCTCTCATTTCATCTCTATGCTCAATATAAAATAATGTAAAAAATACCCGAAAAACTCAAATTAAACAACATATATTTACCAGCAACAAAAAGACACGGAACTCCTGCAACCAGAAGCTTTTGTCGTGCAGTTGGAGGCAGGAACTAAGAATCCATAAAAGCTAAATAGATGTTTTTTGTTGCTATGCTTTAAGTAGTAAACATCACTTTCTTAGGTTGTGTATGGCTTGTAAACACATTTTGGGGGGTAATAAAGGGGGTTTGTTTTGCCTTGTTAAAGCCACAAACTCAATGTTGTTTGTGTGGAGAAACTATGACAATGTGTCTCCTTCATTCCCTTGTTAAAGCTGAACGAGTCATCCAGTGCTTGTAAATACCTGAGCAGCAGAGCCAGGATAGTGGGGACGATGAAGAGTGCTGCGGGAGTTCCAACGCACTTCATGGGAGTCTGGCGGCACTTAGTGGTGAACGTCTGCTACTGAGAGACTTCACTGAGGTCGCGTTTCACTGTCCACTCACGAGAGCGAAAGGCATCCATGGGATTTATGTCTGTCTAAGAAATGTGGCACATTCCTGTAAATACTCGAGAATAATCCTGCTGCTATTTAGTGACACACAACCATTATGCAGCTTGTTTACAAACACATGTAAACACTTGCCTGCCAAAAATGTCTGAGTGATGTAATGGAAACTATGCGTGTACTGGGATCTGCTGCCTCACCAGGAATAGAGAGCAAACTATAAAGCAGCAGTTGCAATGTCAGTGTGTGTTTCCACCCGGGCACAACACTGAGGCAGATGTTTTGAGGAAGAAAATGAATTCAGATAAAGGCAAGAAAAATGTTTAATTAAAGAGGTACCTGAGTTGCTCCATTTGGTATAATACCAGGCACTTTGGTAGTGTGAAAGGAATTAAATTAAAGGACATTTGTGTGTTATTGTTTTGCCCAGTTGCACATATTGATGAGCAGATTACTTGCTTACAAAACAATGCACGTCCTGGATTCCCACGCCGTCTCACAGCCGTGGCCGTTCAGATTGGGCTGGTTCAGTTCGTCAAACACTCCGCTGTCGATCATCTCCTTCTGCCAGCGGGTGGAGACTGCGCCTGTGCTGAACTGCTTGTAGAATTTCTCATCCTTGGCCTCAAACTTAACATTCTCGACCTCGGAGATGTCCCCGAACTTGTCCGTGTCGTTGGCGTACACCACGTTGGATTTTGGCACCCAGGGGGGCTCCACCAGGCCGGCCTCCAGACGACGGAAATTGATGCTCTTGAAAAACGCGTGGTTTCGTGGGTCATCGCCTCTACTGTAAGAAAGACACAAAAGACATTTAATGATTGGACTGTGATAGAAAATTAGGTTTTGACAGCAGGAGGCAGGTTAAATGATTGGGCAGTAAAAGTCTTCATATTTATGAATATTATATTCCATTTCTGGCAGTAAATCCCCCTTAAATGTACACACTGCTCCTTTGAACATAACATTGTACCCCTGGGCCTGTTTCTTTAAGGACTGCATCATAAAGGATGACAGTATCTTTTCAGGGGTGAAAAAGAAGTTCTACATTTTCTTGAATTTTCTTTCTTCCATGAGGTCTGCATCAATCTAATCTGACCAATTTGTGCCTGGGAAAATCAAACTTTTTACTCACCGGCACCCAAGGCGATACGCCGGCTTCTTCTTTAGAAAGCGGCGGATGATGTCTTGGGTGGGAGCGTCAAAGTGTTTGTGTTCAAACTTGCACTCGTCCTCCAGAGTGCGACGAGTCACCTCCTCATTCTGCACCTTTTCTCTGAAGTCTTTGAAAGGCAAACGGGCGGCCACCATCTCATAGATGCTGCAGCCCAGAGCCCACCAGTCCACAGACGTGCAGTAGTTCTCCTGCCTCAGAATCTCAGGGGCCATGTAGCCAGTAGTGCCAGCCTGACAACACACAGAGGGGCGTGAGGGGGGGATTTTATCAGAAGCACCCTCCATATTTCTGGGGTTTAACTCCAACAATAATTGCAATTTCTGTAAAGGTATTCAGGTCTGGTTAGATTCTGGGGACCAGGGACAAGGCTGAACCACCTGGTATATTTATTGTGCTCTGTTTTACTTGATCGGGACTGCACAACAGTTATTGGGGGGATGGGGGCTATGTATGTATATATTGTTTTTTGCATAAGGGAATTGGAGCGTCAGCAAGGGAGGATCTATTTCTTCAAATACCAAAATAATGCAAATCATTATACCATTAGCATATGAAGTTTCAATGTTTGTGTTGGGGGTAAACCATCTTAAATGTTGTATGCCAAGCCTCTTTTGCTATTAATGGTGATTTGAGCTGTTGATATTCTGTTGTGTTATTATGAGATATTGAGATAAAGGGTATTTAATTTAACTGCAGCAAACTTTCTTGAAAACTAAATAAAATAATAAAATGAATACAAAGACACAAGAATGCGACGTGAAACAACAACACACTGTGACAGCAAATAAGGCTGCGTTAACTGGCCTCCGTCGGGGGTGGTCAGCTGACAAATGACGGAGACATTATCGTTCAGTCTTCCTCCCGTCTCTAGTGAGTGGAGAGCCTGCTGTGAACATCCTGACTCATCTCCTCGGTCAGACACGTGGAGGCCATATCTGGTATTAGTAGAGCAAAGATCAACCAGCTAAAGCTAACAGCGTCCAACTAGGGATGAGGTCAAGCGCCTTTTAAAAAGATTAATTTAAGTCACAGAGGGTCACGCTTTCTTATGCTGTCAGTCGAAGCAGCACTCAGACTCATCATATCTATTCCTGGTAAGCTGCTTGTAGTGGTGGGTGTACAAATATACCGTGCAGTGGCATTAAAATGAGAGCAACTATTGACTATTTTTGTCTGTGTGAGCCTTTTTGGCGTAACACAAACCACGGAGTGACTTTGCAAAGTGCATTGCAGTGCAAACGTCTGACAGCGAGCACTGTGGTTAATCTAGGGACGGGTCAACACACTAACCTTCTGGCAGATCGTTTTGCCCTTTGGCAGCTCCACAGCCAATCCCAGGTCTGACAGCCGACACTGTCCTCTAGCATCCAGCAGCACGTTCTCGGGCTTCATATCCCGGTACACAATGTCCATAGAGTGCAGGTGGAGCATCCCAGTGGCTATCTGGGCCATGTAGTAAACAACGCGCTCCATACGGATACCCCGCTGCCCGAGCTCGTAGATGTGGAAGCTGAGGTCTCCACCATTCATGAGGTCCATGATCAGGCACAGGTGTGTATTGTTGTCGTAAGCGTAAGCCAGGTTTACGATGAAGAGGCTGTTGACCTTCTCCAGGATCTGTTTCTCCAGAAGGGCCATCCTCTCGCCACCTTTATTCTTCAAGCAGCGCTTATCCAGCTTCTTGCAGGCGTACATCTGGCCTGTGTGTTTCACCTGCACCGCACACACCTGCAAGACAGAGGAACATTACTTTAGTTTTTACAACAGTGTTATTCAGTGCATGTACTGAACGTGTCTGTTGTTACTGTGTCATCCTGAAATAGATTTCTGAAACTCCTTGCTGGGACTTTAAAGCAAGACCATATCACTTTTACTGGACAGCGGCCGCTGTGTGTAACAACTACTGGATGATGATAAATGTTAAAACATAATGCAATAGTAATAGTGCCACAAGTAGAGGAAATACAGTGGGCTAACATTAGCTTCCAAAAGCTACAGGTTACACCAGACCAAGCGAGGCTGTACCACAAAAACCTCTCAGTGTATTCAATTGAGTTAGGGTGCTTTTAATTGCACATGAATTCAGCTTTTCATTTGTAAGAAAAATAATGTAATTTCTTCTGTCAAAACTTACGAAAGTCTCACTTTAACTCAAACATATTAGTTGTAAGTCCATGAAGCAATCTGAAATGTACACTTTTATTCAGATGCTGGGATTTCTGTCACCTACCTCGCCGAAGCCACCTTTTCCCAAAGTCCTAAACTCATAAAAGTATCTGTCACTGATCTTCTGCTTCTCATACTCCTTCCACTGCAAGAACCTATAAAAAAAGGGGCTATTCAGATACTCCGAGAAAGGTTTCCCCATCAGGAAGTCTCTTGTGGCTTCTCTTATCTGGCCCAACATCACGTCAAAGTTTTTGTCTGACAAACTCTTGCATCCTTCAGCTGCCTCTCCTGTAAGGTATGAGAGAAAACTCCTGGACTCAGGTTGACAGAACTTTGCGAGGATGCTCTGTTTGGCTTTCTCTCTGGCTTCGTCTTCGGCAAGGCCCCAGTCACTCAGCTCCTCCAGGAACTCAGTGGCGACCCTGTACTGCGGGTTAAAGGCCCTGAGAAACTGCTGGAACAACTTCCTCCCAATGAGCTGTCGCTCACACAGTGACTCGTACTTCCTCCCCACTGCTGCCTGGAGAGCGGAGGACATCTTTGGTTTAGGCAGCGTCAGAGAGAGCCTCTGTTTCCTCAGCTCGTCACGATGTACTCTCTGAGCCCTCAGGTAGGCCGTGTTGGCCACCAGGTTGTTCAGTCCCTGCAGGTCACCCATGTTGCGTCATATAGGCAGCTGGGCCTGATCAACTACAACTAGCTCAGTCATCTGAAGGTTCCAGGCACAACTGAGCCCCTCAAGCACCTGCATCCTGAACATCCTCCACCTCTTGTGCCACGCCTCTTGTAGCATTAAAAGTACCACTGTCTTCTGGGATTTGTTGTTTGCTAAGTGTCTTTGCATGCTTATACGTAGACGGCACTAAGGGAGAGCAACTTATGTGGTTTGAACTTAAGAGGCTTTGGGCTCATCTATTCTTAGGAGATGCAGAGTGCCTGTGCGGTAATAGGCTACCAGCTTGACATGATGAGGTGGCAGATCCTGGCCCTAACAAGTTGTGGCTGATTGCAGTGAGATAAATAAGGCACTGAGTAAGCTGTTTGAGTGTAATATGTGAAGTATATGTACGCACACTTCGTTGCTTATCATAGGAAAGAGAGTGAAGGCATGAATGAGCCCTAATTGGTTAAGTAAGCAGCCTAAGATATCAATTTTCCTGACAGACTTTTGAAGTATAGCTGTCAGGAGAATGAAGGCTGAACACTCATATTTGAGGTTTTCAGCTGCTCAGCAAAACAACTCGTATATATTTGTAACTTGAGCAGTTTTGAAAAGTACATTTTCATCTTTAGACACTTTAACTGCATCGCTGGCAGAGAGAATGTGGACAAAATAGCATGAACACCTGCACAAATAATGCAATTGACTACAATAGACCTGCTTTTGTTTTAGGTTTTATAGACCAAATGATTTTGATATAATTGGCAGATGAACTGAGATGTTCTGCAGAAATGTGAGTGCAGAAAATCAGCAAAACACACAACGTATACACATAAGTATTAGCAGCTAACTGTACTTCAAATGAATCAAAAGTACTTTATTTGGCTCCATTCAAAGTATTACTTATTATATGTGTATTATTTGAATCTATTCCTGATTAATCACTGAGCAGCAAGTACAACTTGAGTAAATGTTCTTAGTTACATTTTATCACACTTGAGTTGAATCACTAAGCGTGAAACTGGAACAAGGCCATCCTCACCATACATGTAGAACAAGAGCTAGTGGTATAGTGGTTAGCATGTCCGCCTTCCAGGTAGTTCAAGTAGACTGCTAAGGTACTTACGGCATTAAGGTGACTTAAGGACTTTAGATCCTTTACTGGACATTCATGTTTGATTACTAAATCTCTGTGAACTCCATAGATGTTCATATTTCAAATGGGCATTTGTTCAAAAAGTGGATAAGTATTACCATAAACCTTCTTAGTGTTTTGGAAGTGATAACATATTTAAATACATTAAAATATGATTTTTTTCCCCAGAAACCCTTTTTACATTGCGTGTTTTGACCAACCTTCTGGAATAATAAATGCTGTCTAAACACAAGTAGCTGTGTTGAAATTATAATTCTAATGAGAAACTGATGAAAGAATAAGAGAGAATTAGTACAAACTTTGGTTGCTACTAGATTCTAATTTTGGAACTTGACAGTTTTTGATTGTTGGTGATGGCACATTTTTGTCAGTTGCAAAAAAGCCAAACCAATGTGATCTAAACTACAACATATGTTGTAGAACTACATTAATACAAATATCCATAATTTCAATTGTTTATAGGAATTCTATACCGCGTCTCTTCAAATAACTGGATGAAAGAATACATGTTTACAGCTATATACAGTTCTTTATTTTCTTTAAAGACAGTCACATATTCAAGCTGTGCTGAACACCACCACGGACAATAACGTCAAGCTAACATGTGACCAAACACCTGTAACGAGGTTCATCCTTCTCTCCGTGATACCTCCAGACACATCAACCATTCAGTCACCAACAAGTCTGCTTTAATTTAGTCCACCATCCTCCTTAGACATCAGGACTACTGGAACATGCATTCATATGTAGGACGACAGTTGTCGGTGTCAGTGGCCCTCCGCACAGGACGCTGCAGTGATCATTGTCAGGTCTGTCACCACTTTTGGGTGCACACAGGTGTCGTTTGAGACTCAGGCCGTCTGGACTTTGGAGCTTATTTGCCGATTCTCTGAACCACCCAGTCCTGCTGGCAGAGGGGGCAGCGATTGTTCTGCTTCACCCAAAGGGACATGCAGCAGTTATGGAAGGAGTGGTTGCACTCGCCCCATACAACTGAAAAGAAGATGAAGATAGAGGACAGAGGGAGAGTATTAAAAAGGGAACAGCTTAGGTTACACAGAATATTAAAGTACAACCTTGTTTATTTTAATGGTGTATAATACTACTTTACTTTAAGTTAATCTGTGCTTTATTTTATTATGTTTTAAGACATATCTCATTCTTTTCTTAAACATCCTTGCCATCTATGTCATGCTTCAGTAGATTTTCAGACTATGACAAATGAGGGAGCTCACTCAGAGGAGACTACTAAAAATGTGTATCTGTAATCGGGTAAACTAGTTGTAATAGTTTCTCAAGAAGCTTAAACACTAAATGCGTATTCATCTTGAGAAAGTCAGTGGTTTACAATGCAAGTATCCAGCATCTCTAAATCTCCTGTCATAACAACAGAGTGTTGCGTCATTCACACTAAATAGTCATTTACTGAGGTTAATTGGTTGAGGTTACCCGTTTTTATTTCACACTGACGTTACTTTAGTTTTGACATTGATTCTATTATTATTATGTGTTCAGCAGTTTGCTATTATCAAACGTAGCTAGCTCAATAATCTGTTAACAGGCAATTTGCTCTCACATTTTAACAACCGTGTTTTCTCCTAAAAATACAATGACGCCATATCTCCACGCTAATGTCATGTCACTCATTTGGCTTTACTTGGAACGAACACAAATACTTAAAAACCCTCCCACTCTGATAAACTGGCTAGATCGGTTTGTTTGACAGCTCTAGCTACTAAAGTAGTTAGCGTTAGCTTGTTGGATTAACCTGCTAACTAACGCTAAGTGATTAATTAGCACTGCTATAACGTGTTTCATTGCCGACATTGTCTTACCAACACAGTCCTCCTGTTTGTTTTCCGCCTGGCACCGCAAACAAGCGTCTGCAAATAAAGAAAAATATGTTACAGTGGTGTATGCCGGAGACTTCCTGTTAACATCTGTTAGGTACGTTAGCCGGTGTCCAAGTCAAGCTAGCAGACTAGCAGCGTCTGTTCCTCGGACTCACCCATCACTTGTACCCGACAAATGGCACACGTATCACACTCCACGTCCCAGCTCCACATAGCCACAGCGTTCCACTTCTTAAGGGAAAACATCTTGTCCCCGCCCGACTTAGAGCCTGAAGAAGTGTTGTGCGAGAGGACTATCGCCGGCTCGTCACCGTCATCCATCTCTGCTGCAGTATCGTCAGCCAGCTAATGTGACGCTAGCCAGGCTAGCTAGGCTAAACAAAATGGACGAAACTGTTATAGGCTAATGCTAACGTGTGTGCTAATGCTAGCCGGTGCGGTGAACGTCAAGTCTCCATAGCGACAAAAGATGGCGCTGTTTTCAAGGAATTTAAGTCTTTAATCTTAACCTAAAATATAACGTTACACTTCACGAACACACGAATGAAATACAAACATACGAAGATAAAAAACGGAATAGACAGCTATTTACAAATAGCAGAAGCAATAGCTTCATTTTTGGGCTCCTTTTGCTTTTTTTCATCATGAAAGTTACAATAATATTACAATAATAATAACAATACGACCACCATATAAAGCACATTTTCATCACTCTGGTCAATAATTAGTAATACTTGTATCACTGTGTGCCTTTTCTTCTGTCACATAGGAAAAAAATTAAAAACTAATTATGATATGATATGCAGGTGGTGTCCAGGGTATCTAATGTCTTTTATGATGTTCTTAGCCCTCATTACACAACGAGAAGATATTCTTGTGACGGCAGCTCAATGCCAACAGTGTCCTGTGCTGTTTCCACAACATGCCAAGGGCTTTTTTGTCCTCTTTGGTACTGCTGCTGTACCAGACTGTCATGCAATTTGTTGGGATGCTTTCTGTTATGCATCTGCAAAAATAGACAACCAGCTTTTGGGAGATTTTGGTACCAGTGCTTGAAGTGAAAAGAAGTACTCGCCTTACTCACATGTTGGCAATCATCATTATATTCTGGATTTCTACAGTTAATAAAATATACTATTAAATATTGGGTTTGATGTTCATGTTCATGTACATCAAACATTTCCTAACTACGCAGACATGAGAAAATGGATAGCTTTGAGGAGCTTTGAGAATGTCGGTTTGGGAAAACCCACACCGAGTATAATGGATCCAAATGTTTCCTCATCACCATTCTGCATCAGCTCATGTTCCGCCACCGTCCTTGTGAAACTGCGTACAGGTGAGTACTGGCAGACTTGGATTAGTATAGGCTGCAGCTCAAACACTTCTACTTGTAAGGTGTGATAAGAGCGTTTACCAAAACACGTGAGTATATATACATCTGAGTATGCCCTGTGAGATATATCTTATCCTCCCCAAATGTACTGGTTAGATCACATAGCCACATCTTGGAGGTATTTTTATTATTTATTAACTTCAACACGTGTCACGTAGCTTTTTTTTGTCCACACTTAGTTTCCCAAGGAATGCTAAAAATATAGAGGAAAACAAGAAATTAATCATTTTGGGCACAACCACACAGTGGTTATATATAGCTATTGTGTTAAATTTGGCCTCCAATAATGGTAATGATATTATGAATAGTGGATTCATATTATCCACTTATGTAAAGTTAAATTTAGTTTATCACCAGTTTATGTCACTACTGATACTTTTGTTGTCTAAGTGAGGGGATTACTTTGTTGACTGAAAGAAAGTCAACCACTTTAGTTGTTCCTGTAGTCATCCATCCTTCTCATGAGTGTCAGCCATCTTTCTTCTTGTGGGGAGATTAATGCAGTGTGAATCCTCATGGGTGGGAGAGTGAGTAAGATGAATAATCACTTAAAAACTGATAAAGATAATCACTGGAGACTTTTCTTTATGTCTGTCTGTTACAGGCACCCACACTTAACTAAAAACAATATGATTTTGTTAAGGCTGTCATTAATTGTTATCATACGTCTGGTAAAAACATCTGCAGCTTAGTTTAATTAGATATAAAATGTTAAAAAGAAAAACAATGTTGTGTGTAAGATAGTTCATATCTCTGTGACGATGAGCCTATAGTAGGTACCTTTCTTTGCAAGTTCAATGAATACTTACCATCCCAGGTGCAAAAGGTTTTAGAGATGTCCAATCCTGTAGCAAGCAGCAGGTCTGTTTGACCTATCAGAGTCACTGTCATCAGTCCATCTCAGGTACTCAACAGGACCCGGCCAGTACCTCCTGTTTGAGGAAGAGCCGAGGCCTGATGTCGAGGGTGCTGGTTCCTCATTGCTTTCCTCATAATTCTACCTCTGCCTCTTCGCTCTTATCTGCTCTGTGAGTGAGATCTAAGGCCTGAGGTTGACCTTTTGATCTTTGGGAAATTGATGGTCGACCTTGTTCAGGGTGATCCGCTTACTGCTCAGGAAGATCCTAATGCTGAACAGGACAAAGAGCTGCTGTACAACACTAAAAGGATCTGTTGTCAGCATTAGAACAACTTCCACTTCCAAGTGAGAACTGCTGAATGAGAGGGGAGCAAGATCAGATGTTGTCCCGCGACAAGACAGACAAGTCCCAAGTCCAGTCCTGTGTCAAAACAGACAAGTCCAAAGTCCAGTACTGTGTCACGACAGACAAGTCCAAAGTTAAGTCCTGTGTCAAAACAGACAAGTCCCAAGTCCAGTACTGTGTCACGACAGACAAGTCCAAAGTTAAGTCCTGTGTCAAAACAGACAAGTCCCAAGTTAAGTCCTGTGTCAAAACAGACAAGTCCAAAGTTAAGTCCTGTGTCAAAACAGACAAGTCCAAAGTTAAGTCCTGTGTCAAAACAGACAAGTCCCAAGTCCAGTCCTGTGTCAAGACAGACAAGTCCAAAGTTAAGTCCTGTGTCAAGACAGACAAGTCCCAAGTCAAGACAGGCAAGTCAAGATAGGAAAGTCCCAAGTTATGTCCTAAGTCATCACATCAATCCAAATACCATTAATACAGAAATTAGGGAAAACATGAAGTGATGATTTCAAAGATTTAATTCACCTTCTCTTCTAAAATTACACTTTTAAAATGAGAAGAACAACTGGTAACTAACTTAGTTGGGGCACGACCACACTGTACATTTTCCATACAATCGCTGGAGAATGTGAGATGTGGACCATGTTTCAGATGTCTGGAACTGGGGCTTAGTAGAGCGGACTCCTCTTATCTCTATTTGTTATTGCAGTACATTTCTTCCCAGTTTCTTGTAACTATGCCCACCTGGTTGCTGGGATTTGATTGATTACTTTAAGGATTGAGTTGTCTGTATGATTTTAGACCCTCTCGTAGAGGTTACGATCATTGATAATAAGCAGATAATATAATATATCAAATAATAAATAAGTCATCTATAAGCTTGGTCCATCCCAGAAATTACGATATATTACCAAAACAAATAATTTTAGCTGCCTGGTGCATTTTCCTTTATTCAATCACCAAATGGGCAAAGCAGGCAACTGTCCTGAGGCTCCAGTTCTCAAGTGTTCCAAAATGCTTATTTCGGTCATCTGCTTTGTGCTAATTAAATAAAAAATGTGTTTGGGAATATGCACCAAAAAGTCAATTGACAAGACGGAGGCATTGAACATTGCTGCTGCTTCTGTAAGAGATCTTGAGGCCCTGGAACCTATAAACTCTAGTTTAAAGTTTTTATTATTTCACGTCTGTGCTTTCATGTTGTATATTTCCAAATGAACGGGTTTGAATAAATACCGCACAGCACATATAGGAGCAAAGAGGACTGTAGCATTGAATAACATTTCGTAGAGAGAATGTCAAGTGGGGCCCAGCTTTTTTTTTTTCATCCTACTGTCCCTCAATCCAGCCAAAGCCAACTTCCACTGATCAACATCTGTTTTAAACGGGAGATGTGTTCACTTTGCCATGCACACATTCTCCTTCTCAATCTGCTGTAGCAGCTCATTCAGCCCACGACCAACGTATGTGGTGTTTCCTTGATTTATAATCACATGTTTATAATTTGAAAAGCACGCTTATAATTGCATTTTGAATTGTAAGGAGTATTTTGACAGCAGTAGTCACTTACGTTTCCGACCGTCCTTGAATGCAGCACAGGCCTGAGCATTATGCACAGACTGTGCGCACAGAGCTGCAGTGAAGTAGACATCCAAGCAGTAAATACTCGTGCTCCTCTGGAAGCTTTGAGAGAAGGTTTTGTAAGCCTGAACTGAAACCTGAACTGGACCCAGACTCGACAGTGGATCTGTCATGACTGCAAGGATCCAGGGAGCGACGGGCCGGGACAAACCAGAGCCAAAGAGCCGAGCAACAGGTAATTAATAAAATACAAAGAGCAGGGATGCTGATGTGGTTATAGGTACATGAGACAGTTATACTGGCAGCTGCATATTATGTGTTACCTTAATTACCATAATTATGAGCTACGTTTAGTCAAGTACTGTATTTATGTACAACTTTTATACTTCTACAGTACATATCAGAGGCAAATGTTGTACTTTTTACTTCACTACATTTGTATGAGAGCTTTGCAGATTTTGATTTATTATGCAAAATATAAATCAATTAATAGATTTTCATATATTGTTATAGTAGTTTATAAAGTAGCTGAAATTAGCCCCAGCTTTACCAGCAACAACGTTGCTGATGTTTATATAAATGCATCACTAATTGTAACCCAGTAACATATTATATATTTAGCTGAAATTAGACTCATTATAAAAGCTCAATGGTGTCATCATTAATTGTGTAATCTGTTTCCTATGCACCTCAGTATGTTACCTCAGAGTAATGAATAGTTTCACATTAACATGTTTAGATGCTGTGCAGCCGAGTGAACGTGTTCATAATTAGCTTACAGAGGGTTGTACTGTTTTTATTTCAATTTGTAATTTCCTTATAGAAACGTAATAATCATAGGACTGTGTGTTAGAGGGTTGGATTTGGATTGACTCTCATATGACTTAAGAGCCTCTTTCAGCTTCACTATTGAGGAAATAGTGATTTGACCAGTATCATTAGTTACACTACTTTGCTCTAATAAGCTGGGTCGTAAACATTCATGACATTTAAAGTGAACCAGACGAAGACATAGGGTTTGGATCGCAGTTTTTTTAATTGAATTAAGTTAAATTAAATTAAATCAAACTAAATTAGGTTTGTCTTGTCGACCCTCGACATCAAAATAAAAATATGCAGGTAGGAAGCTGCCAAGTCTTGTTCATTGGACTTTATCTACCAAGCACTGTGCCATATAACGCGTGCCTCTCTCTCCTTTGTGGGTGGCAGAGATGATGGTGAGGGTCAGGAGAGCCCTGTGGCTGGTACTGGGCATGCTCAGTCTCTCCCTGCTGTTGGTGGTGCTGGGAGTCTACACAACGACTCGAACAGAGAGCCTGAATGTGACTGGCTACACCTCTGGAGTTATTGTAAGTTGCTAATTTGTCTCTCGATGATTCCCCGTCATGGTTTATTCAGTGAGATACACGAAGATGACAGATTGGGTTTGAACTTTGCAGCTACCAGTAAATGAGGTGGGAGTTTATAAGCATCCCAAAATATCCTGCAGCATGCGATCTACATTATGAAATTTCAGCTGCAATCCTTTAGTCTCGCAGCACCGGCCAAAATGTTTTGCTCGCTAGTTTTTGGACAGAAATGATATTTGGTGGGCTGTGAAATAAATGACTGACAGCTCTGTGCTTCAGTCAGACATCCACATGGCCTCTTCCTTCAATGGCTGACGTTCAAGTTTTCTTCCTTTTTTTGAAACTGGAAGAACATAATGGGAAGTGAATTATCCCAAATTGCATCCACCAGAATCATTTTCTGGATATGTCTTCGGGGATATTTGGGCCATGCTGTCACATCTTTCGACCACACTTTTCAACAGTATGTAACATAAAACGCAATGAATGTTTTTGAAATTGTACAACAAGAGCCATTCTTATAGCTGTTAAGTGCTAATATCTTGTTATTTCCTGGGAAGAGAACTAAATCAAAACAAAATGTCAACATCCTTATGAAAATTAACCACATTACAACACTTTGTGTGGTCACAAAATGATCTTCTTTGCAGCTCACCCTTGGATCATTCCTGGGACTTTTGGGACTCCTCCTGGAAGAAAACCGCAAACAGCTGGTATATTCTCACACCTACATCCTCTGTCATAACTCTTCTTTATGTTTTCCGTGTGCACACCCAGCCCCAACCTCCCAAAGTACTGTGTTTTGGTCAAGAGTATGTGTGTTAGCATGGTAACCATCAGTGCTGCTCTGCAAGTAGCAGACTTTTGAATGACATCAATGAGGAGGATGCAATGCTCTTTTTCATCTTCTCAGACTTTGTTCAACGGCCAGACTTTTGTGGGAGACAAAACTATTAATCCTGTTTGTCAGTTACATCCCACTCAACTTTACGAACTTAATTATTTTGTGGGGTTACTGGTTACAGCATAAAAGCTCCAATTACGACCACCACATTCTAAGATTGCCTCACTGAGTGAAAGCCAGATGCTTTTGATGTTTAGACTAATGTTAGGGGGCCATCCCTGAGTTCCCAGTGTCCTCATTGTAAGAGATCGGTAAGGGCTACTTTTGCAGTTAAAATTGCAAAAGAACGAAGGGAGATGGACGTTTCAAACGCAGCCTGAAAGGTAGAAATCCATTCAGCCACTGTGGAGATATCAATGTTTAAAGTCAAGAAAACTGTCAATGCAAATTTGAGGGCGAAGGTTTTAAGGAGTAAAACATCAGTAGGCTGAAGGTGGGTCATTTTTTTTGTTGACCCAGGGAAACATTCATTATAACTCCGGATCTGGGTCAGTCCGCTGCTGGCTGGTACATTTACAACGTTGCATACATTGCCTTTGTAAATGTATGAAGCTGCTGATCACTCTCACCTGCTCACCACTGACAGAATATAGTTTTGGTATTCTTTTAACAGCGGACATTTTACATAGTAAAACTATTTAAAGTGGTACTGTAACAAAAGTGCATATATAGCGGTAAACTAATGTATGGCTGTTAGGTAATTTGATTTGTTCAACAAAGAACCATTGTTGTTGCTCTAGTAAGGGCGTGTGCCTAAACTGTTCCCTCTCAATAAACTGTCCAGAAGTTAATTATCTCTTCCTTCACGTATCAGAAGTCATGTCAGGGTCAAATATTTATACATGTTGTGTATATCACACACCTTTTCCAGCTTATTTTGGCACTGATCCACTGTTCAAAATTACAGATTTCTACAAAGTGGACAAAACTAATTTCAAGTATAAAATACAAAATACTAGGGATGCATCGAGCAGAGTTTTTCAGTCCCAATACTGATAGCGCTTCCTGGGCTTTGGGTATAGGTCGACACTGAGTACTGATCCGATACCTGTGTTGAATTAATACATTGTGTGCCTCACTGTGTGGAAGGGACTGGGATCATTCTTTTATGTGTATGGAAACATCAGGCTTGACTTAAACATGTGTAACATAACAGCATCCAATACCAAACTGGCCTTTTCTCCTCGATACCCGATCCAACTAGTTGAGTCAGAATCGGACCGATATCCGATATCAGAATCCGTATCTGAGCATCGCCACAAAACACATGTTTGCATGAGTATTCACCCCGCTTATTAAGGACACACCTAAATCCTCACTGGTGTGGCCAATTCAAGGTTCAACTTTTGGTGAGTCAGTTTATATTATTCTGACAACACTTGCACATTTTCTGTTTCCAGTATATGAATAAGGAAACCATGAACACGTCCATGCCCATGTAACCTACTTTGTATGGGCACCGTGTCAAAAACTAGTTCTCAGATTGATTCGGTATGACTGTTCATGACCCGCAGAGCACAATCCCTGTTATGTATTTCTCTACTCCTTTCCTATATTTCTTTACTCCCCTGACCTTTCATCCATCACCATTATCAAGCCAGAAGCCGCTTCATACCAGAAACATTAAAAACAACAGATCATCCTGTTCAAAGGGGACATAATGGAATTTGTGGACAAGGCTTCTGTGGCTTCTTGGACAGGGCTGGTTGTTATTGGATCTGGTATCATGTTTTTATCCTGTTATATGATATGTCATTGTTATACAAATTTGAAATATCGGAGATGGCATGAAATCGATTCAGTGCAAAATAATGTTTGAAAATGAAATTTCTAATTTTTCGTACTCAGTTTATTCCATCGATTTTTATTTTTCCAGGAATAACATTATGGTTAGGAAGAGTCAGAGATTAAACAAAGAGGACTATCCTACTTCTGTTCTGATATCAGGCCCTCAGCAGCGTGTATCTCTAGGACTAAAGAAAATAAAACCAAACAAGGCAAATGAACTGAGAAAAAGGCTAAAGGACATGAGCACAGAGGAAGTAAAGACAATACAATGAATTAGATCAGATAAATAGGAATAAGAATAGTGTAAATAACAACGTATATCAAACATTCTCAGCAGCTTTCACAAATAGAAACGTTTTAATGCGATATTTAAAAGAAGCTGGAGACGCTGTGTGTCTGAGTTTAGAAGTGGTTGCCCAAATAGCAAAAGCCTGGTGACCCTTTGTCACAAACCGTGACCTGGGAGTAACCAGCAGGGCTCCATCACGGATTTTATTGGAGGAGAGGGCTCATATACCAGGTCAATAAATCAGAAATGTGTTCATGGGCCAGGCTGTTTGAGGCCTTAAGTCTAAGAACATTTTAAAATCTATTTGAAAACTAACAGGGAGCCAGTGTAGGGAGGCAAGCACAGGGGTGGTGGAAGGGTGAAGCATGAGCCAGGGAAGAGCCTGTTACATTTTGGATCGGATACGATTCACAAATATCTTTTCATTTTCGTTACCATTGTGAGACGGGATGTTTGTCCTTGGTGGAGGTTTGCGCTCTCCGACCGCCCTTCTTGTTCAAATACGTCTTTGTAGTTTTTAGAGGGGAGCACAAGCTTCAAACATAATACATTTTAAAGATCAAAGCTATATTCTCTTCAGTAAAACAGTTAATAAATGCTGCAAAAAAAGCTACCTTTTGAGCAAACTGCTTGAATCCAAATACCTTCACACCTTTATGTCTGTTGGAAAGAAATAATCAGCTATAATCTGCATTCTTGTCAAATTGTGCTCCAATTACCCTCAAATAAAACGAGTTATTCGTCTTTGTATGGAAAGTCTTTCATTTATGCTTTTTCTTTTGTCTTTGTTCCTCCTCCAGCTGACGGCTGCGATCGTATTCCTCAGTTTCGGGATCATCACCTCTTTTCTGTGCCTGGTCATCGATGGCGTCTGTATTGTCCTAACCATGGTGAGTTATGCACTTGCATGGGAATACCGTGACACCCGATAAGACTGAGTGATGACACCAAGCAGTAGAAGGCTATGAAGCAATAACAAACCACTCTGCTGGTTGACTGTGAGCCTCTTGGACCGCACTGTGCTGGCAATATTGACACGATTTTGTTCATGAAATGAGTTTGCTCAGCCTTTATAGCATGGGCCAGCTTTGTTTTTTTGTTTTTACACCACATGAAGTTGAGGTTGTGAAAGCCTGATGTGAGAAAACGTAACAGATTGGACCGAGAGGCACCATCAGTGTAGAAGTTTTGTGTGACGTTCAGTTGTCTTTGGCTGGGTACACGATGCAGTTACTGAATGTGATTGATGGTGCTGAAATAGACAGCGAGATGCCGCCCTAACAGAACATTTTACAGGCTAATAAAACAAAGCTGCATTCCTGTTTCCAACCTCTAAAGTAAATTGAGTTTGGATCTGCTCAATAAGAAAATAAGTTGCCTACTTTGTAGGAGACAGCTTCATATTTATATCACAAAGATAGGGTTCTATCTTGTCTTCTGACTCCCAGCGTTTTTCATAAAATGTCAAACTATTGAATTAGGTTTAGTTACATTTGGGAGACATTCTTTTTTTATGATATTTCGCCTTTAATTGACAGAGGACAGTGTAGAAGAGAGAGAGAGAGAGATTAGTCGTTGCTGCTTCCGTTTTCTGATTGGTGGATTCTTCTTGGATCAGTGTAAAGAAAAATAGTCGCACACTCGAAGTCACAATTCAAAACATATTTCATAATTGACCAACGTTTCGACACGATGGTCTTCTTCAGGGCAATGAGCGATCTTCTTGGATCAGCCCTCGACGCATATGCACAGTGACATCAGGTCAAGAAAACAATTCTCCGTTTTCATTTTCATTTTTACCAAACTGTTACGACAGTGTGATGGCACTACAATCACACAAAATATAACCTCATGACATGACCCTTGAAAGTACCAATGGTTCAGGAACTTGTTTTGTGTGCCAGCATGTAAGCGTACATGCAGTGTATCGTAGAAAAGAGACATTGATTTATTGAAGCTATAAATGGCATCAGTGCTTTCTGTTTGAAGAATGAGATGATATATAATGTTTAATTATCGCAATGTTGTGCCAACAGTATAAAGAAGAGTTATGAGTGCTTTAGGACTACATTTTCAAAGTTGCTGTAATTCATGTCACCGTGCTTTAATGTGTTGACGGTCGCTTCGTGAATCTTTCACTGAGTCTATTAACATTGTAGTAAATTATAATGTACAAGAGATGTTAGACCAGATACGGTTGGTATCTAATTTCTTTCCTTTTTACACCATACGGCACAGATGAAGATTTCAAGAAACGTTGGATTAAAATGTGTTTCAATCAGGAGAGACTTCGTTAGAATTCAACAATAATTTATTACACATGCATAAAATCTGAATAGTGCAAAGTCTTTGGCGAGTGGACTCCATCCTGAAGCAGGATAACAACAGAGGGGTAGTGGTGCTGAGCTCAGGTAAGGCAGACTCTGATCATGCAGCTCGTGAACTCGCATCGAACTGGCAGCGCTGATCAAAGCTTAGTCAAAAAGAAATGTCATTAGGAGCACAACTTATGTACTAATCTGAGGATAAAGTGTCAGTTTGAGCAAATATGAGAAAAGTTATCTTTATCAAAGGAACAGTGTTCAGCATTTAGGGGGATCTATTATCAGAAATGGAACACATCCTAGACACTGGACCTTTAAAGTTACCAACTGTAGCTTTAATCAATGCAAAAACGGCATATTTCCACCTGTGTTGTGTTTCATTTCACAGTACAATAGATGAGAAAGGTTTTCCTCAACTTCAGATTGAAACACCTTGCACAACAGGGACAGTGATGGAAGTCAAGTCCACGACTTTATCGTTCAAAGTCTGATATGTTGTGTTTCATAAAACATTTCAAAATGTTGCCAATAAACCAAAACCAAAAAGCCACCCAGGAGTTCTGGGCATTTTACTAGAGAAAACACTTTCCGTTAAAATAATTAATTATTTTACCAATTTAAAAGAGCCATAAACTAAATTTTGTTCAAAGTGGGCCGAGTGAGTTTTGGAAATCGATCACAGACTCTAAAACTCAACACAGTTTCAATTCTAATGTGTTTTCACGGACAACTGGTTTCTCTCGCATGAGATTGTTTTTAAAATATCTTGTTTTTATCCTCAATAAAGATGGATTGGTGTTGATTTGACCTCCTGTGGGTTATATTTCTTCAAATATTAACTTTTGCCAGGACATGCGTCCGCTGAAAGCACAGAGATGCCAGTACTACAGCAGCGGCGGCAGCTACATCTACGAGAACTTCTACACCTCTGTGAGTAAAGATGTGCTGTCCTGGAACAGTCAATAGCATTTCCATTGAGTGTTGTCTCATCCAAAGATGCCCTGCCTTTCCTCTATAGATCGGCATTGACTAAATATCTTATTTAGAGGGTATGATTTAAATTTAGTTTCACATGTATTCTCATTATTATCTACCCAAGATCTTCGTCATGTCAAGGTTTTGGCTTATATTCTATTCAGTTGTACTACCTTGTCATTTGCAAGTGCCTTCAGTGTTAATTGTAAAAAGAAATGTTAATATGTCTCCAAGGAAAGGTTTGCCGAGGCTTGTCTGCTTGTCTGTATTTGCAGGTAAACAGTGACACATTTTGAACTTGCGTACCTTTTTCAGGTGTCGTGTTGGAGTCTAAAGGAGTCTTGTAGCATGACAGTAAGAAGTGGGACCTGCTACTGCTGCGACCTGTACGACTGCGCCAAGTGAGACAATATTACAACGATTAATGTTCCCGCCCAACAAATTAAAAATCATTAGTACTAAACGGAGCTGTTGTTTTGTTCTGCAGCGGAGGCTACCTCAGCAACTACTACGAGTTTGTTGGAGTGCAAAGCTGTGAGGAAGTTTTCACTCTCTACATTTTAATTTGGACCCTCGCCGGATTGAACCTCGTGGCCTTCTTCATCGGCATCCTCACTACAGCGGTGCTGGGCAGCATCAAAGACCTGGTAAGACACACAGACTCAGACACACATATATAAAGGTCCTATATTGTGTGGACGTGCTACATACAGGAAATAACTCCCACTCAGAGACTCTAAGGCAAAGGGGATTTTATCTGCATTAAAAGTATTTTTGTATTTCTTTTACAAATAAAACAATATTAACACTAATTTAAAAATTGCATGATTTTTAAGTTTCACAAACTTTGGTTCAACTTTAACGCTTTGCACAAACAAACTTGAGCAGAAGCTTCGAACAGAATCTGTTTCAGTCGTATGTGATCGTGTTGTGTTGATTTTCACTTTGCAGTTTAGCCTGAACGCAGCTTTATGCTGAGGTCACACCAGAATCCGTGAGGGCTTATTTCCTCGATGCAGCATCCTTCCTGTTCTGCAACGTTGTTGTCTTTCACCTCACACATTTACAAGCAAGAAAAGCCAACAATTAATACTTCCTGAATGAGAACTCACAGATCAACTGTCAGTCAGATTGAACTCTGCACTCTGTGTGAACCGAGGATTAGATTTAGAAGTGACAGCCAAATGGCAAATGGATCATATGCACAAACTCTGCCATGGCAGCGAAGATCGATACCATCCAACCACAACTTAAATGACGAGCTGATGAAATGGGTTCTTGAGAGGCCTGGAGTTCAGATTTCAGAGGTGGAGACACAGCAATAAGAGCTTTTACTTTAAGTATTCAGGTTTACAGCATATCCCTCAACTTTATTTATCTGTATAAATAATAATTGCTTCATCCTAATCTGACTGCATATTTTAGCGTAGTGAGCCATTCAGTAGATCGTAGATAGTAAACCACATATTTGGTAGCAGAGGGTTCCAGGCTACTTTACTGTGTATTTAGTATCAGCTAAGAGCTTAGCTTGAATGTTATTACTTAGATAACAGATGGAGAAAAGAGGTGAAACAGAGGAAACGGAGCTTTCCACTCCATGAGATATGTGGTGTTTAATTTCAAATGATCAATTAATTAAGACAGTTTTGAGGCAATTACTCTAAAAATGTAATCTGGTAATACCTACATATTGAAAGGGTCACTGTCTCTGTTTACTGCTTCTTCCAAATAAAATGTAAACCAGTCTGGGTGTCTTATTGGTCAATTGTTATTGGACTGCTGAGCTGAAATAACAGAAATTCTGTTTGCGTATTTTCCTTGTTTCCAAATCATTGGCCGGGAAAGGCATTTTGCGCATATAATTGTGCTGATAAGACACACGTGCATCCTTGAAAATCCTCGACATTGAATAACATCCTACGTTGTGATTCGAGGAGGTAGCGTGCTTAATAATCTGCCTTTGACGGATCCTTCCTTGGCTTTGAGAAACAACCCCAGTCAATACATTTTCCTGTGATGTGTAAGGCTTAATATCAGAGTGAAGATCTGCAGATTCGACAAATTGATCGCTTGTTACATACCTATGAGATGATTATGTTTTATTACATTAATAATATTTACAGATTGCAGATGTTTTATATGCTTTCCCCTCCCTATCTGTGTACAATATATTATATCAAAGACAGGGAAACTACAATTTATAGATTTTCAGCATTGGATTTAACAGACAAACCACCTATGTAGAGATTAGAACCCTGAGGGACAAATGTATCAAAAGGTTTTGAAGGGAAGAATGTGTGTTGTATCCCTATGAGCCAAAAAGACTGCTTGTCACTCACTGTGTGCACCAGCGAGTGACAAGTGCACCTAATAGTATGTTCAAATGTCACTAGGACCTTTTCACTACATGTTGCTTTGTTTGTATGTTGTTTCTTTGTTACTATCACTACTATGGAGGCTATATGCTATACGATAGGACGAAGCATCACTATACAGGAACAATAGAGATTTGTTCAGATTGGCCTGATGGTCATTTTTGGGTGCAGACTCTGCATGATCTTGGCCAAAACAATGATGTCATCAGATACTGCTCCTAGCTCTGAATGATCTTTATCATTTAATCTGTAATGGCTGTTTGATTTTATTTTATTGTACAACAGAGCACATTGCAGCCTACTTGTAATAACATTGTGTGTGTGTGTGTGCGTGTGTGTGTGTGTGTGTGTGTGTGTGTGTGTGTGTGTGTGTGTGTGTGTGTGTGTGTCAGAGGAGTTGCAGCCCTGTGATCGATCCCTCTGAGAACGCAGCATCTTCTCCGACAGCTCCTCTGCTTACAGGCGCCAACACACACAGAGTTCACCAGCTCCACCCGGTCAGTGTGCGGTCAACACACACACACAAACACACACCAGCAAATGATATTATGACAAACACGTGCATGTGTGTGGTCTAGTTTGTCTCCACTTTAGATCTCTATGTCTTCACAAATCTAGCTGTCTTACAGTCGCAAATGACCCAAACCTCCTCATCTCCATCCGACATCCATCCACGTCAAAACGTGTGGAGTTTTCTGACCACTATAGTTGTGCTGTATTCTACAATTTGGATACGCAGATTCATGTGTTTGCCTGCAAGACGAACACTCGACATTAACGATTAATGTGCCAGCAAAGCCAGGAGGAGAGAGGAGGAGGAGAAGAAGAATAATATCTGATGCAAACAATGCAGGCTTCAAAACTTTAAAGTTAGAATTCTCGACATTGTTCATAAAATCTAACCCTATATGTTATGGAGGACTTTTTAAAACAATGATCAGAACCATAGTTTATTTTATTAACTTTCTTTATAGGAGGTTTTTCTTCATTGTGCTGCCTTTCCCACGCTGGGAAGTCGTAAGCACAAAAAACAAACCCAACTGTTAGTCGTGGTCACTTGGTGAGGTCCAAAGAAAATGGCTGTTATGGTGACCACACATTTCAGTGGGGCCGTAAAGAGAACTCTGTTTTGGTCTACCATCCACATTAAGCCGGTGTTTTCCTTTAGTCTGTCTCTTGTTGATGCTCATCGTGTAGCAAATCCCCAATTCCTCTTAGCAGCAAGGCAACAGAGATAGTTGTTTGTTTTTTGATTTAGCTAAAGTAGTTTTGTTGCCTAAACTTTGCAGTAGTTTTTAACATTTTTTTGTTTTGTTTTGTGAGATAACCACTTATTTGAACTGATTTAAAACTACGACCGTTCGGTTTACAAGAAGAAATGAAGAAAGTTTCATTTGAAACATAATTGAGAGTGCAGTGTAGTTGTTTGAGAGCCTAATTTTGAAGGAGACAGGGTTTCCACTGCTTCTTTGGTTGTTACTGAAAAACCTGAGTGAGTCCGAGACTCGCCGTAAGCTTGCCCGCTGCAATGGTTGCAATGGCAACAGTACACATACAAATGGCCGCCGCTCTACTATTTTGTTTAGGTGAGACACAATGAATGGAAGTTAAAACTTTTGTTTGCCTTTCCAGTAATTCGGGGGGGATATCAGCATTTTTCCACAAAATGAAATTGTGTAAAAAGAACGTTGGGCTGTAAAAAGCTTGTGAAGTTGTTGAGTCAGGAGTTTCTTTAATTACAGGCAAATTATAAGAAATAGATCAATTCATCTATTCATGTTTGATCAGTGGCAAACACAAGGACTATGTTTTAACTTTGCTTTTTGTCGGAGAAATCACTAGTTACAGTTGTGAATTATCGCAAATTGCAGTTTTTAGTTAACGCAAAGACGTCTGACTTGAGGTCTGTGCTCAACGTCTTTCTTTGTTTCTTTTGTCCTTTCCTGCTCATCCAGGGAGCCACGATGTATTTCCCTCCAGCAGAAGGGACAGCTGCCTCGCAGAGTTTCCCTTCATCGTCGACTCCTCGCACCGAGTCCAACCCTCCTCCCTTTGCCCCCCTGACCAGCCTGTCGCCTTACAGCGTCCACGGCAACTCTGTATGAGCATCACCAAACATGACCATAACATGAATGCGGAAAGGGATAAACAGATGTTTTGTTGTCCTGGTTGATGTTGTTGTGAGGACTGGAGGAACAGTAAAAGA